>NC_135320.1:60467656-60822656 GCF_048772815.1 Callospermophilus lateralis | reverse complement strand
ATGAAACTCTTCAGAGAAACAAGACCCACTCAAATACATATGTGCATATATACATACATACACCAGTAAACTTACACATAACGAAAATGAGTTTCACTTGAGAGAATCCCAAACTGAGCTTTGACAGGGAGAAAGATATTCCAGTAGAGAGAAAATGAAACATTAATGTTTAATAATGCATTGATAATGAGGAAAACTCCCTCCACAACAATGCGTCATAGGACAGAAGTTTGGAGAACATGAGTAAAGTTATATGAGTCCAATAAGTTGAAAACATTTATTTAAGTTCTTCACGGGGAATTTTAAATAAATTTGTGTGGTTACTCTATAGGAGCTATTGATGCATAGAGTAATGTTATCACTATAAATTTATAATTAGCGATTCAATATATAGAAATCATATAGTAGAATGTAAAGGAATAGTTTACTAGAATTTTATGCACAATGCTATCATTAAATTAAGTGTTGCATAAAGAATGGTACAAAGAATATCAGAAACTATTAAATTGTGCTTGGTAAATTACATCTGAATTTTTAAGACTTCTCAGTCACAAGATGAACATCAATGAACTTAAAATTCAGAGAAATGATACACAACAGTTATATACAGAGACCAGATATATATATATATATACACACACACACACACATTAAAATTTATATATGCACATACATGTACATTTATATATTCACATATATGCACATATTTATATGTATATTCTGTATGCATGCACATGCATCATATATGTATACACATTATATATGTATACATGCATGTGCATATATAACGTGCATACATATATGATGCATGAGCATATATGCATGTAGAATCAAATTATATAAATGTGTACATATATAATTCCTCAAAGCATATACTTTAGGGAAATGGGGCCATTTTCAAATTTAATTTAAAATAAAACTTTCATGAATATATCAGATATATAGGACTGAGGGCCTCCTATAAACAACTTTAATTCACTTTCTAACCATTTGTTCTTAGAAAACTTTCAGTCTTCTTATCCAACACACATTTTAAAGTTCCGCATATTAAATGAGATTTGAAAGCATCTAGCCTGGTGCCCTGGCACACAGTTGGGGTTTTTTTTGTTTTTTTTTTTTTTAAATTAACATCAGTAAAGGTGGGAAGAGAGAGGAGTTGCTTTTTACAACTTGAAATGAATTTTTAAGGCACATATCCATTTAATGGCAGAATGGTATGTGGCAAATCAACACATTAGGGACCTTAAATTGAAGACTCCCTTTAAATACAAAATATGAATGAATTATGCAAAAGTCTCAAACTTTGAGATGTTTTATGTATATCTTTTAGTGATGTCGATTGGAACATATGGCCAACCATGTATTTCCTGCCGCTTTCTGGGTGGAAGACTCCACTGTACTTCCCTGCTGCATCCACAGGCTGTCCAGGAAACCTATTCTGGCCAGGGAAAGGTGTGCATGAATGATATTTGCCATTTCTTGTTGGAAGCTTTAAAAACTAACTTGTGCTGTGAGATGCTCTTTTCCCTCTGCTGCAACACAAGCAGTTTCATTCAAAGCTTGGGTCATGAAGTAAAGACTTCCAGGGGCCGTGCTAGATCTAACTTTCATTGACTATAATATAGCACAAATTGTTGTCAGCCACTGAGATTTTTGGAGCCATTTGCTATTGCAGCTTAATCCCATCCATTCAGCCTCATATGGACATTAATATCAAGGATTCTGAAACCACTGGGAACCCAGTTTTGGGGCTGTATAAATTCCATGATAGACTTAATATTTTTTAGCCAACTCAGGAGTTACAACTAATATTTTCTATTAAATTGTGATGTCGTTTCTAAGGTGAAGTTATTGCAATTTGTTATGGAACTACTTTACAACTCTTTTACATAATTGTTCAAGGAGAAGGAATGCTTTCCAACTCTTTATAACTTGACTTCAAACTGTCTTTCCATCCATCTCCATGACATCTCTTTCTGAATCTGATACTTCTGCTACACAGAGCTGCTTGTGTTTTCTTTATTACATTTTTTAAAAAATTTAAACATATCATGATATTTCTGAATTGCTAGTGTTTTGTCTTGAAGTTTTTGTGTCAGGAATAGCCTTTTTCCATTGTCTGCTGTTGAATGTCTACTCATCCTTCATGATGCAGTGACATCAGTTGCTCTTTGATGCTTTCTGCAAATCTCTAGAAAACTTTGTCATGCCCTACCTGTTTTTTTGGCAGCATGGTAGGTGTGCTTATTGAGATACTGATTTACTGAATGGTGATTACCTGTATCTGACTTTGTATCTTCTTTTCACCTAACAGCCCCCAGTGCAATGAGGTAAGCACAGTATCTTGTATGAGCAAGGTAATGATATTTATACATCTGTTCATTAAATAGGCTTAACTGAGCATGGTGGTGCAAGCCTATAATCCCAGTGGCTCAGGAGGCTAAGACAGAAGGATTGAGAGTTCAAAGTCAGCCTCAGCAAAAGTGAGGCACTAAGCAACTCAGTGAGACCCTGTGTTTCAATAAAATACAAAACAGAACTGGGGATGTGGCTCAATGGTTGAGTGCCCTTGATTTCAATCCCCAGTAACAGAAACAAAACAACAACAACAACAACAACAACAACAACAAAAAAACAAAAAAATAAATTTCTTAATTTTTCAAAGCCTTTAAGAGTATAGTTAAAAGTTATTTGATTGCATAAACAGGAATAAAATTTTATTTTATTTCACTTTTTATAACTTTTGGGGAAAAAAACCCTTATGTTTTAGGAACATCATAAACCAGTAATTAAGTAACACCGTACTAGATCCCAAATTACATTATTTCATTTTAAGCTATTTTTAGAGAATGCAAGGTCAGTCAAAATCTCAGGTTTCAAAGAAAACTTGACAATGACAACTGTAAAACTTATGTGCCCTGATTAAGCACTATTTTGATAGGTGACTTGACATTTCTCAAGATTTTTTTTTTATGTCCAGATTAGTCCCTATAACTGGACTCAATTTATCCATCAACTTTTACTTATGTTATCAAACTTGTTGCATTTCTTTCTGTAACTCCCCTTGACTTTCCCAATTTAGGAGTATTCCTCTCAATGTCCTGCACACACTCCTGCCCTTGGTGTTTACTCATAGCTTCCCAGCAATGCCCATCTTTAGCTTACCTGAGGACTTCTCTAAAACTGAACTCTCCTTTCCTTCCAGCACATGACTTTACTGGTCGCCCACAGCAGGCGGTCTTTCCCTTAGGTTATGCTCCACTTATCATCTGAACCATCTATCTATCTGACACTCAGAATGTGAGATGACTGTTAAACTTAAACTGTGTCCTCGCTCTACAGGGAGATTGATTATAAACTCAATTATGACTAGGGATTACATCCTAGTGTTTTTGATCCTCATCACCTTGACCATTGCTTGCTCAAGTCAACCCTACACAAACAAAGCATCTGCCATTATTCACTAACTAGTTCTTAGGGTGAGGAGTGTTCTTTTGCAGGAGTGAGGAGCATAGAAAATTCCTGGGATTAACTGTTCTTCACTGAATCACTTCTTTATACAGAACAAACACTAATTTTCATATTTATCATTATTAATTTGGATTATTAATATCGGTTCCCCATAGTTTTCTTTTCTCCACAATGGGGAAAGGGAGATGATTTCAACTTTATACAATGGTTAAGTACTACAGTTATGTTACTTAGAATCCACTAAAAAAATAAAATAACATCTGTCTAGTAATAACACTATAGACTATCCAGAAAATATTTATTAGAGTACCCATGTGAGAACAGGAAAAAAAAAAAAAAAAAAAACAGCCCACAATAACCAAGCCAGAATCAAACTGTTGTCAGAATCTCAATAGAATTTTCTTTGCTAAAAGGCTCCTGGAATCATACTAAATAAAGAAATTGATGGCCAGACAAATAAGAAATTGAGGACATTTATAGACTTAAGTATGTGAATTTTCCCTCTGTCTTTTTATATAGTATTTCTACAAGCTCTGCATGTTAGAGTACTCTATACCCACTTTTTGAAATTATCAGAATACTACTTTCCATTTCTATTCCTAAGAACATTTGTCTCTATGTTGGATCATAGACTCAATATCTCTCTTCCACAAAATTAAGCTAAAATTGAAAGGAATGCTACTTGGAGAGATATGTGAAGAGAATTAATAGAAGAGATTTGGGACATCACATTGTTGGAGGTGAGAGCTTAGAGAACAAGAGCCATCTTTGGGACAAGAAGACCTCTTGGTGAAACATGTAGAATATATAAAAACCTAGAAAATCATAGCAACAGGATTCCAAGCTGTGTCTCCTACTTGAAGCTACTGATCTGAAAAACAATTAGCCTATGGACCAAGAGACAGAGCATGAGTTTAAGATGTGTGACTATGCATCCCAGTTTATGCCTTTTGCACTGTATTATGAGCAGAACCCCTTTTCATTCACAAAGTACCCTAAATAGATGGAAAGCAATTGTCATGATTTCCTGACAAATATCAGTTCTTGGTAGTTCTCACTTCTCATTCATGCATGGGTAAATGTAAATATCCTGTGAAAATTTACTAAAGAAATAGAATGATGTCTTCTGTTTAGAGAAAGAGCATAAATGTGGAAATGATTTCCAATATGCATCAGAGGTGTTTCCTCCCCCCCCAAATAACTAATATCATCATCATTAAAAGTGAAAAAGACATAGAAATATATGACAGAGGAAAAAAGTCTTAGAGAAATATCAGGTTGATATACAAAAATTGCTGGGTAAGACTGAAAGGAATAAATTTAAGGAAACTAATTATAAAAGCCAAATATTTTTTGGGAGCTAAGACAAAAGAATCGACACTGCATAAAATCAAAAATGTTATGTAGCTACAAACCTGAAAAGTTCTCTCTAAGAAAAACAAGTACAAAATATTTTTTTTTTTTTTAAAGTGAACAAGAAGCCAGGCACAGTGGCACATGCCTATAATCCCAGTGGTTCAGGAGTCTTAGGCAGCAGACTCCCATGTTTAAAGCTAGTTTCAGCAACTCAGAGATGCCCCAAGTGACTTAGCGAGACACTGTCTCAAAATTAAATAAATACATAAACAAACAAACAAACAAATAAATAAATAGACAGATGGGCTGTGGATGTGGCACAGTGGTTAAGCTTAAGCTCTCCTAGGTTCAATCCCTGGTACACAATCACACAAATAAATAAATAAATAAATAAATAAATAAATAAGAAGAAGAAACAAAAGCGAGGATAATGCATTGCAAAGCCAAAGAAAGAAATATGAAGAATACAGCTGTATCTAAGGAAGATACCAGAATAATTGGAAAATAAATTAGAAAATAAGTTAACAATAGACTAAGGACACAAAGAATGTGCCATGTTCCAACAAAAAGAGATCTAGACCTACTCTGAAAAGTATTTTGATATTAAAAAATACTATTTTTTTATTTTGGTACTGGGGATTGAACCTTGAACCCAGGGGCACATTACCACTGAGCTATATCCCCAGCCTTTTTTAATTTTGAGATAAGCGCTCATTAATTTGTTAAGGTCCCTATTAGTATGAGGCTGGCCTCTAACTTGAGATCCTTCTACCTTACCCTCCAGAGTCACTGGGATTACAGGTTTGCACTGCTCTGCCTGGTTTAAAAAATATATAAGTATTTAAACAATTCTTTGCAGGCATCAAGCACACACACAAAAAAATCTTCAAAGTGGTACAGAAATAAATATAAGTCTTTGTCTTGCAAAATCTGGTAACATCTAGATCAGTGTTCCCCAGTAGAAATTTAATTCTGGCCATATATATAATTTTAGATAAATTATTTAATAGCCATATAATAATATAAATGGGTAAATTATTATAATAACACATTTTATTTAACCTACTCTGCCTGAAATATCATGTAAATTTATAATTTATATAAAAAACTTAATCATATACACACATATATTTTTGAAATCCAGTGTTTTATGCTTACAGCATATCTCCATCCAGACCAGCCACATGTCAAGTGCTTAACAGCCACAAACAGCAAGTGTCTACCATACTGGATAGTGCAAACTAGAGAACTCAAGGAAAAATAATAAGCTTACACCCAGTCCTGCTGCATTTCATGTGAGATGGCAGCAATAGATGTGAAAAAGAAAAACATGTTCCACATATGTTCTTTTGGAGTCATTTAAGGGGAACCCTTTAGCTGATAACTCAATATTCATGCATAGAAGGTCTAGAAAAGGTAAGGACAAAAACACACTCTTTTATGCCAATTTTTCAATTTATTTTTAAAAAATAATATATGGAGCGCAGGCACCTAAAAATAGAGTGTGAATTCCTGAAAATTATCACTGATAACAATGGGAATTCAAAGAAATTTTTCATATCTCTGCCTAGTTTTCAAATTGGTCCAATGAACATATGTGAAAAAACCTGATTTGATGTTAAATTATATCATATATTTGTTATAGAGTTGAGGTGTACAGGAAAGATGATAAACTTTGGGTTTCTGTGGAATTACAATTATAGAAAGCTAAATAAATTATGATGAAATGCATACATTCATTACCAACTTACTGACTAACAAATCTGAATCAGGTGCAGGGCCTTGGACAGCTATTTCTAAACTGAGGGATATGAATTGTGTAAAGTACATGGAAATGTCCTGGGGTCTTTCGTTTATGGGTAGTTTCAAGGGAATTGAGTTATAGGTTCTCAATGGTGTCCTCATTTTTACTGAATCTTTTTGACCTTCTTACTTACAAAAGGATTCCCTTTTACAAGTGAAAGCTACAATGCCTTAATTTTGCAGATTTTGCAAGTCGGGGCAAAAGATCAAAGGATCCCCTCTAGGCAGCATCCTCTGTCCTAAGCTCAAATCCCTCAGAGCCCAGGTGAAAGTTAACAGCCATCTGAGGCTTACTCCATTCAGTTCTGTGCCTTATCTCTGTATCTATGTTAAGATTCAAGCTCAGAAGTGAAGATGATTTTTTTTTCAGGGCGGGAGGGGCATGAACTAACATGCCTCTTTGAAGATGAAGTCAGACTTCTCCTGACAGAAGTGAGTGATCTGGCTGATTGGCAGAAGAGTGAAGACGTTCTTTATCAATTATGCTATGCGGCAGATGCTTTTTATGAAATATTGAGCTGAATCTGCAGCTCCAAGGTTTTGATACAAATATACTGGAGGCACATGTACAATGCGATGTACCCTGGAGATTATTAGGAATTAATAGGAGTAAATTAGTAGTAAATTAATCATAAAATAGTAGTGAATACTAGTAATTAATAATACTGAAAACTCTTCAAACTTGTGATTAAACTTTTAGATAGTCAGGGAATTCATCATATTTCAGCACTCATTTAGGGGAAACTTGAATCGAAGACTTATGAATTATATAAAACATGGAAAAGTGAAGGTTGAAGGACACTGATAGACCATGGGTGGGCTGGGCAGGAGGTGCGCAGCACAGCTTACAGAGACATGAGCAGAAATGGGCATGATCAATTTACCATTTTTCCCTTTGTTTTCTTCCCTAAGAAAATTAAGACTAACTCCAGATCACCAGAGGATCTTATTGCATCTTTAAAATTAATGTATATTTAGCATAAAAAAAGACATGTAAATTGAGAAAAGTTTTCTCTGCCAGCTCAGCATGCTTGTGTCTCCCTGTGAAGTCAAAATGAAATCATTTAAACTTGACACCCATTATTTCTAAATGCAATTTATCCAACAAGAGAACTATTCTAGTATTGATCTCCACATAGCTATCAAGGTTGTTAAATTTAATTTGAAATTGGAATTCATCATAATACATTCATCCCAGAGGAGTACTAGTATAGAGCCACCTATCAGTCTACTAATTACATTGTTCAGGCCCATTGGCTTGGATCCTGCATAGACATCAAACTCAGCAAAAGCAGTAAAGACTAAGAACAGCAGTAACAATCCTAAAGATAATAATCATAATTGTTAACACAAAATGGGTTTGTCTACTGACTGGACACTGTAGTAAGCACTCTATATGTGTTCTGCAAAATTACTCTTTCCAAAATCTGTATATTAAGGTTCTACTATAACCATTCTCATTTTACAGAGCAGACTATTGAGCTTTATGGAGATCAAGTACTATCTTCAAGGCAACAAGTTAACAAATGGAAGAGTGAGGAATGAAACTCGATTTTATTTGAATCTGAGTCCAGGATATTAAATACCATAAGATACAGCTTCCCTATCAAACATTTATTTATTTATATTTATGCTTTTGTTTTATTCAAAGTGGTGTGTGTGTGTGTGTGTGTGTGTGTGTGTGTGTGTATGTGTGTGTGTGTGCGCGTGCGCACAGGTGTGCAGACTAGTGAAAAGGCATGGGTGATTACAATCTCCCCATAATTAACACAGTGCATTTATACTATGAGGCATCTGAATTGCTATTAGCACAATTTAATTGGTGATTAGGATGATGGTGATGCTGATTCAGACATTACCATCTCATGGGTTTTCCTAAGTATATGTTTTACAGGTGATAGCTGGCAAAATATTTTAAACTCCAAGTCATATTTCTACAGAACAACATGTTAGAAGGTACTGAGAAATAAACATGGAACAGAAGTGTGGGGCAAGAACATGCAAATTCATGAATGTTAGACAAAGAAATTATCAGGAAAAAAGAGAAAACATATTTGTAGTTAGTAGACTTGGAGTTAGAGGCTCAACTATGACATTTAATAAATGGCTGATCTTTATTAAGTCATTTCTCTATAACTGGATCTCATTTGTAATGTGAGCTCCTCTGGAATCTAAATAAGGAAATACATGTGAAAGAAGAGGATACATAGTATAGCAGCATGAGGTCCTGGGGTTGCATGTAATGTGCATTGGGGGTTGAGAGGAATGAATCATTGAAGAGTTTTGAACCACGGATCATTCTAAATTGTTTTGAAGGATATTTTTTGGAAGACAGAATCAGGGCAGGACAAAGCACAACAGGGGAATATACGAGTTTTAAATTTAAAAAAAATGCATACAATATTGCTTATTATCACCAGATGATTTTCTATAAAGGAATTACCTATTTATAATATTATTTTGCAGTCTCTTAGTTCCTTAAATTTGCAGAAGCCCTTTGCAAAGACATTATCTCACTAGATTTTTAGTACAGATTCCAGAATGCACTTATATCTTGCAATAATATATCAGATGTTCACATAAATCCAGATATAATTTGATTGGTGAGTTACTTTCATTCTTCATTCAGCCAGTGTTGAAAAAATGGACATACACCAAAGTTTTCATTTTCTAGTTGAAAGTATTATTATTTAGGATTAAGCTATTTGCATTAAGCAGAATAAACTGGCACCAACTAACCAAAATTCCTGGAATTTTCAGTCTTACTAGAGATGTTCTGGTCAGCCACCCTACCCAAGACCATCCCCTTTAGATACAAGAGCCAGAGGCAGTGACTGCCCCAGGTGGCTTCAACCTGCAGTCAGGGAATAGGACATTTACTTAGACCCCCTGCCAGGGTGATACCAGTGACCAATAACTACATAACAACATGACTCCAGTTTTTTGATGATTAAATTTTGAATCCTACTTATTTTAGTTAGAGATGATATAAGAACAGTTAGTGAGTTGGGCAAAGGTCACCCAATATTTTACTGTCAAAGACCAGAACTCCATCTCTAGGTAGTAAGTATGGTGGTATAAGTATATGGAAGCAGGAGTCAAATGACTTAGGATCAATTCCCAGACCAGCTACTTCCTAACAAGACAATGGGCACACTACTTATAATCCGGGAGTCTGTTGCCTCAACCACAACTTGGATAGTCAACATAAAAAAAGATAATGCATGTGAAGGTGCTGCAACCCCAAGTGTACCATATAGTATGCTGTGTAATTCTTAATGCCTTAATGTATATAGCTTTCCTCTAATTCCATGTAATAATAATGTTATTTCTGTATCTATACTAAATTACAGGGATGGTAAATTCTTGATAATGGAATCAATAACTCTCAAGGGTATACTACTTTTTAAATATTAGAATGCATCACCAAAGCTCAAGAACAACTTACTTTCATATAACTTGACAGTCAATTTACTAGAATTAAGTATATACCTTGTGATCAATATTGTAGAGGCCAAAGAAAAAGTTTTATCATGATTTCTATTCTTAAGGGATGAAATTAAAACACATGTAAAAAGAGGGAGATCTAATAATGTAAGATGACTATTAGTAAATACTAGGTCCTGCAGATACAATAAAAACTCTACCATTATCTGAGTATAGGAAGATGAGTGAGCTCTGGAATGGTGAGAAACTTATAAAGAGTTAAGAATTTGATTTTGTCCTGAAGGTTGATATAATATAAACAGGCCAAAAAGAAAGAGAAGTTAGCTCTTCTGATGCATCTCTTTGCTTTTCTCTGACTCAGTGGTTCCATTTGGGTTAATATGATCCCAGAAGCTCCCAGCAGATTCTTATCAGGACAGTTTTGTATTAACTGCTGACCTATCAGCAGGGAATATTGAAAGACATGCATGGAGTATAATTTTTCAGCAACTTCTGGGCAGGTGCTGCTGGAGAAGCATCTCCCTTTTAAATGTATCAGCACTTCCTCGTCTGCAGTGCATAAAAGTTACTCACAGTTTGTATCTGTGCCAATAAGATGAAGGCAAAGCCTGCTCCACACACCAGTGGGAAGATGTGTGTGTGATTTCACCCTTGGAGAATTTGACAGAATAATCGACTTTGATGATTAATCCATTGTAACAGGAGGCTCAGCATTGGTGGAGATGAATTTTCTGCCTTAAGTGACTCTCCTGTGGTGCTGTATTCTTTAAAATCCTTTGGTAGTTGATATACTATAGGAAGGAGTAAGGTTGCAAACCTTGGGAAATCACTATGATTCTTTTAGGCTTGTGAAAAAGCACATGAGGTGGCTGTACGTTTTCTTTTGCAATCCAAATTTGACTAAATCCAGAGGATCTTACATAATATGTTCCTCTTAGGAGACGCTTGATAATAACAGCACATGATCTCTCCACAAGGTTTAGAAGATTTCCTGCAAACCATGGGGATCACACATACATTCTAACATACACACACACAAAAAAAAAAAAAAAAAAAAGAAAAAACAACACAACCATGTTTGTAAATATCTTTGTAAATAAAATAACACATACATATTTATAATGTGAATGTACACTAAACTTTCCTGTCATAACTTAGGTCCAAGAAAAAAAAGAGTAATTTGTTTTTCCTGCTAGCATCTCTTTTCTCTGCTCTCCATCCTCCAAAGTGGCATCTTATTTCAGATTCTGAAAACTTATTGTTTAAGAGCATAGTAACTCTGCCCTTGAAAAGAAAGATGATGAAGAACAAATGGTTTTCATGGTAGAGGTTGCATATGAATTAGCTGGAATGAATATTAAAATTACAGGTTCCTTGGCCCCAGCCCCAGAAATTCTGAATCAGGAGGTCTGGGCAAGGTCCAAGAAATCTACAGTGCTGTTCCCTGCTGAGGATTCTGAAGTGGATTGTCTGAGAACCATAATTTGAAAAATAAAAGAACACAGGGACTGAAGTCAGTCAGAGAGAGTCTGAAATTCTAGCTCCACCTTTACTGGTTATGTGTTATTAAGCAAGTTCAATAACACAGATTATCTTCAGTTTCATTGTTGTTCTAGAACATTTTTAGCATCTGATTCTACCAAGATAACACATATACATATACACTTCTATATACATTTATTTATAAATTTTACTGTCAGAGTGATATTAATTACAAGTAGTGCAGACTTTACTCTTAATAATAAAATATATAATGCTCTTTACTGTAATTTTTCCATATAGATTGATTCTCATAGAATGCTTCATTGACTTTTGTCCAAGTCTCAGTCAATCCATGGGTGATCTGAAGAAGGAGTAGATGTTGGTAGCTGGTGGTTGTTATATTAACAAGCAATAAAACAAATGAGAAACACCTAAAAACACATCAGATCTCCACTCAGACATCAGTGATGTCACCAACTTCTTTATAGAGCTAGATGATAATTTTAAATATTAGAATATTATTTTCTTGAAAATTTTGCTATTCAACATTGTAGTGGATATAGATAAGAGTGTTTAATGTGCATTCACCATATCCCTTTACTCAATCTTCTAAACATGAAAAACAATAAACTGGTAAACTGATAAGTCAATAAACTGATATCCAATTTGTAGCATTTGCCAATTTCCTTAGTGTAAATGCTCTCACTAGGACTGATGGTAAGCTATCAAGCTGAGGCCACTGGATTCTCACTTGGGAAGTGGTGCACAGTAGAAGATCTTACATAGCATTTCTACCACACAGATACAATAGTAATAACCAACCTCAAAAACATAGCTAGCAGTAAAATGGGGTAAAATAATTAGGAAGTGAAAGTTTCTGAATAATTGTTATTAAAATATAACTTATTTAATTGTAAGTTTATATAATTTGATTTTAAATTGTAGCTATGTTTTAAAATTGGCTGGAGAAATTCCCCCCAAATGTAGTGACCAGGTCTTGAGAGTTGGTATAACTGGCTTCTAGCCCAGCCCCTCTGCACTGGTTTCCTCATAGAAAATACTGGAATAACACCATCAACTTCACCAGGTGAATTTGATGCAGGTCTGCCTTCAGTCTATAAGGAAGAGTCTCAATGATTTTTCTCTGTTTGCAATCTGCCTTTTAGAATGCAAACTAACTGATGGTCTGGGCTCTCTTGCTCACTATCATGTGAGCAAGCAAGAAAGAAAAGCTTGTGACAGAGCTTTCACAGTATGACAGCAGTATGCATTTGCAGAATGGCAGGATGGCTTCTTCCTCCTGCACAGGGTGTTCTTATTTTTCCCCTCTTGCTACATCACTTGTATTCTTTACCTTTTTTGTTATTACAACCCCTTATGTCTACCTACTGGCTTCTCTCCATGTCTTTTCCCATCTTCAAAAAAAAAAAAAAAAAGGTCTCATGTGATCCCTAAACCAACAATTCTGCTTTAAGAACCTTCTTTGTTAACTAGGTCTGATTATCAGAAAAGAACAAGAGTGGGAAACCAAAAATGACATCGAGATTTTAAGTCAGGTGATTAAAAAGATAAACAAAAATGGGGGATTAAAAACAATACCATAAGAATAATTAGGTTGCATCAGGTGGGGTGCTCACTCTCCACCCCTTAAGTGGATATTCATTAATTCTCATCATGATCTTATGAACTGGTTGCTCAATTATAACCATCTTAAATATGAAGTAACTATCTAAGGGCAGTTAAGAAAATGCCTGAGTTTATCCATCTAACATGTGGATGATATGAACTTTGGCTTGGATGGTCTGTTTGACAAACACTAGAGATACATATGAACACACACACACACACACACACACACACACAGCTGTGTATTTTTAAGCATGTTGACTTTTAGGTTATGGCAGGATTCCAGTATCTAAATTAAAATATATTCTCTAAGGAGGTCCAAAATAGTAAAAGGGATTACTAAGATAATTTTTCTCCATGTTTCTCAATTTGACGACAGTTTATATAGAGATGCAGTTCTGTTGTCTTTTCATGAATATGAAAAAATTGCCCTTCCTACTCACTTTTAAATTAGGCATTTTCATATGATTTGCTCTTGCCAAAAGAAGAAGGGCAGGAGTGATATACTCATTGACAGTCAATGGGCAACACCACATCCCTTCTCCCTAATAGGTGATCAAAGAAATCTGTGTTGAGCTCACCTCTCCAGGATTACTGAGTGAATGCAATGGACAGAACCTCTCTGAAGATCACACTAGACCTGTTGTCCAATTGAAAATCAAAACTTGATTTTTCAGACCACTAAAATTTTGGAGTTGTTTGTAACTATGGCATAGCAGACTATGCTGATAACCAAGCAAGTTTATTTTTCTATCTTGGATGGATCAGGAATGCCTCTTTAAGAAGGTGAAAAAATAATGAATCAGACTGAATAAGAGCTTAAGGATTTTTTAAAACAATTTTTTAGTTGTATATGAACAAATACCTTGATTTTGTTTATTTATTTTTATGTGTTACTGAGGATTGAACCCAGTGCCTCACATGTGTGAGGCAAGCACTCTACCACTGAGCCACAACCCCAGCCCCAGGGATTTTGATTCTTATGATAACACTATAATTAAAGCTGACTACAAAAGTATATGACCAACCAAAATTAAGCAGACTTGAAATAGGTGGTTCCAAATTCCTATAACAGATGAAAAGGTTAGCATAGATTTAAAGCTTGTCCAATGCTTGCTTGGACACAGCAAGGTTTGTAAACCCCCCTAAAATGAAGATAAGTTTTGAGTTTCATAACGATATCCAAAACCTTAGAAGACAGTTTCACATTTCATCCTGAAAGTTTCATACAGCTCAAACTTCTGTATCTTTTTCAGGTATCAGGCTACAGAAAGTTTCTAAAAATCTCCTTTAAATAAATAATGATTATTAGTATCATCTATTAAATTCAGTGTGCTCTGCTGTTCTTTGTGTACAAAGATAGTGTCATAGACCTAGTCTCAATTAACTACACGTTCTTGATTGTTTTTAACTTCTGGCTGTTTCTGCACCACACTTTATTTCCCCCCCCCAGTTTTTAAGTAATAGAAGTAGTGCCACACATTTTTGGAAGAATGGTTAGTTGAATAATGAAATCTGGAAGCCACAGAACTAAGATTCCCCTGGTGTATGAATCTCTTGAGCTTGTCTCCTGGGGCTCCATGCCCCATGTAACTTCTAGAAAAAGAAAAGCAAACGTCAAGAACACCCTTCTAATTCTCTGACCAACTCCATTAAAATATATATCTAAGGCCAGTAATAGAGAATATTGTAAAAATGGACAAAATTAATTTTTCTTGTTATTTCATGAGGTTACAATTGAGATTTCCATAGTGAAAAAAATTGACGGGTGAGTGAGAGTGTTCCATTCACTGATTTACTTTAATTCAAGGGCACAAATCTGTGAACCATGGCTCTTCTAAAATAACATTCTAGGAGTTCCTAGAGGCACATGAGAAAGACCATCTTTGTTCACCTTCTCCCTTTATCACCAAGAATGTAGCCTCTATTTGGTCATCTGTCACACCTATGCTTTGATACTCAAATTCTGTCATGTTAAAGAACAAATTTAATTAAAATATATCTCTACTGTGATGTAGAAGCTGTGCCCTCTGAAAAGAGTATTAAAAAGGAATGTGGACGTATTTTATAATTTTTCATCTATAATTTGACCCATAGTATATTCTTGGAACATGGGAGGTTCTTCATTATTATTCATCAAAGAATGGTCTTCAACCCAAAATTTGACCTTTTTAAATTACGTACATTGGGTTATGATATGAAAGTGATAGTTTGCAGGGACAGGAAGTTAGTGCAGGGATATCAGTCATAATGTAACTTAGCTCATTGTTTCCTTAATTGAGAAAGTCTTGCTATAGAGCAGTGTTACTTGACTAAGCAATGAGCTTTCCTCAATAGCACATTTATGTTTGACACAAGTTTCTTGCCTTGTTATAGACAGTAACAAAGAGTTCACCAGTGAGCAACAATCCAAGCTCACAACATGAACCTTGCCAGACTAAGAGAAAAATAGCCCCCAAAAGTGCAGATGGAGTTTGTAGGTGCTAGACAAATGTCATTTTAAATAGGTATAACATATTGATTCTTTATAATTAGATATTTTCCTAATATGTGCCATTTCATGCTATTGTCCTACACTAATTAGTATTTACACTCCCTTTCATTGTCTCATTTTGGGGACAATTGTACTTTCATCATTTAGTCACCTTATGTAGGAGCCCTCACTGGTATGTAGAATAAGAACTTTGATTAAGGAAACTCTATGAATAATAAAAAAAGAACTTTGGGGGCAGATATAATATTTTAGTGCCACCAAATAATAAATACAGAAACAATTAAAAAATGTTTATATTGTCTTAGAGTAAACTTTCAGACATTTTAATCAAGTTGACTGAAATGAATTTCATTTCCTCAATGATTTTACACAATAGCCTTCATTTTTGATTACCAGCATACACTTTTGCTCATCGATTCTGATTTTTGTGTTTTAGGAACTAAATAACATTGAAGTTGTAAAAGTCAACTTCAACTTTGTTGGGGGACTTATAAAATTCACAAATCCTGTATGCTTAGATTTCAATCATTTCAAAATTTTAAGGACAGTAGAACACTTGACCACTGGACTTAAGCATCTTAGTTTTGGCTCTTTATCTTGTTATCATCTGGATGACTATACCTCACTTATTTAGTAACCTTAAGATTCAGTTCTCTATCAATAACTTACACACACACACAAACACATATACACACTCACACATATGCTCACACTTGCAATTGCTATGAGGATTAAAAGTGTACACAGAAATGAAATTGCACATAAATTAATTCATTACTAGGTCTGGGGCCTTGAAAAATCTCTGCCCTGTCACTCATTGGTTCCCTGGAGTAAAGGAGTGACTTTTCTACTTGGTGAGTTTGGGACAAGGAACTGTGTTCTGACCATGCCTCATTTCCTTCTCTGGGAAGCCTTCTGGCCCTCAGAGAGCATATCATTGAGTCCACTTCATGCCCAGGGTGACCAACAGTTGTCCATGCTACCTGTGATTCTGAAGGTAAATTTGTCAAGTATTGAACACACTGAGGGAGCTCAGCTACCACATCTACATCATAATCTTTATTCACTTTAGTCCATTAAAACTGTTATTTTGATTTTCATTTCCAATACGTCTTATTTTCCTCTCAAATGGGAAGGAAAAAGAAGTGTTATTCAATTTTTCCTGCAAACTGAAACAGAAATAAGTTTCTGTAGTAGAAAATGTAAATGACATGTTATATATTGATACCTTATCATAGTTTAAAACTGATTTTGTAAACATAAAATAATTTCAAACTTGATCTTATTTATGTCAAATAAGTATAATACATTTATTTGTATTTTTATTGTAACTTTACTGTGTTCCCCAAATATACACTACACTGAATTAAACATCTTCATATAATTTATTAATTTTAGAATCAGAATATATCAGTTCAGAAAACACATAAACAAGGCACTTAAACTGATTTAATGTGGCAACATATTTTGACTAGCTTTTTAATATGAATATCATGATTAAAACTTAATCCCTTAAATTATATACTGGCTTAGAGTTTACAAATACTCTCACATCCATGATAATTCAATCTTCTCATCTTGTCCTCCATTTGACCAGGCTGCCTGAGGTAAAGGGCTGTAGTCAAAGATATGATGACAACAGTAACTGACTCATAAGAGAATCCAACTTGCAACTTGAGCCTTCCTGGTGTTATGCAGTAACCATTTGGCTAAATGGTCAAAAAGGAGACCTCATCAGAAAGTGAACTGGGATTCACACGAGGGATAAGGTGCCTTGTGGAGTTGAATTGTAGTCCACTTTCCCTTATGAGGCAGCACATCTTATCTAAGTATTGCAGATGTTTCTCAAATGACCTAATAAATATTAGAATATCATTGAGGTAAATGAGGTAAATATGTCATTGGAATCTTGCAGCCTTCCATAATTATATGCAACACATGAGCTCCCTATTTTCATTCTAGCAAGCTAAACTTGGCTAGCTTGAATCACTAAAATGTTGTGACAATAGTTCTTCCTAAGGAAGCTGGGATATGTTCACCTTGGCTAGGGTGGGCGTGGGAAGAGGTAAGCAGTTATCTAATTAACAAGATATAGCTTAATTAATTCTGCATCCTCAGAGCACAAATGGAACTATGGATTTCAAATGTAAGATATCTCATCGGTCAGACTAGGACACTAGCCACAGAAGAGGGCACAGCATTTCATACAACCGTCCATCTTTTAAGCTGCATCTAATTTCCTAATATATTCAGGATTTAGTAAAAATAGATGTTAAATTTTTTGTTGATTTAGAGTAGTCCAAATAAATATATAAAGGGAGAGTAAATATGCACATCTTGATTCCTGCTAAATTTTTAGTGGTGCAACCATCTATATAAAACCAATTTGATAGTGTGAGGGTCTTCAGCAGCTTTGGAACAGGTCTGTCCAATTTCAAATGCAATATTAGGAGAGAGAAAGAAGAAAGAGACGTGTGGTGAGGGCTTTGGTGTACCTAAGGGCTGGTGTGGTTTGAATCCATCACTTGTGCCAAAGGAGAAAGAACACAAATTTGATTATCTGCTTGCCCTGATAATAGGGAGAGGTGCAACTTTAAAGCTGTTAGTAGCCAAAAAGGAAAAAGTTAATGAAATTCCCTGTTAT
Source organism: Callospermophilus lateralis (assembly GCF_048772815.1). Lineage (NCBI taxonomy): Eukaryota > Metazoa > Chordata > Mammalia > Rodentia > Sciuridae > Callospermophilus > Callospermophilus lateralis. The sequence continues at coordinate 60,804,333 of NC_135320.1, read as the reverse complement.
GCCTAACAATTATAAGGATAGGGGTGGTGGTGGTGGAAATGACACAGGATTACCATGGGAAAAAATACACATACTTATATAGTATGCTTTCTGTGAAACTGACTCTTGAATATGGCCTGAGCCACACTACCTTGAACAACTACAATAGAATTTTTATGCAAAGGGATTTTTAAAAGAATGAAATACTTAAAATACAAGCACAAATGGATCTATGTGTCCAATTAAACTAGGATAGGACTACTGAGGAAACCATCTGCAGATATTCCAGATGTGCTATGTACTGAAGGCCCATCTTCATCTGAGGGCAGTGGACTTCAGTTAACAAGTTAATTCACATCATACAACCTGGTCTCGTGCCACACACAGCACGGAGCTTCTGTCCATTTCTCAGACACACCAGGACTTAATGAAGCTGTGTGTTTGTGCATGTCAATCCCTTCTTTCTTTGTCAAGCGAATGAAGGCATTGATCTCCACTGAATCCTTTCAAGCAGTTAGTCCCACCATCTCCTTTGTTTCCATACTACAGATTTTCTCCTCAGTATATTCCACCATAATTTCTATTTTCATATTTATCTATGTAATTTTACTCTTAAAATTTGAGGAAGAGGTCTAAAACATAAATCTTTGTGTGGATAGCACTAAGCATGGTGCCAAGTAGAAGTTGGTGCTCAATATAGCTTATGATGTTATCAGGTATTAATAAAATTATTATTAATAGAACCATTCCTTCTTTTCTGAAATGGAAACATTTTCCTATGTGTGATTCATCCTCTTTGGTTCTTAGAATCATACTAACAATCCTAAGTACGTTCTCAACAGAATATGACAGTTTGGGGAAAAAAATTAAATTCAAGTAATACCTCTTTCTTCAACATTTATTTGTGCTGCTGGTTTTTCAATTTCCATTGGAAGAGGTCTCAAAGAGCTGACATCATTAGTTTAGATAGTACTAAATGATACTAGTTCAAGTAAGTTTCTTAGGAGTTCTACCTGTCCTAACCTTCTTTCCTAACATTTGTCCCTTTTGGTTCAATAGTCTCCAAGAGAAACAAGAAACAAGCAAGGAGGTGCCTTCATTTCTATCCACTGCTGCTGACCTGGTTATTAAAAGTAAGAGCAAGATCTGGATTCTTCTAGAATCAGGGGAAATAGATGGAAGGGTTGAGGAGGGTTCCTAACTGCCTTGTGCACATGTACACCTTCTGGAATTAAGGAGTGAAGAGTCAATTTTTAATGCACCATACTGAAACACCTCACTTCTAATGTAAGGCAAAGAGATAATTTGGGGTCAAACATACCTGAATTGCCTTTAAAGAACATTCTGAGAAAAAACCCTGTTGGTAAAATTTGAGAGAAAATACCTATAACCATAAAAAGTATGCTGAAGCATGCTTAGGGAAAGACAGAAATGGAAAAGTTACCAAAGAACACATGGTTGACATTGTCACTTCCACCCCATTTCAGAGTACAGTGGAACAATTTGTGATTTTTCAAAAGGCTTTTCACTCACATTTGATGTACAAGATAAATTTCCATGTAATAAAGGCAGTAAGTATTCTTCAGGGAAGACCTAACATGCTGCAGTAGCATACTGTGGCTAAAGCCTTAGCTATTATTTGTTAAAACCCATCTCTTACAATTAATGCATAGAGGATGCTGATAGTTGGAAACTCACTTGTTCTTCCAAACAAAGCAAAACAAAGCAAACACAAAACAAACACACAGAAGCAGTCCTTTAAGAAGCTGAGCAGACACTTCCTGTCAAATAATGAACAACATTGTAAGTCGGATTTATTCATACTACAGCTGTGATTTGATAACCAATTCTGTTTGGAATTTATTTGTGAAATGTCACACAATCCAAGATGTTTTAATTATGCTACATTTCAAGACTGCTGATTATAAAATGAGTGATCAAGAGTTAAATCAACTCAAGTCTAGAAAAGATGTAGAAAAAAGCACTGCTATGGTGCACACCCGTCAAACCTGGCATGCCTGGTGGATGATTTCTGCTTAGGTTTAAACAGAAATGCCTCTGGCTCAAAAAAAAAAAAAAAATGGACATCATTCCTGGAAAATGACTGCAGTTTCTAGTCAGCACACACTTCTTCACAATCTTCACCAGAAAGACTTTGTTTTCAGACAATACACATCTTGAGGAACTAACTTACATATTCCACAGTTTTAAAGTATGCGTACTTCTAACCATTTTATTGCTGTTTAAAAGCAAAGCGGTACTGATGACACATTTGAAGACAGTGCAGCATGAATTACCACCTTTCCTTTTGCAGTTTTATTTCAAAGTATATTAGCTTTTGTGAGGCAGACATTTTCATTTCTGCTTGATTCCACAGGATAACTTTACACAAAGTGGCAAGTTTGTTTCCAACAAATTTACAGAGAGGTTGTATAATGTAGTTTTAGAATGACTCTACTTTGATCACCTTTAATAGCAGACAGAAATAAAAAATAAGCTAAATGGTAGGAAATTTCACCTAAGATCAAATATTTTGAAGAGCTTCATGTAATTAGAGTCAAAGAAATAGCAATAGAACTGACTTCATAATAGAATATAAGAAGTTCCTGTCTTTGGCCAAGTACAAAATCTTATAGAATACTATATTAGTTTGTCAGATTTATGAAAAAAAAATAGTTCAAATATTAATTAACAGCCAACTGTTCGGTTGGTTCTTTAGTTTGATTCCACTACAAATCAAGGAAAACCAAAATGTGGGCATGAGACATGGTTTCTATTTTTCTATAAAATCTAAAATATTATTGATAAAATAAATTCATTCTTACATAACTATCCTTAATAACAAAAGAGCCAACCACCACAGCACACCCACACAATTTATCAAAGAAATTTTAGAGGCAGGCCACAATATGAATCAATGGCAGATTACAGCAACTCTAAAATATAATTGTAAAAAAAAGTAAAAAGAGATTTCAAATCAGAACTGAGAGTGACAAGGTCAATAAAAAAAAAAAATCACCCAAAGGAAGTCATGTTGAAATTCTGGATGATATTCAGCTTTGATACAAGTTATAGAATGTAAGAAAAATCTATCAGCAGGTATCTAAAATGTATCATTAATCAAATAATTAAGCAACCAGTAACCAGGGCTATTTTCAGAATCAGATTTATACATGTTTCTCTAAACTGTAGAAACCTAGAAAATGTCTGCAAAAATAATTCTGGGATACTGATTAATTCTGAAAATTACTAAAATCAATTCAGACTAAGTCGTTCCTCATTGAATACGGATAAAGTAACTTCAAAATCCATAGCCACTGGTTGCCACACAACCTGCTATAGCATTATGGCAGAATAAGCTGGGTTTGAATTTTCTAGGCCCTCTTGCTTTGCCGACTTGATGTTTTGATACTCTAGTGCGTCTCAGCTAACTTCCATTAAGTAGCATTTTGTGGGGTAGTATTCCAAGGTTAAAATGATTAAATAACTTTTATGGTTGATCAAATATAAGCCCTTATTATACACAGTAGGCAAAAAAATCATACATTTTAATTACTTTGCTATCAATGATCTAGGTATTTACATTTCATTTTTCAATAGTAATTCTGAATTTAGTAAAACTCTCAAAAAAAATACCTAAAATTGTTGTCCTTGTTATAAACAATATTGAAATTAGGGTAGGATAACAATAAACAACAGCCACAGAATATTGAGTGTTAAGTGTATTATTTTATGTCTTTGTGTAGCGAGTTTAATTTTTTCAATGTCATTAAATTAATTATTTGAGAGTTTGCATTATATTTCTCACTTTGCAACCATGCAAAAAATAAAGAAAACTGATCAATATTTGATCACAGTTACAGTGCATTAATTCAAAGTTAATTTTTAGTAGAATCACTGCCATTATTCACTTTTGAGAGATGTTAAAAGAATACGAGGAAAAACATCCAATCTTTGTAGAAAGGAAAAGAAGACATATTTTTAAAAAGGCTTGAAAAAGTAATTAAGGAAAAGAAAATCCTTTTAAAATAACAGTCCTAAATATGTGTTTAAAAAATACCAATGAGGCTTTGTGCAAATATGAATTATTCTTTTATAAAGAAAGAATCAGAGTAACCAAAATCTCTTTAATAAAATCATCTCTTGGAAATCCACTTATTATCAAAATGGAAAGCAATTTAAAATCTAGCCATTAACCTCTAGCACTTATGTAAAAGCAGATTTATTAGAATAGGAGAGAAATACCATTTTAGTAATTTACACTATAAATATTTCAAAATAAAAATATTACCCTTCATTTATTACAAAGGAAAGTGAATATGTCAAAATTCACTCACATTTAATTTTAATGGCAAGATGTTCAGATAATTACACCTTATAGAAAGACCCAAATTTGCAATTAAGTCCAAATAGATTTAATATTGCTTATGCCTGACATTAGGTAAATTAAACTGCAGATATCTTTTAAATAACTTATGTGTTCATTTTTACTTGCATAGTCCTAAAATTCATTGGCTTAAGTAAATGTATTAAATTGCATCTTTCCAACCTCTTTCAGGCCCTCAGTATAATCTAGTAAGGAGAGGAGAAGATGGTACTGATTTTGATTGCATGGAAATTGAAAACAGAAATACTCTAGATGAAAAGATACTCTATATCAAAATATCAGTGTACAGGTAATCTAAAGCACAGTGAAACTGGGGCTTTTTAACCTCATTACAATAATTAAGCTGTATAGTTTTTATTGTTTTGACTATGTAAATAATGTTTATGGTCATAGAATTATCTATGTTTTGTTTTTATAACTTACGTTATCATATGTTCTTTTATTTTACTTTTTGTATACTCCATGGACTTTCAAATATCTAAAAGCTATCAATTGTTAAAGCAAATTTTTCCAACTTGGGAATATTTCATTAGAATAAAAATGCCCTGAAGTAGTAAAAATACTACATTGAAAACTTCTAGTTAATAAACTCCATTTTATGTTGAATAAACACTAGTTGGTTCATTGTCTATGAAGGGACAAGTAAATATCTAATTATTTTACTAACAAATGATCCTTGAATCTAAGAAAGTGATAAAATTTTCTTTGAGATAAGAGTCCTAGAGTTTTAAAAATATTTGATATGCATTTTTAAATCCCTCTGGCATCCTCCGAGATGTATTTATCATGTGTGACACCTCTTCACCTTTCTTCTTGCCAACTTTCCTAGTATCTCTTCTACTTTGAGAGCCCCTGGCCTAGTATACAAGAAAAAAAGTGATCGAGATCAGATTTCTTAGTGAAAATTTGGAAAGGAAAACCTGGCTCATGATTAAGGAAATAGTAGAACTTGTATTCAAAGGTAATTAGAACTGATTTCAATTCAAGCTGCATCAACAATTTATGCTAGGTGCATACTACTTGCATGGATCTAAATTTGGCTTTGTGAAAGATATTAGAGAAATATAAGAGAAAAGATAATATGCTGGAGAAATGTATCATGATATAGGGGAGCATGATTCAGATATTCAAAATAGAAATTTAGGGATTAGCCTAACTTTCTTCCCTTGTTTCAAGATAAAACACCCAGTCACAATTACCAGAGATGAAGATATTCTTAAACTCAGTTCTTATACAAGACTTTCAGAAAATGAGGGACACAGCTGAAGAACAATATTAGATCGAACAATGTAGTCTGAAATTAGTTTAGTCATTCCTGTTTAGCAGTGTTAAAAAGTGTGAAATCTGGGTTCCTTATTTGAAGCAATACCACTATCAAACAAAAAGACAATTTTTAAAATTGTAAACCAGAGATAAATTTTATAAAAATTCATCAATATTTTAATGTGAATACTATAGGATTCCTGGGGAAATTACATTATCTAATAGGAAATTCAGATTTATAAGCTAAAAAGAGCTCGAAGTAAAAGTTTAAAGGATATATCATCAAACTTTAAATAGGCCTTTCTCTGGCCTGGCTAAATTACTACACTTCTTGATGCTGTTTGCTCCTCATAGCAATTGAAAGCATATGTAATTTAACAGCAGGCCTCAATCCTTTAATAAGCTGTCTTTAAAATACCTTACATGGATTACCTATCTGTAAATCTGCTTCCCATGCAGAATGTGACAGCATTATGGAAATTGTTAGTTCAGTAAAGATGGCATGTACCAAAGGGAAGTACATCTGCACCCTGTAAGATTATACCAAACATTGGAAGTAATCTTTCAGCATTTATAATCCTGCAAAATGCATAATTAAGATTAAGGGTTCATTCCAACCTTTATTATCGACTGTGTATTTTAAATTTAAAAAGTAGGTAGAACATAAGTAGAACTATTAAGTATCATAGTTAAGATTGCATCTTTTATATTACATGAAGTTGTTTCTATCTCATAAACTCAGATTATCCACGTTTGTGAGATTAGTAGATAATCATGTGTTCCCCTAAAATAAAATATAAATATTAAGATCCAAAGGTGAAGAGATGGATATACATTTGGTTTAATTCTCTCCTTCTAATTTTGAATTCTAGAACTTCTGATAAACAAGTACATATCAAGTTCATCATACCAATGTGCTTATCTGATATTTATTTATAGATTGTCAGTCACCAACAAATTCAGGTAGGTTAGATCATTAGATAGAACTACAAATCTGTAAAAATGAACAGTATATATTAATTTATAAACATGAATTCAAGTTTAATCAATAAAAGATATTTGATCAAAGGTATTGATCATGTCTCTTCATGAAACCAAAGACAAAAAAAAATGTCTTGCTGAAATATAAAACCAGAATCACTTTGGAATCTTGAACAGAAATTGGAAGTATCAGAATCCAACTGTTCTTCACAAAGCACATACTGGTATATTTGATTTCTGTCATGTTTCAGACTAAGCCTGTGCCAAAATTATACATAGAAATTGCTTGAAACCGTGTTGTTATTAGAATTTATCAATACAACAAAACAAAATTTAAAGAAATATAATTTTAAGTCACTCCTGAAGAGATTTTATCAAGCTGCAGTAGAATAAAAGTATTTCATATTTGTGTTTTCTGACAATAAATGGGAATTTAAAAAGATGAAGCCATTTTTTTTGGTCACCACGTATATATGCGATTTTTTTATACATTAAATACTGGATGACCAAAAATACTCTCTTGTAAATAATTAGTTCTTCAATTTTTAAAAACTTTGGTGGCAAATAAAATGGAAGTAAATGGGTCTATTAAGCTTAGAAACAAAAGTCTCTCCTAGTCATAATTCTCAGTTTCAAACCAAGTAATAAAAATTCTTAAATTTTCTGCTGAATATGTATGTTGAATGAGAGTCACACCTTATTATACAGGGGTCAAAGGAAAGGAATTAAAGAAGAAGGATGGCCATGATCATGTGAAGATAAATTAAGGATTCTTGAAAGACTTAATGGATTAGGTGGGCAATCTCTCCTCCTCACTCCCCAGGGCATGACCTAAGACAGATCTATGCCTACAGTAACCCTGCTGAGAACCACAGGATGGGGAAAGGCATAACCCAGACAGGGAGAGAGGACCTGGTCAATTCCCAGCCTACTCTTTGGGTTCTGTGGAACTTCTTGGAAAGAAGGTACAACTATGTCTGCCTATTGTTAAGTTCACAACAGAGATGTAATGTTAATATTGAACCAATAGAGATGAACCTTAATTGATTTCACAAAAGTCATAGTTATAGAAATAACGTAGGGAGAGTATAATCTGGATTTCTGAATTAAAGATAAAAAAATTAGCCAAATATTTTGCAGAAATCAAGAAAATCACATTTTTTTGATAAATTTTATTGTTTGAATTTCCACGCATTCTGCAAAACCCTTCTCTTCCCTTATTTCTATAATGGAATCATCTACTCATTGGGAAGAAAAAATGAGAAGTTAGTTAACTTCAACACAAAAATGACTTAAAGGTAAAAATGCATATACTACATGTTTATAGTGCCTTTACAAACTTTTCTATTAATGACATTTGAACTGTCAGAAATAACCAGCAAAAATAAGATGTTAGGCACCTTCTTATTCTTTGTTTTTGAAGTGATGAACTATTTTCATCATACATAATCCTTCAGAATTTCACTGAATGTAGTTGGTATCTACAGTAATAAAACAAAAACCCAACTCTCATCATCATCCAGATGTGACCCAAGTATAAACATGAACTTCAGAGCTAACCTACTGTTGTTGTCCTGAACCCAGCAGATTTAATTAGTGGATTTTCATCAGTTAAAGAGAAAGAAGGATGAATTAAGCTTAAAAATCAATTTCAGGGATAGCAAAGCAAAACATAAACCATTCTTTCCTAACTCAAATATTTTGGTGTGATATAAAAAGAACCTTAATGTGTACATAGAATCTTGAAAATATACTTTTCTTTTCTTCACCAAAGTCTTTCATGAATACATAGTTTCTTGGAAGAAAAATTAATTTAATCTAATGCATTACCAGAAAACATAATATAGAAAGATGAACAAGAATCTTCATTTCTTAGAAATATGATCATATCACTTGTTTTATTGATTCAGTTATATTTGTAAAACTGGCAATATACATGATTCAGTATTGATTTGGTGAAGACTGACCTGGATTCAAATTGTGATTCTATTTGGGATTTTTTTTTCCTCAATGACAAAATAGGGATTAAAAGGAGTACCTACCTTAGAGGATTCATTTATAAGAGAAAAGAGATAAAGTACATGTGAATTATGTAGATTATCCAGACTCAAAGTCAATCCTCAATAAAAATTAGTCATTATTATTAATATTCTAAGACACAACTGACAAAGATATATCTTTGAAATTTGTTCTTAATTTAACAAAATATGGAAATATCTTAATGATTACTGTAACTTTTAAATGTATAATTTTATATTCAATGACCTATTTGGAGGTAAGTTCAACTTCCACAATGGAAATTTAATCATATCACTTAGTAACTAATTCATTTAGATATAATGAAAGGAAGATTTAAAGGCATTTTAATCACATACTCAGAAATATTATGGGTAATACTAAACATGGATTGACTGTTCATCAGCTGCCAGGCATTGTGATAAGGACTTAACATGAAATATCTCATTTAATTTTGTTCAACACTCTTTTATTAAAGAGTTACTATTACATTTTTCATATTTTAGAAGGGAGACATGAACCTCCATGAATTAAAATAACTTGTCAAGTGTTTTCATGGTGGAATGGTTCAAGAAAAATTAGCCACATTAATTGTTCAGTGGAGATATTTTTTTTTAGAAGCACGTTTTGATTCCTTTCCTATGTATTTTTTAACCCAAAGGAAACTCTATATTTGAATGAATATAGAGATTTTGAAAGAATATTGAGATTTTTTTAAAAAATTGAATAAAATACCTCTAGGCATTTAAGAAATAAATTGTGGATAAAATTAGTAGCAACAAGTAAATATTATGGCTATCTAGAAAACGTGCGGTTAACAGTTTGTGTTCATATCAAATTAATGATAAATTTTGATTTATGATTATCATATGTAGCACTTTCTTGATTTTCAGTTTTTGTATATGTATGTGTGTATATCTTCTTGGTCTCAGTATATTTAGCTATCATTTCCTAATTATGCTCTTCTAAATATTGGGCATAGAACATGGTGAAGGTAAGAGACAACAATTAAAAAAATCATTGAGACCTTAGGTGAGGAGTATCACTAACAATTTCATTCGTTACTCTTTCTCTTTCCTCTTTTAAATATAACGTTGGATGGATTCATTCACCAGAAATCTGAACACTCTAGATACATCCACAGAAAATAAAATCTCACAGAATCACTTGCAGAATGCAGGAAAATCGATTTTATTATAAACATTTAATCATAAGGCCCTTTACTACATGTTAAACACCACAAAGTTTTCAACAAGCTGGTAAATAGCATGCACCAATGCAGCTACAATTGAACCTTATAATTATAATTGTTTGTGTGAAAGCAAAACCATTGTTCATGGGTGTCAGTTATTTCTCCATAGACTTAACTGCTCAACCAAGAGCCACTGGTTTTCATAGCAGAGGACTGGATCAGTATTCTCTTTCCATTGTCCATTTGTTTAACTCCAAGCTGGGTATTTATGTAACACTTTTATAATGGAAAATATAATCAATAAAATAAACTTTATCCCTCTAATTTGTCCATTCTTTTGTTTTTATTCCAACCCAAGAGAAAGACCACACGCCCACCATTGTTCAAGTCCTTCTTGTGCCAAGCTTAGACCAATTGCAGTAGTTGCTCACCTGACACTTCTGTCTACTTTTCCTTTGCAGCCAGTATTTCACCCTACTAACATTTTCTGAGACATCACTTTGAAAACATCCTTCTTCTGTGTAGAGAGAATTTCCAAAGTTCTATAGTTTATGATAATTTCAGAATCTCTCGCCTAGTGCTACAAGTCCATCACATTTGTCTTAGGACTATCTTCCTTAGGACTATATGCCTTTCTTTCCTCTTCTACACGTACACCTTCTCCTCCATGCAGAAAAATGTGGCATTTCTTGAATACAAAGAGTTGTGTCTTGTTTTTCTGCATTTCCTTACAACAGATTCCAGAGTAAGCATACTCCCTTTCTGGGCTTATCCTTACTTAAAAGATAAATGCCATTCCAACACTTTAGCTTTGCAAAGGCAGTAGTTATTTTTTCTTCCCTTACTTTCCTATAGAAGGTGTCCTGCATACTTCATGAAGCATAATACATTGAAATACATCCTTTTGCACATCCTCTTTGCAGAAATCTGATCATATAAATTAATAATAAAATAAAAACAATAATTTTGAGAGCCAATTTTGAGCCTGTACCATGGCAGTGATCTTTAAATATTTATATTATGATTGCATATCCCATGAGGAAAATATGGGGCATGCAGTCCATCATATAGGTATGTTTTTTTATAAATGATATGTGCATTTTATTATATAAATACATTATAGTCATTATAGCATACACATTTTTAAAAAGGAAATAATGAATACAAATAGGAGTTTTAATTTCTTTTTTAGAGATGCATGCTGACTTTTAAGACTACTATTCTAGATATTAGCATGATAAAAAATTAAACAATTAAACAATTCTTAAATTAAAAAATTAAACAATTTTCAAGGCCTTAATCAGCTTATAAGCCAGATGCAAAGATTCTGTAAAAATTAAATGAAACACAATTTGATAAGTGCATAATAGAGTCATGATTTCATTGCTTGAGTCTACCATAGACCTTAAAACAGCATAATGTGCACAATTCTGACATGTAATAAAGATTTTTTTTAAATGAATGAAGATTAAGTTTTAATCTACATATTTTGCCTAAAGGCAGTTTAGTTTATTACTTGGATAGAATTACAATTTGTATCTTTATTATTATTTACGAATAAAAACATGGTTGCACGTCCTTCTTTGATCTTCACAAAAGTTGTAGAAGAGAAACTGGGTAGGAGAATACAGTTTGTCAATACTTCGTGCCCATGATGTGCCAGGAACTATTCTAGGTACTAGAGGAATAGTGAACAAGTAATACAAGTTACTGTTCTTATGAGGTTTCTAAATAGATAATACACAAATCAAAATAATTAATATGATATTTTCAGAGAGTAAGTGTTAGAAAGGACACAAAACATTGTGATAGAACATCAAATTATCTGGAAAATGTGGGTAAGAAGTGACTGGCAGAAAAAGAAAGCACTGTCAAGAAGTCTCTCTGGGGTTATGAACACTTGAGCCACTCCCATGAAGATTAGGGTAAGGAACATATATCAGTGAGTACAAGAAATTAAAGAAGTAGGAATAAACGTCAAGTGTTTGAAGAACAAATGGAAAGATAACACAGCTGGTGGTGGTGGGTGTAATAACCATGAGAGGCTAACAAGTATTTCAATCAGTGACTTCAGAGTTAGACAGATTGGGGTCAAATACTATTCCTCTGTCAGTCTGAGATTTTGATTTTGTAAAAGTTGCCTGTAGACAAAGGTTAATAAAAGTCTTTTTTTTCCCCTTTTGCTTGTGAAATTATCTCAGGCTTAATTTCATAATCCAGTAAAAGTTGCAATGTTAACTATATTACTTGGTATTTTGTTTATGGTTATTGATCAATTGCAACATCTGAGAGGAATATAAGTAAATTACAGTAGGTGATTAGGAAGCTATGGTTTGGGCTTTCTAGAGTTTGATGACTCATAATTGACATGCCCCTGGAAACTCTGTGCATGAATGTTTAGAAGCGGTATTGGTGCCTGTGGGTCACGAAACTTTGGATTTAGAACTAGTGTGTAACCCCTTGCACCTAAGTCACCATGCAGGGAGATATCTTGTGGGTAGATGAATGAACTGTTGTATGGACTCCTGCAAGGATGCCCATTGAGCAGTAGTCCTTGGACACAGGACAATCCTTCTGTCTGATGACCGACGGCACCAGTAGAAATTGTGATAGATTTTTAAGTTGGAAGTGTTGGCTCCTGCTGGCTACTGCTTACTAAACCTGTTTCCTCAACTGTTGAGTGGGATAAGTTTAAATAGAGCTTATTTTAAGGATTAAACAAAGTGTATCATTTTGGCATAGTGCTCTAGTGCAGCATAAACATCAATCAAATGACTGTATAGCCATCAGTTATTTTTATGATTACCCTTATTATGTTTTTAAACATGAGGAAACCAGCTTAAAGAGATAATTTGTTTCATGTGGGTAAAATAGCTGGGCAAAGTCAAAGTGAAGACTGTAACCTCTCAGGCACCATCACTGAGGACTATACTGTGTGGAATTCTTGAACCACTATTGTAAGGCTATTCAAGTTCCCGTGGGTATTCTGTGGTGTGCAAGAGACAGAGATGTTTAAAAGCTTAGAAGTACTCTTGCCTCCTAATCACAAACTGACCTAAAAATGGCATTGAAAGAGTAAATACATGAACTATCAAAAAGCTAATGGGAAAAATCATCTATTTTGCTTTTTCTCTTATGATCTTCATGTTCTAGATTACTGACAGCTATCTATCTCTGATCCATCTAACTCTGCATCCAAGTCTCCAAGTTAAAGGGAAAAATCTCTTTCAACATGATGATTGGTTTGGCTATAATCATGTTGTGAGCTGTTGGAATTAAATGACACCAAATATTCCATTTCTGTTTAATCAGTAATTTTTTTAAAAAAAATTATTGCAGAAGATTTAATTGAGAGTATTTAACACAATCATTATCATCCTCACCATTATCACTGCCATTACCACCACCATCAACTTACTCATGCCTCTGATTCAACAGCTTTTCATTTTTTAGGCAGAAAATAATGACAGAGCTGTGATTGCTTGGCAAAGAACTGTTTTCTTTTCTTTCTTTCTTTCTTTCTTTCTTTTTTTTTTTTTTTTTGAATGATCATCCTAATACCTGAATAATCCCAGTAAGGAAAAAACAACTGAATTGTATTTGGTTTGTGTGGATGTCAGCAGAAATACTTATGTGAATTTAGTGTTTATTATGATTAGTTCCTTTCAATGGGCTAGCATATTGTAATAACATGTCTACAAAATGTTGAAAAAGAATATTCTAACATTTGAGATAAAAACACGGTTACATTTCAAGACTCTTCAAATTTCAACAATTATATCAACATCTATATGTTACTCTCTCTTTTTTTTAAGTATGATGTATGTTTTGCCATAATGTATGTTAGAGGTACAAGATTGAAGGACCTGGCTGAGGTTGCTAGAGAAGAGTTCTATGAAGAAGTTATACTTTGCCTGACGGAGATAGGAAGAAAGTGTAAGAAATCCTGAGCTCAGGGGAAGAGGAGAGATAGATGGTGAGAGCAAGAGAAGTACATAAGAGGTGAACAGTGTATAGAAGGACTTTGGGCAGGACAAAATCTGATCCACATGAAGAATGGTAAAAAGGTCAGCCTGTGTGTGAGGGGGAGACAGTAGGACAGTGGGACATTAGGGACAATAAAGTCACCATGTTGGAAATTCATTTGAACACTGATAAATAATGTATTGGTTAGGAGTGTGCTTCTTCTGATGACCCTCAGAATAAAATATTTCTAAGAGTAATTCATATTTTCTATGAACATGATTGATAATTGTTGCTCTGTGCATGATGGACAGTGAGAAGAATATCATATATTTATAATGATGCAGGCTTTTTGCCTGACCCTAGAAAATAATGTCAATTCAAATATATATACCTTAAAAAAATATAAGGGAATAAATAATGTTTTCCTCCCTGGTGAATTACAAAGAATTTTCTATGCTCTCAAATTTATTTTCAACAAAAGGAACTATGATAGTGTCTAGATCAAATAAATAGTTATAGAAAATTTAAATGTCTTGCTCAAAGTTTTATATTATTTACTCCCATTAATATTTCATCTTTTCCATCCAAAACCTTGCTTAAATTTTAGATATATTATATATATATTCTATAAAATTAAGCAATTAATGCCAAAAAACCTGTACTGCTTTTGTTTTAATTGAACCAGTATAATAATATTCCTCATCAATAAAACTACATTTCATAACATTATATGTTTACATTTTCCTTTAATACTTTGCTATTTTCTTAATCATAAATTTCAAAAACATGTCTAAATTTATTAATCAAAAATCCCGTTAATTCTCATGATACATATCATTAGAAATCCTTATCAATTTATATTTAATTAGTCTAATGTTCTTTTATTCTTTTATTGAATTTTATCATTAACCATATTTATAGGCTCTTCATAACTTAATAATTTCTATAACTTTCATTATTTTAGGTGGAACATTTTATAAAGTTGAGTAGTTCAACCATTTAAATACTATTGATTTCATCTGCCTTTTCAGGTTATTTATGGATCCACTTTCTCTTGAGTGTTACTTTTTCACCTGATGAAACTGTAAGAGCACCTTTGATTCCACTTACCCCTTTTAGCCAACATTAACTCACTCAGTTTTATTTTCTTTTTTGCCCTTTCTAGCCTTTAAAGCTTAAAAATGCATATTCAATATACTATGTATTCATCTTTTATTTCTTTTCCCTCTCCATTTCCATAATGTTTCCATTTTATGTTCCTCATCCTTGATTGATTCTCCCATGCCATGTCTGTTATGCAGTTACACATTTCTAGTTTAACATGAAACTTATAAACGGTTTTAATTTTCTTCCTGTTCAAGAACTCCAGTTTTCTTCTGATGGTCCTACCTTAGATTTTGATATCAATTTTTATCCTCATCTTATCTTTCTTTTCCACTTATATATTCAAAATAAGTGTCTACAAAATCTAAATGTTAGATAAGATACTTGGGGATGGTTTTATATCACTTGGACATACAATTATACTGTGAAAAACTAGGACTGTGTTTCTGTGTGTTTTATTCTGGTTTGTTTATTTGTAAAGTTCATATCTTATTCATAAGTTTCCATGCAATTTAAACCCCATAAGTAATTCCTTGGCTTCTTGGCTGTGCGATTCTAATAGCTCATGGTCAATGTGATATCTTTAAATAAATAAGTGCCAGTAGTTTTATATCTATCTGAATTGTGAAGCTCTTCTTATAAGCGTATACGTTTAAAGTGAAATTCATCTTAGGTGGTGTAATAGTTATCACAAACGACTGCTCTAACAAATATGCCCCAAAGCATGTACTGGCTCAAACACAGAGGAAGTACACTAAGGAGTCATTGAAATGCTTCCCGAACTGCTCTGGAGAAGGGAATAGGTGCCAGTGTGACCTTCTTTCATGATGCCATCAAAAAACCAAGGATGATGGAAACATGGGGCTTCCAAAGTCATGCAGGGCACTGTATCCACTTTAGCCAGTCAGAAGAAATTCAGAATAGAGAAGCACATGACCTGGAGCTAGTAAACACTGCTGCTATGCACATTCCATTGGTATAAACAGTCATACTCCACGTCTAACTGCAATAACTGCAAAGGACACTGGGAAATTTGGTCCAGCAGAGTCCATAGGAAAGAGGAGCCTGGATTTTTGGTGTACAGCTAGCAATATTTGCCTCTCAAATCAAAGGAAATATATATTTTTCCCAGTTACTGGCAGAGATTGAAAATAATAAATCCAAAACTGAAGAGAACTAATGAAAACTAAAATGCATGTTGGGATGTTTTTTTTGTAGGAACGCTTTTAAGGTTAAATCTTGTCTAGAACTGCTACATGATTTTTAAACATTTTCATATCAATATCTTATGCTAAATATGAATGTTAAAATTTCAAAGAATAATAGGGAGGGAATATTTATTTGTCTGAAAAGCTGTGGTACTATAAAGTACTTTGTACTATCTCTAAGTTGCACTTTGTAATATTGGACACATAAACATGCAAAAAGAAAAAAATGAGCTAAGAAATGTCTGGAATTAGATTATCTAGATGTGTCTTAGACACATGTTGTTGAGTTGGAAGAATTGAGCACTTATTTTCATATTCTAATGCCCTTCACATGAACTTGAAATGGTAGAAATAGGAGTCATTAAGATAAATGCAAAAACTGAAGTCTGCCAAAATATGGTTCCTAAGAAATGCTATTAGGGCTTACCATTCAAATTATGGAAGACACAGAAATATTATGATCACTATGACTGTCTCTGAAAATGGAGAGGAAATTATGATATAACAAAATACATATAAACTTGGGACTGGAAATTGAAATGGCTACTTACTTAGCTGTCTTGGTGGGAAGGCTGAACAGAGAACTGAAATAGATTTCAATTTAATGCATTTTCATAAGAATGGGAAGTGTATACATCTAATCTTTCATCACACCTGCCCACTAACTATCCTATGGGACAGTTGGGAGGACAAATGATATTGAATATACAAAGTGTTGCAAGCAACTCAGTAGTGAACTGCAGAAATTCAATGTAATTTAAGGCATTTATTGGTATTACAATTACGATGACTATCTCAGTTAGCCCTATATGAGTTTCAGTATAGCTCCCAATCAAAACTGGAGTTATTTTGGTTTTTGTTTTGAGGAAAATTACAAAATTATACTTGGAAAATTACAAATTTTCATGAAGCTGCCTGAAAGGTTTACTATCTCAAAAAATATAAGAAATCTCTGTATTATTTCAAGTATAATGAGTTTACTTAGTCTGAATTTGCTCATTTATTTTATATTCCAAATGAAATATTTCTTTAGTTTTTAACAGCCACAGTTCCAGAAATATATCAAGTGCTGGGTAACCTTGTGATGATAAAGGTATGCTCTCTACATCTTCCTTAAGTTAGACTGTATGCCAATACACCCAGAGTGGAGCTCAAAAGTTGCAATCTGCCTTTCCACTGGGTTTCAAGATGTAATAGTAAAACCCCATAAGACTCACTAAGCTAAAATAAACAGAGATATCAGGACATTGTTGGAAAAAAAGCCAAGTTTGTTCCTCTCAAAATCTGTCACAAAAATATCACTTGTGAAAAAAAATGCTTCTTTTTTTTTAAGAGTAAAAATTATTTTATGATTGGAAATGAAAAAGAGGAAAACAGACTATAAATCTTCAATAAGACATGACCCTAAGAGATGTTTAAGAGTTTCATGAAGACAACTCATGGTCCATTTTGTGGATTTATTTCTCTGGAAGTTTCACATTATCATTAATCATGTTTTTTATTTTACTTACATGTTTAATGAACTGACTTTATAGAATTCTGTGCTCATGTTAGCCGCAAACCACATGTAGCTAATTCAATTTAATAAAAATTTAAAATTTGGTTTCTTCATCTCATTAATCACATGCCAAGTACTCAATAGTCACAGGTGGTTAGTGGCTATCACATTGGGCAGTGCAGAAGAGAACATCTTTACTACCACAGAAAGCTTTATTGGACAGTGATTTCAGTTAATCCAATGTATATTGTTTTTTTATTATTTTTTAAAACATGTACTTTTATTATTTTAAGAACATGAAGTCCAAACTATTCAGAAAAGAAATTCATGAAAATTAATATTGAAATTATTTTCCCATCTGATGCATGTTGATATATACTGCATAATCAATGGTGTGAATAATAAAAGTGTTATTCCATAAATAATTTTTGAAATAAAATCCCACAATCTTACCTTTCTGATTGAAACAGGTAGGTTCTTATGTTAGTAGAGACGGAAAGCATCAAACAGAATTTCCAGAATATGATTAAAATTTGCCACTAAGTAATAGGATTAAGGACCACACTTTGTGTATTCTCCCTGTTAAATCTATTTTATTAACTCCATTTACAGATCGGGAAACTACTAAGAGTTAGTATCTACCATAGTGGCTTCCCTACTTCTTTAACAGTAAAAATTGTACTCTATTTAGTTATTTTGCATATGATTTTAACAATATTGAAAATCCAACCTACCACATTTTATTTGGACTTAGCTTTTGTTTCAACTTATCCCAAATTTTCAGCATAATGAAGTGCTAGCTCAGAGATGACCTAACAGCTGCCTATTAATTTTGACCAAATTGCAGTACTTTCTTTTGGCTTTGTTCCATCTTTTCCCTATACCCAAAGCCTTGACTTTGCAAAAGACTGTTTGTTCCAATAATCAGCAAAAATATCCAACCCAATAAAAGAAAATCTCTCACTGTTAAAACTAAAGTAATACATTTACACTTTAATTCTCCTTAAAAATATTTACATGGCTATCCATTCATAGCAAAGAAAATCCACAATGCATGCATTTCACGTCATTATCTCACTATCTCAAGTACTTTATGAAACATAGTAGGGGATTATGTAACCAACAAAATTCTAACTAACCAATTGGTTGATATATTCAGTATTGCTTAGTTATTCTCAAACCTAATGAAAAAATGTGACCTGATAAATCTTGTCCAGGTCACTTGTTATGTATTTCCCTGAGGGTCAAGAGAGGAGTTGGGTCTTCAATCATTTCTCTAGCCATAATGTCTGCAGGATGTGATGTGAACATTCTTCTGATGTATCATGATGTCCTTAGGGTGTGTTCTGCTCTTTGCAACATTCAAAATGATCCATCAACTAAATAATTCCCATATTCGTTCACCAACATTTAGTGAGCACCTACTATTGGATTCCAGTAAATGTAGGGATATAGAGATGAAGACACAGTCTTTGGTCACAAAGAAGAAACAGTACAGTGTTGAATACATTAGGTAGAATATGATAAGTGGATTAATAAAGATATGCACAAATTGTTTTGAAGGTCATAGAAAGTGCTCCTACTTCAGCTTAGAAAAATCAGAGTAGGCTTGTTGGAGAGGATTATTTCAGTGTATATTCTTTAATAGATGAAGAAGATAAACAAAAGAGCAGAAGGGAAAGAGGCAGGTTTGGTAATTTGGGTTGGACAGGATATCATTAGACAAGGCAAGAAAGCCAGACAAAGAATGAGAAAAGACTGTAAGGGTCCGAGTGGCTGATGAATGCCACGTGTGTATGTGTGTGTGTGTGTGTGTGTGTGTATGTATGTATGAGACACACACTCCAATGTGCCTGTGTGTCTACACACTTTGATTAGAATATGTGCAAATAATCTACACAGGGAAATGCCACAGGAAAAGTCTTAAAAGTAGTCCACTGTGTTATTTCTCTACTTCTTCCCCTCTCTGTTCCCACTATAGCTTCTGTCTTGATATCACTAGGTTGTTTGAAGAGCGAAAAATCACTTGATAAATGTAAAGCAAATTCCTATTTGGAAACTCATCTGCAGTTACTACATGCAGCAGAAAACCAGAGAACCACTGCTTCTCTGTGGTCATATACCAAGGGGACTAGGTGAAGAGGGATGGTTCTGAGATCCTTTACAAGACAGGTGCTTGTTAAGGTATGGATAGTTATGTCCCCCTAAAATTCATATATTGAAATCCTAACCCCAAATTGTTAGTATTAAGAGATAAGTGTCACTAGAACATGATAGACAACTCCTCATGAATATTCACTGCCTTTATAATAGAGGCCCAAATGAATACCCTTGCCTCTCAAACGTGTGAGGACACAGGGAGAAGCCCTCTTTGAATAAGTGAGCTCTCAGCAGACACTGAATTTTCTGGTGCCTAGATCTTGGACTTTCCAACTTCCAGAATTGTGAGTCATTCATTCATTCATTCATTTAGATAAGGTCTTGCTAATTTGTCTAGGTTGGACTTGATCTCAATTCTCATACCTCAGGCTCCCA
Organism: Callospermophilus lateralis; assembly: GCF_048772815.1. Lineage (NCBI taxonomy): Eukaryota > Metazoa > Chordata > Mammalia > Rodentia > Sciuridae > Callospermophilus > Callospermophilus lateralis. The sequence goes on along the minus strand of NC_135320.1, from coordinate 60,784,204 downwards.
GGTAGTGGGTATTACAGTCATGCACAACCCTGATTGGTGCTAAATTTCTGTTGCTTATACCCAGTGTATGGCATTCTGTTAGAGCAGCCCCAAAGGACTAAGGCAGTAAGTAGTCAAATTGACTGGAATGAAAAGACTTGAATCATACTGAGTACTCTACCACTATAGCACTCTCTTCCATAAGATTTAAAGAATCCCATGATGAGCCTGGCCTCTCCAAACCAGCCTTTCCCATCCCCAGGTCATGCAGCTGGAGTCTATTCCCTTGCAGGTATGAATAGCACAGGACTGAGTTCTAGTCATTTCTCCCAGGAGTACTGCAATAGATTTCTAAGTGATTTCCCTTCTTCTGCCCTGTCCCCATTTTCTCTATATACACAGTAGGCAGGATAACTCTATGAGAATATATCAGTCTGAACACAGACCTTTCTCAACATTGCCTATGAGAGCCTGTATGATCTCTAGCACTGGTCTCTGTGACTTGTTTTCTCATATTTTAGAAATTCCTATAATTCAAATACTCTAGTACTCTGATTCCTTTTCTACTTTTTAAATTCCTTTCTTCTTCCCTCTGGTGATAACTATTACCCCAGATGTTCATTTTGGGTGAACTCCTCACCATCTTCAGTTTTCTCTTCAAATAACACCTTAATGATAAGGCCATTCCTGAATTTCTTCTGAAAGAGAAAGTTGACATCTACACATCCTACTGTTTGTGTCCTCCACTCAGTGGTTGCCTTCCTTGTTGTGTATTTCACTGTGGTACTGATTACAAAATGATAACATGATGCTGACATCAACCATACTGTTTGTAAGTTCTTAACAGGAGAAAATATATACATCCAATGATTTCCTCATAATTTCAGTCACTCTTTTATGTCATTTGTGTAACTTTCTAACCCTTGGTTTTCTCATGCTTGTCTTCTTCATTTATTTACTTATTTAATTTGACCGTTGTTTAGTGAGAGGCTACTTTGTATGAGGCACTATAGCAGGCAAAGGAGATGGAGGAATAACTGAGAAGTTTCCTGCACAGGGTGACAGCCATCATGGCTCTCAATCCACTGGGTACGATGGCATCAAACCATTATAAATGCAGTGAGTGCTGAAGAAGACACAAAGAACACAGCAAAAAGATCACAAAGTCTGGACTGTACCAGCATGAGTCTTCCCTAGGTTCCCTGGGGGTGTAATAGCTTACAGTTATAAGTTTATTTCTAACACCAAAGAGGAAGGGACCAGAGAGAGAACCAACAATTATGCAATGCCTAGTACACTCTCTGCACCTATTGGAAAATTCTCTAAAATGCCACCAAGTACTTACTGGTTTTTTCATTTTGGGGAATGAGGAATCCAATGCTGAGGTGAATGTTAGTATTCCCACTATAAAAACAAATCAATTGAGGAATGGGATTCTTCTTTACTCCTACACACTTAGTCATGCATTGTATTGCCTCCTAGTATAACAGATAAATTACTGAATGTTCTCCAGTGAAATAAGGATGTAGTGGCAGAAGACAGTCAATGTGCTGCTTCTTTCTCCAGAAAGTCTACTACCACAAAAAACCAAAACAAAACAAAAGAAAACAACAACAACAAAAAAACATGATGAACTAAACATCATGTTTTGTAGCTGATATACACTCAGCATATTCTTATACAGAAAAAGGGTAGTGGGAGAGGTAAGAGATAGCACAGATTGATGGATTCTGAGGACTGATTGACAGGAGGGCAGGGTAGAGATGTGAAGTGATGGGTGGTGAAAGATATGACTAGAGAGTTAACTATAGTCATGTAACTAAAATAATTTATGTGATCCAATTTATGATCCAATTTTATATGCCCAGAAATCTGGCCCTATTTTCAGAACAATGAAGAAGCACTGATACTTGGAATGCTAATTAAGAACACTCTGACTATAGTTGATGGGTTATTTGAACTATTTTGTGAGCATGTGTAAATTATATTTTTAAGCCAGGTGTGGTGGTGCACACCTATAATCCCAATGGCTCGAGAGGCTGAGACTGGAGGATGGCGAGTTCAAAGCCAGCCTCAGCAAAAAAGTGAGGCGCTAAGCAACTCAGTGAGACCCTGTCTCTAAATAAAATACAAAAAAATTGGGCGGGGGATGTGGCTCAGTGATTGAATGCCCCTGAGTTCAATCCCCGGTACTCAAAAGAAAAAAAATAATAATGATAAATAAATATATGTATATCATATCCTTTACCAGCTTTCCATTCAAGTCTTAGTAGCTTTCTTATTCATTCATGTTACTTATTTTTATAACAAATAAATATAGATATCAAAGCTTTATTATATTTGCAGTAGTTTATATCATTTATTGTTTGCCCCTAGTGTTTTATGTGATTTTTAATTTATTCAATAAATATGTATTCAATAAAGTAAGTGAAATGTTTCTGTTCATATTATAAGAACTCATTATTTTGCTTCCATAAATAAGTTTATATATTTAAAAGCTTTTTAAATAGTTCAAACATATTCTAAATATTTAAAATGTATAAAGAACCCCAGAGGTAGTGTCTTTTCTTTTCTTTCTTTCTTCTTCTTTTTTTTTTTTTTTTTTGTCAAGCATGTTGGAGATCCAGGCAATCTCCTGGTAACCCAGTTTCTCCATTGTGTAACTGATGACCATGGAAAAGGCACTTCTATCTCTTCATTCTTCATTTATCACATATAAAATAAAGGTAATATTATATACCCCTTCTCTGCTGGCCATGTGGAGGATAATAAACAGATGAATTAGGAAACAGGTAATAATATACATAATTAGAAAGTAGCATAAGAATATTCCCTGCTCTTTGGAGGAGGATTTTATATATTACCAAGTATCACCAAAAATCATAATTCATTTCTGTTATAAAACAAGGGAGCAATTCAGTTCAGTTTTCTGATTTCTGTTTATGCTCATGTTCAGTCCTGCTACATTTTAACATCCTTTGAGTTTCTAAAATAAACAAGACCCTTTGTAAGATTTTCAATCCATAGTTACATGGCTTACATCACTTAAGATTGATTTATGACCTAAATCATAACCTTGCCAATAACCAATACTTAACTCTCGTCCAAGCTAACCCAGATAGCTTCTGTATGTGTGTGTGTGTGTGTGTGTGCGCGCGCGCGCGCGCGCATGCGCATGTACATGCAGGCGTCTGTGTGTATGATTTACATGTTCCATAAACATAATATGAACACTGTATATATCATATATATATATTGTTTTATACGTTTTCTCATCTCTGTCTCTTCACACAAATATTTAAAAATACATAGGTTAACAGACTTCCTAAAACAAAATATGGAAAACAAACCAAATGTTGTATGCATGTGATCTAATTTCTGTACATGGTATAATATATATCATTAGATTTGGGAATGTTGGTCAACTTGAGGTCTAATAAGTAAAGTTTCTTGAACTAATATCCAAACTATTTTTCTTTTTTAAAAAATTCCAACTACAAATAAATATTATATATTTAACATGTGTGTGTTACAAAATGTTTTGATACAGATTCTTAAGTTATCTTATTTCCATTACATAGTTATTATAATGGAAATTTAATATATAGAAAAACTTTTCTTACTCAAGCATGAGAACTGATATTTAAAAGCTGGCTCTCAAGGCTCCAAATTGAACCTGTGTGTTAGGAGCTAGTGCTGTTATCTGCAAAATGGGAAGCCTTTTCTCATTTGATTATCACCACTAAGGATACTATCTTGCTTACCAATGCATCATGTTTAAATGTTAACTCTTAGCATTGTTTTAGAATACCAGAAATCTTGCACATTTTAAAACTTGAGATTTCTATGTTGTCTTTAAACACAGGATGATTTGCTGTCATTTATTCCCTAATAAATTTAATTTATTAACTAAACTGTTAATTTAATTTAGTTTAGTTTTAGTAAATCTAAAAATACACTTATAAACAACACAGGAAACTAACTCAAATGCTTCCAGGAGCCAGATAGGCAATATAAATGTGTAAATCAGGCCAAACAGGCACTAAAGTGAATTGCACCAAACACTGTTGCTTGAATGGAAAAGTGCTACCATAGTCTTTTGTGCCATGTAGAAATAGGGAATGGTTGACACAACATCATCCAGTTTCTACAGACAGCATAGGATTTTTTTTTTAAATTATAACATCTGGTATTCTTAACTGATGATAATACTTAAAATTCAAATATGATGCCTTTGCAGGTAGCAGAGCATCTCTCCTGATAATAATCAAATGGGAAAGGCCTCCCATTTTGCAGATAAGAATGCTGGAGGCCAAGAAAGTTATTAATTCTCTTAAGGTCACAATGGCTAGCAAGCTGCAGTGATGTGACTCAAAACTCACCAATTACTTTAATTCATTGCTTTAACTCTGTTGTGATGTGTCTAGAAGTTAGAAATCAGATTATGCCATTATACAATTATCTGCTTCTCCTCTACTGCATTATGCTGCTTAAGCCAACGACATACCGCACTGCTGTTCAGACATATCACGGCCACTGTAATTGGACTGTCACAACCTGAGGCTGCTCTGAGCACCAGTGCATCGGAGGAAAACTCACAGGGTGGTTACCAATGGGATAAAAGAGAAAAATCAGGACAAAAATGGGCAATTTCCAGTTAAAATTACCATATTATAATTTTGTTAGTTATCGGACTTAGTGCAGAGCAGCTTATCTGACAAGAAATTATCCTTTTGGGCATGATTGAACTAAGAGATGTCTGATTTCCTCATATGTGGTGTCCAGATGGTCCTTTTTACCCTGTGTTGAGACCAGGAGGCAAAAAGGCCATTTCTAAAACAGACGATGAAACTAAGTGCTGAATGGAAATGTGCAAGACTGGTCAACATAATACACTCCATCAGATTATACTTTTAAAGCTAATTCCCTATTACTGATAGGAACAATTGATGAAGGGGAGAGAAGGGATATATTTTCAGTGATTTCACTAGGGGTGCTATTACATGTAACTAGCAGCTGAATAGCTAGATCTTGGTTATGGAGGCACTGCAATAAAATGTAGAAAAACAAAAAGAAGGCTAGCAAAATGAACAAAACAGAAGCCTAATTGTCCACTTGAGAAATACAGGGTCTTCCTTTCCATGCAGAATTAATTCTGGGCTGAACTTCTGGACCTCCTATATGCTGTTGATGGAGGGGGCAGTGTGTGGGGAGGAAAAGGATACAAAGAAGGTGACTGAGAAAATGAGCCAGTGGTATGTAATCCAGGCAGGATGGAGCACACAAACTGCAGAGTAAACACTTAAATGAAAAGTCCCCCAAAATGCTCAATTCATGATACCTTCCTATGAGCAGCTCCAAATTACAACATTGGCTATTTGCATAGGATATTACAGAGCCATTTATTACAGTATTCAACAAAAAGAAAGTACCTCAAAAGACATTTTTCTCATTTGGAAGTACAATAACTTTGTAAGTTAAAATTTGGAAGGCTTCCCAGTTTTCAGCAGTAAAATGATAATGCTGGACATATCATTTTAAAGTGGGATCTCCTAGAAGTTAATTCAGTCGACAAGGTCACATTTAGACTTTTTTTCCCTTATGTTTTGAACTCACAATAATTCCCAAATCCTATTATTTGAAGCACCGGAAGTTCCTATAGAAATTGGTGCTGCTGCTTATATTCTAGGTACCTCCATAAAGAAGGTCACACTGGCTAGCCAGCTGAAGCGATGTGACTCAAAACCCATCAATTCCTCTTAGTACTTTAATTCATTGCTTTGACTCTGTTGTGATGTGTCTACAAGTTAGAAATCAGATTATGTCATTATATAATTATCTGCTTCGACACATAATTGACAACAAGAGCTAATTTGAAAATAGTAAATAAAAAATAAACTATTATAATATAAAACAGGGAGTTCATAGTGTTTTGAAAGGGAAACAGGGAGACACTTACTTTTTGAGTAAAATTGTTTGGTTTCAGGGATATCTTATTGTGAAGACTGGATTTGGCAGAGGAGTGTTAAGAGTGAGGACCCTGGAGGTGGCCTGAGTGCAAAGCCTTTTCTACCACTCATTAGCTGGATGGCCTTCATTAATCTACTAAACTTTTTTTTGCCTCCACTTATCCTTACATACATGGTGGTATCTCTCGATCTCATTACCAATGAACTTATGGGATGCTGTATGTAAGAATTAGCCATTATTTCTTTTGTCTTAAAGACATGGTTTCATAATGCAAGAGAAAATACACTTTTAAATAAAACGTTAAACATATTATGTCAGAAAAGAATTAGAATATTATGGCAACATATTGATTTAAGCTATTTTTGTTTTGGTGGAAAGGGGAAATGAAAAACATTCAATATGAAATATCTAAAATACCTTGGATAAGAAAATGACATCTTTTTTTCTGTGTTTGAAGCTCATGATGGTAGTTTCCTTTTGGTTAGAGCATCTTGACTGGTCTTCAGAATAACTTTTCCATTTTTCCACATTCACTAATACCACTCCTTAATATCACTGAGTGGCTCAAATTTCAGGAGAAATTTTTTCAGTGACTTGGGCACATGAGTTTCCAAATTACCAATGGAACAACATGTCTCTTCAGGTAGAGGGTCGACACTGATGGCCTATGGTCAACAATGATCCCATGGATATTTAGAACAGTGATTAAACATTAAAAATTTTTCTTTATATGGATCATGAATATTTCAATTCACATTTTGGTACATGTTCTACAAATTCTATTATTTTACTCTCAGTCTAATTCACTCCCTGAGTTACAGAACTAACCTCACTTGAATTTGTTATCTTGACATATCTAAGCTTCCCAACTTGGGAAAGTCTTATCTAGTGGGAAAGATCAGGAATATACTAGCTTCTAATTTATCACCATTAGATTTGCTCAACCAGAGGATCCAGAATTATAAATCTGCCCCTTTCTGGTGGCTAGGTATGTGGGTTTATCTGAACCACAATGCCTGGCTCTAGTGGTTTGGAAACCCTGCTCTTTCATTTCCACTGGACCACAGTTAAAGCACCTACACAGTGATGTCTTCTAAATTTAACCTCTATCTCATTCTCTTGCTTTCTTCTCATTTCACAACCTCTTTTTGACAAAGGAAACCACAGCTTCATAAAAGTCCCCAAAGGAGGGTGTAAAGTAGGGCTCTCTCCTAGCCACCGACACTGAACCCCCTCATATATTTCCATGAGTTTGTTGTTCGGTGGCTTCCTCTCCATCATTACAAGATGATTACATATGGAATGCTTTTTTAAAAATATGATGCCAAGGTATGGAATAAAAGGCAATGAGGAGAAATGAGCAATGCAAACAAATCTATATTTTGATTTCCTCTTTACCACTAAACACAAGACTTGGTCTTCTCTGAAAGATTTATGAGGCTTCCTACCATAAAGGAGGCTGGATTACAGCTATGCTTACTTTATAAAATGAAATTCCGCCATCATAGGCAAAGGTTCATGGCTGTAATTATTTCGATGCTCTTCCTAGTCAATGTGTCTTGCACAGCTGAGCCAAACCCCCTCTCGCACAGGCAGGCAGGCCATTTCATAAGAAGTCTGAAAGCTCCCACAACTTTGTGTGACCTTGCATTGAATAACACTGGAAAATTGATTTGGCTCTAGTAATAAAAGACCGTCTGCATTATCTGCATTCTAATTATAATTAATATAACCAGGATAACTGCTGTATTATTTACGATTAGAGCTATGGTGAGCACAGTGTAATAATAATCTGCTACATAATTTTTTATTGATCTGATGGCTTTATTGCAGAAAAAACAAAATGCTACACCACTGCATAACTAAAATTGCCTTTCTTGACATGAGTGTTTAGACAGAGGATTTCATTTAACATGTTTTTTATCTGATCAAATTTCCACAGTTTTAATATCATTATAAGTGTGATGCCATGGGATCTTTCCATTTTCTTCTTTGGAAAGAACTGAAGAACAGACATAATTCATCCAGCCAGGATTCCCATTCTTTCATTATTGAGTATCATTAATTCCCTGACACAACTGTTGTTACTGGTTTCATTAACAGGATGGCAATGAGCCTGAGAGAGAGATGGTTTTCCGGTTCAGGGAAAGCTACCTAGACCTCACATAAACTCTCTTTGGGCATAATGTCCAACTCAGTACAAATGTGGTAATAAGTGTATTTTTCTTTAATAGGAAAAAAAGTTACGCTGTTAAAAATTTAGTGGAAGACCTTCGCAGAGGGCAGAGATCTCCCAGCTAAGAGTGTTTGGCAGTCTCTGCTCTCTTTCAGTGAGGACAACTTGCTTTGAGTATATAGTAAATTGAAAACACATTGTACAGAGGAGTTAATAATAAACTTTGGTGGAAAAGCAAACAAGAATATATATATGGCTATTTATCTTCATAAAGGAGTTAAAACCTGGCAAACATTTTTTTCTAATGTCCAATCTTTTTTTTAGTATTTAGTTTTTAGTTGTAGTTGGACACAATACCTTTATTTATTTATTTTTATGTAGTGCTGAGGATCAAACCCAGGGCCTTGCAGGTGCTAGGTGAGCGCTCTACCCCTGAGCCACAACCCCAGCCCTCTAATGTCCAATCTTAATAAGTCAAAGTTGAATATACTGAATGACAAAATTATAAAAACCATTTGTGTGTGTGTGTGTGTGTGTGTGTGTGTATATATGTTTTGTTTGTCAGCTTTGACAAACTTTAGAAAACCAGCAATATAATAACACATACATTTCACCTAAATATGTTAGCATTTTAGAATCAAGTCTTAAAATACTTAACCTGCTTCCACATCATCAAATAGATTTCCATCTCTCTGCAGTTTTTGGAAAAATCAATTCAAATCACACCTCAAAGATTTATAATTTTTCGTGCACTAATATTATGTATAACATAACAATAACAGACACCCTTAAGGTACCAAAGATACATTTCCTTTTGACAGACTTAGAAACTGAGGCTGCAATGTGGCAAATTTACATTTAAACCTTTTATCTCCACCTATGATCCTGATCTTTTTCTATAATACAATACTCTTTAGTGATTTATTTTATTTCAATTAGTATTTCAATTTATTTTATTTCAATTGATGCAGTGATGCCAAGTTCCTAAACATTTGTGTAATATTTGCAATAAATATATAAAAGTTATGAAACAGACTCTTGAAGAAGTGATACCTAAAAAAAAAGAAAACCCTTCCAAATGAATAAACAGACATCATCACGATCATCAACATCATGGCAACTAACACTGACGGAAACAAAAAATTATAAATTCCTACCTCATAATAACTCAACATATAGAGAAAGCAATGCTTGGGATGAAATTAAGCAAGTCATTTAGTGTCACACAAAAAGCTGCAGGGGCATAAAGGTCTGAACACTGATGTGCATGCAGTCAGTTCCTGCTACATTACATGGCTTCATTTTCCTCATGCTTTAGATTTCCAGAAACATGTCTTGTGGAGATGAGCTCATTATTGTTTTAACAACAACAACAAGAACAATCCTAAATGTAATGCTCTTTTTTTTCTTTGTAGCTAAGAAATGTGAAACAGAGGCTTACAGTGTCAGTGTGCTATAGAAATAGTCACTCTTGGAGTCCTCATAGACATTCATATCATTTCAATTTTCAGATTGTTGTATGATAGCCATGCCAACATAAATGATTTAAAACTTATTATAGAGAGTGGTCATCAACTCCTGCTTTGAAGATTATATGTTTATATAGACTTCATTTAATTATTTGTCTACAAAGACATTTATTTTTGTTGGGTATTGTTATAAAACATGGGAGTGTTTTTTTTTTCTTTTTAACCCTAAAACTAAGATAACTAAGATGCAATTATTTGTGAATTTTAGACAAGGCATACAATTAAGAATTACAGGTGAGAAAAAACAAGTTGTGTACTATTTGAAGAAGCAGAAGTAGAAATATGGAAAATTATATGCATGCATATAAGGGGGCACAACTTTTCTTCTTCCTTACCCCTCCTTTCCTTGTCTCTCTTGGTCACACAGTAAAAGAGTAGCTAGAATGAGATAAAAGTAGGAATAACAGGCAGGGTTTCATTCCAAGTAAAGAGTTTCAGCCATTTCTCCATGTCATTTCCATTATCTGGATGACAGCCATCAGAATTTCAGAATGACTCTCTTTACTGCAAAGGAGCAGATGAATTCCATTGCTCGTTTTCTGAAAGATGTTGCTTAACCAGATCAGTCTGGTAATTGGAAAACCAATGTTCATGCCTCACTGTGCTAATCTACTTTTCTTCAAAATAGAGGGCTTAAGTTAAACAAAAAGAGTAAAAAATTAATTCCATGGTACCTGCTCCCTATTTTTTACTTTCATTTAAATAGTGTTTGCAAATGTTTAAAAATTTGCAATCAGTAATTTAAACATTTCTAGAAATTCTAGACAATGTAATAAGGCAGGGAATAAAAATAAGAACTGTAAAGTCATGAGAAAGGTAGTCAAAAATACATTATTTCCAGATTAGAGATAATTTTATAACTAATGATATCTGATTTTAAAAATTAATAACACTCATTATCTGAGTGTGATGGCACATGCCTGAAATCTCAGACTCAGGAGGCTGAGACAGGAAGATTGAGAGTTTGAGGCCAGCTTTAGCAACTTAATGAGACCCTATCTTAAAATTAAAAAGTAAATAAAAGGCCTGGGGATAAAGGTCAGTAGTAGAGCACTTTAGGTTCAATCCCCAGTATGTCTGCCCACTGGGGAAAAAATAATTTTTATATATCACTACTACAGAATACTATATTTGCTACACAATTTTATTCATAATTATAATAAATTGCTGTATGAATGGCAATATTTTAAAAAGAAATATCTATAGCCAGTATGAAAAAATGTATTGGTCAGAATTTAATAATATAAAGAAATATTTTCATGCTAATTAAATTCCAAATTGATTTATAAATATAGTACATTTTGATCAAAATCCCATCAAGTATTTTTTTTTAACTAAAAAGATTATTTTGTTTACTGATAGAATAAATACATGTAAACAGTTAACATAATTAGAAAACCATCCAATCTGCCTGGTGTGCTGGTACACACCTGTAATAATACATTTACCCTACTTGGGATTCTGAGACAGGAAGATCTCAAGATCAAGGCCAGCCTTGACAACTTAGCAAGAAGCTGTCTCAAAATAAAAAATAATAATGGCTTGGATTTAGTTTTATTGTGGAGTCCCCTGGGGTTCAGTCCCCAGGACTAAAATAGAAATATAATAATATTAGGAAGCTAATATAAAATAATATGGTAAAGTAGTCTTTTAAGGTACAAAAATCAAGTCACATAATATAGGAATAAGGAAAGATAAGTGTATATGTAGACTTAGGTATTATTTCTTAAAGTCTAGAATTAATAAGAATTAATTTGTTTGATGAATCTGTTGCATTTTAAGTCATTGACTGTCACAAATGTATGAAGACATAAGATTCAAATCAGTTAGAAAGGCATTATAACATAAGAATTAAGAGATGACTGGTTTACTTCTAACTTGATATTCTATCTGTACAAATTACTCATTCTTTTTGGGCTTCAATTTCCCTCACAATTAAGTGAAGATATAGATGGCTATACCTATCCAGAAAATATAAGAAATGTTTATATTTTCTGGATATAAACCCAGGGGTTATTGATTGAGAGAATTACATAAGTAAATATGTAAGAGCAGTTAGAAATTTTTCTGTCATACAGTAAGAGCCCTAATAGTGTTGGTAACTAAATTATTATATTTACTTACTTATTGTATTTATTGTATAGATTAAAATCATTCAGTGATTTAAAAATATTAAAAGTAAAAAATAAAAATAATAATTTTATTTGATCTCCAAAAAGTGACTGGTCTTTCCAAGATACATAGGAAGCAAATAAATGAAAAATAGAAAGACCTTTATATACAGTCGACAGCCTTCAAAAAGAAAACTATCAATAATAAAAATAATATTTGGGGGGCTAGGGCTGTGGCTCAGTGGTAGAGCGCTTGCCTAGCATGTGTGAGGCATTGGGTTTGATTCTCAGCATTGCATATAAATAAACTGAAGGCCCATTAACAACTAAACCATATTTTTAAAAAAATATTTCTAAGAAAATTATAGAACAAATGAAAAAGTATAAAATTATTCTAAATGCACTTATGTTTAGTGGATTATATGCAAAAACAGGGAAAATGTATAATGAAAATAAAAATATATCATTTGACAGTAAAATGAAGACATTGTAAGCTTTATTTAATCTCTATTTATTCTAATAGAAGGTATACCAAACTAGTAAAATTTTAAAAGTTCAAAAACCTTGTTTATACTTGAATCTTTCAAACAATGAAAAATCTCATATATTTCTCATTGTTGTCTGAACAAATCTTGACATCCTAGCATATTTCATGGCAAAATATTTGTATCTATAAAACACTATTTCCATTCCTACTTCCCTGGTTTAAAAAATGAATAATAATTGCAATGAACATTTTTCATAAATATGCTCAACATAATATTATTTATGTTGAAGTAGAGGAAACTGGGGTACTCAAGCACTAGGCTATGAATCAGACATTAAAAATTATTTTCACAAACATAGTTGCAATTAACCTATGAATAATATTGTTTACCAACTTACATTCTATAACATATACAATCTCAGGCTAGTAAAGGTTTTTTGTGTATTTTAATTGCTGAGTATAGTTCTGTTGCATGGATGTACCATGATTTGTTATCCATTCACCTGTTGAGGGTTTTGGGGTTGTTTCCAGTCTTTGGAAATTATAATAGGCCCTAAGAACATTTGTGTACAGGTATATGTTTAAGAAGTTTTTTTTCTAAAGTATTTATACAGATTTGTATCTCCATCAACAGTGTATGAGGGTTTTATTTCCTCATCAACCCTTAATATGCTCCTTTTCAATTTTAGCCACTCTAATACATGTGCTATGCTACCTCACTGTAGTTTCAAATTTGCACTGGCCTCAGAACTAATGATTTTGAACATCTTTTTATGTATTAATTTTCCATTTATCTATTTTTTAGCAATTTGTGCAAAGAAATGTTTTACAGACTTTAAAAAATTGAGAGATTTTTTTTTAATATTGGATTTGGAAAATTTAGAAATTTCTTATATTTTCTGGATATAAACTCAGTAATCAAAATGTGTTTTCCAATATTTTCTACCAGTTTATGGTATATCTTTGTATTCTGTTAATGACATTCTTTAAAGTGCTTTTTAAATTTTCATGAGGTTTAATTTATCAATTTGGATTTTTATGGGTTATGCTTTGTTTAAGATAACTAAAATTTTTCCTAGAAGGTTAATAATATTAGGCCTATTTTCTCATTTTGAGTTAATTTAAAAAAATTAGTGCAAGCCCAAAGATTTTAAAACATACTGACCATGAATCCATATTTCCTTCTTTCCAATAGTAAGGGAGTGAACTATCCAAGAAATCAGTAATAAGTCACCACATATTTTAAGAGTATATGCATAATCTGATAAAATTAGTTTAAAAGGTGGGCAGAACATAATATATAAAAAGTACACAATAAAGTTTTATTATTGTGGAGGGAATTTTTTTAAGAGTAGGTGTGATACATCACTGTATATTTCTAATTCTTAATTTGGGTGGTAATGTTCTTTACTGATTTGCTTCATCGTTTATACATACTGCAGATACTCTGGTTTTTATGTTACATTTCAATAATGTTTTAAAAGGCATAATTGAATCAATACCACTCAAAAGGATATAAAATACTAAAATTCATTTGGATTTTGGCTATTGTTTTTATTAAAAAAATATACTGTCACTTTTAGCTAATGTCAACAAGGACTTCTCTGTGTTTTCTCTATCAGATAGGCTTGAGCTTTTTCAAAATTAGTAGTAAAAAAACAAAAAAACAAAAACACTCAGGCTCCAGGAAAGCAATTTTATGTAAAGTTGTTTCCTACCATTCCTTCCCAGTGATTTGAGAAGTGGCTGGCTAGTTGGACGAAAAAGTAAAGTCGATGCTGATAAAGTTATCATGCATGACACAGCTACTGTTGGGGTGTGCTTGCAAGACCTTTGCTTCTGGAGCTGCAGTCTCATACCCTTCAGCAGAGAGAAGAATCATATTTTTAAATATTGCCTGAAGGAGCATAAGAGGATTACAGTTACTGACCCTGGCACATTTATCAAAAACTTGATCCTAAGCTGATAGATCTAAATATAAATACAATGATGGATTCAACCAGATTTTTAATCCTTATTTATACATAAACATACATTCTCTCTCTCTCACATATACACATGCCTTAAAATAGAAAGACAAAATAAAACAATAATTAATGGCATCTTAACAAGTTAGCAGCATTGTCATTTTGTATCTCTTTTTAGGTTCTTGTCCCAAACTAGGCATTCATTTTTTTTTTTTTTATTTTCAAAGTAACTGCAAAAGTATATGTGCTAAAGACATGGGGCAAAATATCTTGAGTATTTAGTGATAAGAATTAAAGTTATAAAATTTTAGAGAAAATAAAACTAGAACAAATCATATACATAAGTGATTTATATACATTATATACTTCTATATATGTATTAAATGTGCATATATGTAAATGATTGTCTATATCCATAGGAATCCAGTATGATTTTCATGATCTATTTTCACCAAATTTTCCCATATATTTCCCTGAAATTGTATGTAAAATTTGCTTGTAATACAGTAACTGATAGAAAAAAAAGCATGCATTTCTATAACTAGGTTGGTACTCTTTTTACTCTATCCTTTAATAGCAAAACATTCAATATATGGTCTTCCAGGTTGAATAATCATTATAAAAAGAAAGAAATATTTAAATATCTTGGTTTTTCACACTGACAGACAATCAATTCTGTTTTCTATTGACGAATTGACCAATTCACTCACTCATTCAAAATAAAAAAACAACATTGATTGACCTTCTAAACTCTGCTAGGTGTTTGGAATCCAAACAAAAGTGAAAATATGATTCTCATTGTTTTAGATGCAATTGTAGTCAAGCAACTGAAGCCATGTCGTATCAATGCTACGAATAATATCATAATAATATTTCAGGATAGGAAAAGGAAACAACCCATTCTTGCTGAGTGAGTATTAATATATCTAACATATCGTCTATTATGATTTACTTTTTTCATAAAGTTAATAGGTTGGTGGACTATCCATAAAGCTTTCTCTTCACATTTTAAAACCTAATGTGGTTTGAATCAAGTTATTTTCATAACTATGGCTCCCATCATGAACAATTCTCATAATTCTGAAAAGAGGGAACACTAGAAATCTATGTGAACAAAGAACATACCCCCACGTTTCCCCCTGAAGGAAAAGACAATTCTACTTCCTGAAGTACTTTTTCCTATTGTAAGAAAATGCAGGTCAGCAAAACTGGCATTCTGAAATGTCAGCCCAGTCATCTTATTCCATGTCTGCCTCACTCTGGCTGCTGCTTTGCAAGGTAGAAAAAGCTAATTTAGTGGCTAGAGCTAAATTAGACTTCTTAATTGACATTTCACTTTCATCTAAAATTAGACCAGCACATGTTTAAAAATCCTTTTTATTTTGAATGAATTAGAGAACAGCTTGTAAAGGTTTGTAAAGATCAGAAGAGAGGGCAAGTTCAGCTGAGCCCTATTCCAATTTGGAAACTGCTACCTAAGGTGTGTGTGTGTCTGAGAGAAGTCACTGGCCTGTCTGGACCTGGAGAGCTCAACTCAGAAGCCTGTGAATGAAGTATTCTTAAGCCTTTGTTATGTAATCTGCCTCAGTGGTTCTATAACATTTTGATCTCAGGATCCCATCACACTCCAAAAAATTGAGGACTGACCCCAAAGATCTTTGGTTTATGTGGTTTCTATCTAATAATATGTATCACAACAGAAATCCAAATTAAGGTATTTTAAATATATTTATCCACTTAACAATAGTGAACTTATGGCCTTTTAGCATGAATGAAACATTTTAATTAAAAAAAAAAACATAACACCATATTACATTTTGGCAGATCTCCTAAATGCCTGGCTTTAATGGAAGAGAGTTAGATTCTCATGTGTTTCTGCATTCAGTCTGATATTTTATGTTGTACACTAGTAAATGTGTCCTTACATAGATGTGTATTTGGAAAGAAGATGAGTATTTTAGTAGCCTTTTCAAATAACTGGAGAATTCATCTTTGATATAACACCAAAACTCAACAAGTTTTGCCTTTTTTAATGCTAAACTGAATCTAACACCACAATAAGGTCTTTTCATGCTCTGTTATTTTAAATCCATTTACTTTTGTTGTACTTTGAACGGATCTTTTGTTTTTCCTGTATATAATTTTGTAACATTGTGCACTGAGCATTTAATCAATCTTGATTTACTGAATTATGATCTTCTAGACACTGGCACATTTTATTATATACCATCAAAACTTTCATTCTCTAATATCACTGCCAGCCTCTTCAGATAAGTTTTCAAGTATTAAAAATCTGTCAAATTCATAGTAGCAGACACCCTGAACTTGTAAAATTCTAATTTTTGCTTGAAGCTTGATTTTATCATTGCATGTAAGTACTATAAGTTGTTTTTCTTGAAGCAATAGGCTCATTTCATTTAGTCCAGAGAAAATCTCATTCTGAGAATTTGTCATTCTTTCAAGTAAAAATAGTGTTTAAGAAAAAAAAAAAGTAGCAAATTCCACTTTTAACCCAAGCCATCATACAAGTACTTTTTTTGGAGAGAACTATGAGACTTGAGTATGAAACCAAGGTGATTTATGTGTATTTCCCATTTTGTCACAGATAATAGTGAAATGGCATGTACTCAAGAGTCTAGCATTAAATTCTACTGCATTATCAGGACTATTTGTAAGGTGGATGCAGTGGTAGATGCCTCTAATTCCAGCTGGTTGGGAGGCTGGGGCAAGAGGATGATAAGTTTGAGGCCAGCCTGAGCAAGACCATATTTCAATCATTGCTTTGCTCTAGTAGTGCAAATTTCAACACAGTGGGAAAGGAAAATAATCTCTCTGTAATATTATGAAGGTAGGTTTGACCCTGTGGCCTCCTAAAAAATGTCCTGTGACCCCCAGTGGTCTGTGGACTATGATTTGAGAATAGCTCATCTATTTGGTGACCAATAGACAGAGCCAGCTAGCTACATGAACGTGTCGTGTCTCCAAAGTTATTTGCAAAGCATGAACTTGGGAGTCTAGGGTATAAAGCAAGGGAAAGAAGAAGAAAATTGGAAATTTATCAGAATCTTTCATGGGGTACTTTTTGGGAATGCTCATACGAAATTGCTATGATAGGGCAGTATTCTTTGGATCAGGTGTGTTATGGTGAAACAAATATAAAATCAGTAATCTTCACTATGCTTCTTTTATTTAGGCCCTAAATCATCATTTTCCCCTGTGAAAACTTTCATGATGGTTTCACAAATGAGTGTTTTATAAGTTTATTCATTTTCAAAACAGATCAGGAAATAGAGTAAATGGGCAAGTTTGTGAAACAGCAGTGATTCCATTTAGGATGCCACAAAGTCACTTATGCAAATGTGTTTCAGAGATATCTTTGAACCTATTTATCACCCTGCAGATGCAAAGATTAATGATTCAAACAATACAAACTCCAAATATTAATAATTGATAATACAATTCACTTAAAATCATTTTAACTTTGAATAATTGTGATTCCTTATCTATGTTTTAGATTCATGCTTCATTGTAATATAAAGGAGAAACTAGCTCAAGGTCACATTTGTTCACAATTACACAGCATTTACTGAATGCCAAACACAGTTCTGAGTCCTTTCTTCCCATATATTCAATTGTAAGGTGAAGATTTTTGTTTTCCCTATTTTACATTGAGGATACCAACTTAGAGAAGTTAAGTAACTTGCCTGAGGCTTCACAGCTAGTTAATGGCAAAGCTGTATTTAAACCAACGCTATTGGATTCCAGGCGCCCCATTCACTTAAACAATAAGCCAGAAGCATCACAAATACTAAAGTGAGTTTTCTACAGACTTTTCTTTTAGTTTATTATCTCTTCTATAAATTGTCTTAATAATTCACAGAAAGAGGTGAATCATTAAATCATTCCTGGATAGAGATTACAATCATTTTGAAGATTTGTTTCTGATTTTATGATTTCATCAAAAGCAGGAGCTAATTCAGAAAGAGGCCCTAAAATCCACGGCAGAAATGTTTTTAACACAATATCCAACAATCACAGTTTTTTGTTTTATAAAAACATAAGCAACTTATCTAAATAATTTTCTCATTGGGTGAATTAGGGGCCTTTATTATTCTAATTCCTAGTATTTCCCCTGCTGTTATGGTTTAGATATGCAGTGTCCACCCAAAACTCATATGTGAGACAATCAAATAAAGTTGAGAGGTGAAATAATTGGGCTATGAGAGTTTTAAACTACTCAGTGTATTTATCCCTCCTCAGTGTAATTTAACCTACTCAGTGATAGGGATTAACTAGATGGAAACTGTAGCCTGAGATGGGTCTCTGGGACATGTGTTGGGGTTTATATTGTGTGAGCTGAGCTTAGTCTCTCTCTGCTTCCTGTTGCCATATCCTGATCTGCTTTCCTCCACCAAACTCTTCTGCCATTGTATTCTGCCTCATCCAGGACCCAGAGCAATGAAGCTGACCATCTAGACACAGATCTCTGAAAACACAAGCCCCCAAATAAC
The DNA here is from genome assembly GCF_048772815.1 of Callospermophilus lateralis. Taxonomy (NCBI): domain Eukaryota; kingdom Metazoa; phylum Chordata; class Mammalia; order Rodentia; family Sciuridae; genus Callospermophilus; species Callospermophilus lateralis. Next base: position 60,765,474 of record NC_135320.1, on the reverse strand, counting down.
TTTTCCTCCTCTAACTGTTCTTATCAAGTCTTTTGGTTACAGTGGGGGAAAAAAATGAGTAAAATACTTGCTTTGTACTTTGTAAACTCAAGTCACTGAGAATTGTCATCAGATTGAGATTAGGTGGTTTCTAGAACCACAGTTGTTCTGTTTTATGCAATCCTAAAACACATGACTGAAAAGCTACCTGCCCATTAATAACACCAGCTCCCTCTAATCTTATTTTCAAGGAAAACAATTGTCCTTTCGATGCTGCTATAGTTTGGAGGCAGTTTGTTCTTCAAAGGTTCATGTGCTGGAAATTTGATCCCCAGTGTGTCAGTACCTTGAAGTGGAGAGTCTTCTTTAAGAGGAGACACCTATGGAAGCTAATTAGGTCATAGGATCACTGACTCAGAAGGGCTTAAGGCTGGCCTCCTGGAGAGAGTAATTCCCTGGAGGAATGGTTTACAAAGTAAGGCTAGCCTATGCACTTGGCCCCTTCTGCATAGGGCTCTTTTCCTTTCTGCTTTCCCACCATGAGATGACAGTTGGCCTAATCAGAGGGCAAACATATGGGTCCATGAAATCTTGGACTTTCAGCAGAAAATATGAATTAAAGAAACCTTTTTACTTTATTAAAATCCCAGAATCAAGTATTCTAGAAAAGCTATACAAAATTGATTAACTCAATTGATAATAACAAAATTCTAGTTTTTAAGTAAAAATGAGAATTTTAGAAAATATGACAACATATCAATACTTAAAGAAGTTTATGATTATCTAAGCACAGTGGTGTACACCTATAATCCTAAAGGCTTAGGAGGCTGAGGCAGGAGGATCAAAATCAACCTCAACAACTCAGTGAGGCCCTAAGCAATTTAAGGAAACTCTATCTCAAAATATAAAAGGATTGAGGTTGTGGCTTAGTGGTTAAGTGCCCCTGGGTTCAATCTTTATTACAAAAAAAAAAAAAAAAATTATATATGATGAAATTAGTTGTGATGGTAAGAAAAATGATTATCTGTTATAGTATAATGAAATGTGTTAACATTTGGAAGATGTGCTTAATAATAAATTGATATTTTTCAAATAACCATGAAATCAGAATAAGAGAGATCAATAAATTGAAACAATGCCTACAAAAAATCATTAATATGGTTTCAGCATCTAGCAACCTTTGAGAAACTAACCTTTGTTGATTTTGTTGATCAAAAAGTCATATCCTCAAATATCTAAAAAGGCTTTTAATAAAAGTACTCCATTTTCCAAGTACCTATTAGTATGAGACAGAATTTTCTTCATCTACTTCAAAAAAATTAGCTGATTTCCAATAAGAATACCCTCCTCAGTGAACAGAAATACTTGGTTATATTTATTTTGGCAAACTGACTTCCAATTTCTGATAATTATCTTTGTCATTCAGAAAAAAATTTAACATTGCTCTAGATTCTTGGAAAACAAAACAAAACAAAAATCACAATAAGAAACAGCAAAGTAAAAAATAAAGTGTAGTAAATTAGGAAGCTTATAGTGAAGTCACATATTTAATTTATCTTCTTGTGAAACTTTGACATGAAAATCACTTTATTTCTCTGTGCTTCATACTTCTTTTGTGTAAAATGGATTATTACCTACCTCACATGATTGATGCTCTCATTCAATGATAGTAAAAGCAAAAGTGCTTCCTCGAGTATAAGATGCTTTATAAGCATTAGGTAATGTCATCATGATGATGGCCATTTTAAAAAGTTGTAACAAGAATGAAGTGAGAAAATGGTATGTTGTAAGCCCCAGGGGAATAGAAAGGCACATGCTTCATTACCACTCTCTATGCCCTGCACCTGGAACAATGCCTGACACACAGCAGGTGCATAACAAATACTTGTTGAATGAATGTATGTGACAAGCAAAGGGATTTCTAAAATAAGCTCTTGCTTTGAGTGGTCTCTTAGATCTCTTTTATCAAGTCTATGAATGAGACAAAAAATATTTTGAATATTGACTCTCCACATATCTCAATCACAGGTCAATTTTTCATTTTAAAATATTATATTAATCAGTGTGATTGTTCTTTTGTCCTCTATTAAATTGTAAACTCCATGAGGACAGGGAGGGTGTCCGAATGGTTATTCATCTTATTCGCAGTGCCTAGTACAGGAGAGATTTATTAAATAAAAGCAAATGAATTTTAAAGGGTAAATAAGCACGGCTTCTCATGGCTATTACATACTGACGTGCAGGCTAGCAGGCACTTTGTCAGCAGCCCTAAATTAGCAACATCCTGACAGGCAACCATGCATTAGTTATCTGCATGCCACAAACACTGATGAAAGATAATGGAACATTCTTCAAGGGTTGTCTTTCACTGCAGGTGGAGTGGAGGAATTCTGGGAAATCTGTGTTATCATGCATACTCTTCTGCTGGGATGGACTCACAGGCACACCAAAACCCAGCCACCACCCATAGGAACAGCATCTCAAAAGAGAGCCCCCAAAAGATTCCACGGGGGAGGGGCGCAAAAGTGATAGAGTACCAGCACTCTTTTTTCAGTGAATGCTTTAAATATATTAGTGTACTGAGTAATCCTTTATCTAGTTGCCCTCCTCTGCTGGGGACCAGAGAGTTGATAATAAATATGTTTTCAAAAATTTTGTGTTCTTGAAAAACGTTCTGCTTGGACCAACTCTGGAGCCAATGTTAGGCCTAGTGTCATGGAGACAAAACAGAAATGCAATCTTTGGATGCTGCAGCTGCTTCGTGCTTTTTGCCAGCTTAGACTGCTAAAGCAGGAGAAAAAGGAACGGCTGGAGCTAAGAAAGTTTAATACCTTGGAGCTGATATATAAGGTATTATTTTGTCTTTTTGACAGGGTCCAGTGCTATTTTTACCCAGGTTGATAGGAAGGTTAGGTTGGGACTTTACAAAGAAATGGCGATTTATTTTAAGTGCCATTTGTGTAACAGCAGCTGCCTCTGCACCCACTCCTGTCGAGTTGTTCATTGTTTCTAATGTAAAAGTGCCCCCTTCCTCCTTTATTTCTACCTTAAATACACAGCAGTGAGTATCTATCTCCTTGGTAATTCCGGACAAGCCCCTGATTGTTTGCTGGAATCCCTCCTCCTGCATCACTGGATCTGTTTGTCGGGCTGTTCCCTCCTCATTCCTGTGCCTAGCCTCCCTGCCTCCTCCATCCTGCGTGTTGTTTCTCATTTAAATGAACAGTTGGATTCTTTTATTTCTTACAAGTGCTGGATTCGCCTTATCGCCCTCATTCCTTTGGGGGTTGCCAATTGGTTTTATCCACGGATGTATCATTTCTCATGCTTCCTTTTTTTTTTTTTTTTTTTTTCTTACAAAGAGAAAGAACCTCCCCGTCAACAAGCCTCTCCGGAGTGGAAGATTAAAAACCTAGACATCACCTACCTTGCAGCGCTGCTCCCAACTGGGTTGTGTAAAACTCAATTAAACGTGTCCCCATTGAATACTGCATTACAGTACATTAAACAGAAAATTCTTCAAGCGTGATGACAAAGCTTGAAACCTTGCCTCAAAGCTGTTCCTTGCAGCTTTCTTTAACATTTCAGTCTTTGCAGCGCAAGTCTCCCGTTGATACAACTTTAGTCCAGCCATGAAAAAAAAATCACAGAGCCCCACAGGGATCAAAAGAGACAAGGGGGCTAAAGTGAAGCTGGTCTTGGCACTTCCCTGGTGTCTCTCCTGTTGAAACTGTACTGTCAACCTAACTAGCTGCAGGGTGTTCTGGAGGTCTGTGGTCTAACAATTGAAGCGACAATACCTTTATTTTGGGCAGGTGCATGTCAGAGATTTTTCTCCTCTATCAAGATCGTTATATTCCAAAGAATACATCTTAGAAAGATATATGAGCCCTTAGGGTAAGAGATTTACACAGAGACATATTCGCAGAAAATGTCTCATAGTCTCCTCAAACAACAAAACTGAAAAGCGACTCCATATTCATGGGAAAGCTCAAAACTATTATTAAATATAAACTCTACCCTTCTATTTTTATTCCTTGTCCTCTTCCAAAATTTTTATTTATAATCTGGGTTGCCAAGAGGCAAACCTCCTCCTAATTCACTTAATTGGGTTTTCAAAGCTCATTTACTAAGCACCTCTCCCAGATTTATAACAGACTCCTTTTCATTAAAATTTTAGATATTTACCATATTACCTGTCTCCCTGCTTTTGATATCTGAAGATTTTTCTGCTTTTGAATTTTGGCATTTCTTAGCACAAAGCACTCAACTTTCTTGCAGCCCCATGGACCTTTTTTCTAGCACCTGGTCTACTTGCTGGTGTTGGGAATAGGAAGAAGAAAGTGACTTCTTTAAACACTTAGGATATATTTTAGATACTTCCTTATGGTTTTTAATGATTATCATTTATTTGACAAATACAGCATATGCTTTTAATGATATTATATTTGAGCTCAAATTGGATATATATGATCTGAAATATAATATAGTAATAGTAAGAATTTATTAAGAGACACTAGTGCTTTAAGGAGAAACACAAAAACAACTGTGATTATTCAAAGCTAAAACAATACTTGAATATGGAGCTAGGGGGCATGGTGATACCAGAAGTTCCATTTTCACAATTAGCAGTTTTAGCTAAACTTATTAAAGAAAATGTGTGTTTGTTTGCACATATGTGTATATATTCATATAGTCATATTCATACATATGTGTATAAAGAAATGCCTGGATTTATTACTTTTGTTTTTAAAGGACATTTTCTAACACATTTAGAAGACTTAATTTTACCATTAGTGACTTGTTTAATTCAATGGTGGGAGTGGAAATTTGTTCACTCTTCCTTTTTCATATTATTATCTGCAGCATTTTTAGTCTAGAAAGAGTAAGTGTTGCTTACACTGGACTTGGATTACAAGATTGTAAGTTAAAATACTTAAAATGGAAATTCAGCTATGTTGGAGTTTGACAGGGTCTCAGCAAGTTTTTCTTCTAAGGATATGATGCTGAAAGCACTGTTAGATGTTATTAGAAATCAAACAAATGTAAAACAATTAAAATTATACCAGGAAAAGTAGAGTCATTGCCCTTTAAGTCCAAAATTCTATGTTCAATCAACAAATGTATTGGATTAACAGTTTTCAGCTTCTTTATTCAAGGAAGTTTTTAAAGATTGGCTGATTATTCATAAAACAAGTTAATATAAAGAACAACCTAAAGAACTCTGGAAAGAGTTTATCTTTCTTTTCCAAACTCTTTGTTAGTGTCAGAATAAAACAAAAGACATTTTTTCCATTCCAAGGCACATGTTTTCTAATGAATGCAGTGGTAATTTAACCCTTATCTCATGAAAAACTGCAAGGAGGAAGTCTTAATGTGTAGGATGCTTTTATTTATCCTTATGGTCTCTCTTTTTTTTCAGATCAGGGTGATTTATTAAGGTAATTCCTATATTATATTTAATCTTAAATTCATGTAAAGTAGTGAAGAAATTATGGCTTTTGTTCTTAAATGATTTAAGTGTTTTCCCTTCAAACAATGTTATAGAATTGTATTTGTTCAAGGATTTGAATACAAATTTTGTTGTTTTAGTTGTTATACTCTTAATTAGAATTTTAAGGATATTTTATAATATAATTTTATATAAACAGCTATTTTGCTCTTTCCAAGGGAAACAAAATCCCTCAAATCTTATTAAAATATCTAGTAGTAATTATGTTGATTTTATGCCCACCCTTATCACTTTAATAGTAAAAAAATCACTTATTTGTTCTTATATTTTTAAATGAATTGCCCATTCTCTAGTATCAGTAGACTTTTTCGGCTGGCCAGGGAACGACTCACTCCCTCATGTCTCATATGCTTCCGTTCCAACATTTCTGAACATTTGTTTCAACTAACAGATCAACCACATTAGTTCATCATACTTTCAGAGTTGAAGGTTAGGGCATAGCAGTCAATTGCTGTTAACTGTATGATTTCTTGTTTCTCAGGATTTTATGTCTGTATTTGTTCTTTTTTAACATATGAGCAATTTGAGTTCTGAGAGTCTCTCAAAAAATGTATCTCTCTAGCAAAGGTTCATATGTTTCTATACAATAAAAAACAAATCACATTCTTAGATTGTTCTTAGTGCCTGAACTAATTCATTTAAGCATTCCCAAAGCTGTCTGAGATTGTCTGGTAGTGTCCATTTCCAGCCCTCTAATTAAGTCTGAATGTACCACATTCCTTTAAGATCCATCTCCTCCTGATATATTTTATTCCTGCTCTCAGAACCCTGGTTACTATTACCCATTATTTCTCTTTTAAATAATTGTTTTACCTCTTGGCCATTCATTTGTCTTTCTGGTTATTCCTTTCAAAACTTCAATTGCCTATTAACTGATATAATAATGCTGATATTTTCCAAGGCTTTGGCTGTTTTCATCCAAGGATTTCAAAGTACTTTTAAGATAGCTCTGTTGCTTTGTGAAAGGCAATTAATAAGACAAAGAGAAATAAAGACTTGAAAAGTGGAGAAGCCCATGTATATTCACACACCAAGACCACTAGAAAAATCTCTAAATTTCATTCATCTTTGAGTTCACTTTGGTTAGGCAGTGGAGAAGATAACTGAGAGATTGGAGGTACAGGAAAATCCACAGTTACATTTTACTTTTATTCACAAAGACAATTGGGGTCAATAAAATTCAAATGTCATGGAAATACAAAAGCAAAGGATTCTGACTTGGGTCTTTCCCTTTTGGATTGGACCTTGGAGTCAAAATGTCCCCTAACTAGGTGTGATAGTTCACTAGAGGCTTACAAACTTTCAATAAAAACTGTTTTCCTCTTTTGAGGAAGTTATTCCTGTAGACATGAAGAAAATACCTATATATCTGCTAATAGGAGACTGTATTAATGAATGGTGGCATGGTCATTCAAAGGAAATGCTGGTGAACAATAAAAAGAAAAAACTACTGGTATAAAAAAACAACATGAATATTTCTCTAAAACACTGTTGAACAAAAGAAATTATTATATGTTTTCATGTACCTGATTTCATTTATATGAAATTTGAGCATAGACCAAAAACTAAGTTTGTAGAAATCAACAATGGTTGCTCTTTGGAACATGTAGGAACTTTCTGGGGATAATAGATACCTGCCAGTATTAACTTAATACAAATAAGGAAAACTATAATGAATTATGCTAGGTTTTTCCCCTCTGAAAATTCTTTATTAATACTTTTATTTTTACAGTAATTTATCTCCTTTCATCAGTACTTTTCAAAATAAGTCCATTTTTGTTTATTCAAACCTATTATGGACTGAATTATTTTATTAATTTAGGAGACGTTCAAATTTTAATATGATTAAAAGATAAGTGCATGAGGAGGAATGAGCACCATTTTATTTGCAGGCAATGTTGTACTGCAGACAAACCTTCTGACCCTATCCTTCAGTAGCTCTGACCTTAGCCAAAATATACAGTTCCCTACCTTTAATAATTATAGCAACACTTGCAGAGCAGCTACAGGGAGATAATGTATACAGGTTTGCTACTAAGCAGATGCTTGACAAATTTTAGTTTCCCTCTATTTGCCTCTCAACTGCAAGTGTTGCATTTCTGTATAGAATGTTAGATGCATGCCAGCTACACTTCCAGTGTGGTTCTCCTTGGCTTGACTCAAACCTCAGTAGGATACAAAATGAAACTGCTACTGTGGAACATAGAATCTCACAAGGACAGAAAAGCATTAACAAGAAATGATCTGTTTATTTCTTCCTTAAAATATAAATTGTTATCCATTTTATTGTTTCCTATCCCAATTTACCTTAGGCTTAAGAAACTAGGGAGAAAGAGGGAAAGGGAGGAGAGAGTTCCAAAATACTCCAACACATATTTCTCAAATCCTTCTTTTTAATCCGGCATTGATTCCAAATTCTCTCTGCTCTTAGGACTGTATTCTAGAATCCACTATTCTGTATCCTGGAACCAGAATACAAGTAAATGTTTTCAGAGAGATGTTATTTATGGAATGTTCATTAGATGAAGATTTTCCAAAGTTTTCTATATTTTTTTCCCAAGTGCTGTTAGCATCTTGACAAAATCAAACAATGATGATGTCCTTCCTGCCTTTGAGAGCAGCTGAGATTCTTCTATTGACACAGTCTCTATGACTGTACTTGAAAAACCAGAAGCAGGGAGTTCCCATTAAGAGTCACAGCCTTGCACATTTACCCCTCCTATTTGTCCCTCAAAGCCAGGAGGTTTGACCTGTAGGGCACAGTGTGGGACTCATCTGTTTTCTTAAGCTTTTCCTGGCTAGCAACATAGTGCTGTTGTAGTGGGAGGAGAGGGTGACACAGATGAGATTTATTTAAAACTGAACTGTATGAGGTAATTTTCAAAATAGACAGTCTCTGACTACTATTGGGCAGTACACTGCTGTAACAGGACATGATTTTAATGCTTGGGACTCTACTAGTAAGTTATAGAGAAAAAAATGAAAAACAACTAATATCCACTGCAAACATGATTTTGAAAGGTGAATAATTAGGAAACCACAGAGCAGATCATTTTAAGAACCAAATGAGTCTCATCCATGTACTCTTTTTCCCTAGTTGGTTCTATGTAAAAGAGACAGGGAGACGTGCGCATGTGTGTGTGTGTGTGTGTGTGTGTGTGTGTGTGTGTGTATGTGTGTGTGTAAAACTTGGATTTGATATTAGTTTATTTTTGGCATGAGATTAGTTGACTTTTAATTTGAGATTAGTTGATTTTTGGCTTTCTAACTAAAAAAATATTAGCTCATGAGTGCAGAAATTATTATGTGTTTTGTTCACTCCAATGCCCATAAAAGTGCCTGGAACATAGTATACGATCAAGAAACAGGACATGAACAAATGAATTAATGAAACAGGGAAAAAATGAACTAATGAAAAGTAGAGATGGGTTCACTTTGAGGTTTGCCATTTGTTAGCTTCTAAAGTCTAACTTTATAACAACAATTGTAAGTTGATGAGATAACCATGTAATTAATAATTTCCTTATGGTTTGAATGTGACAATCATGTAATAAACCTACTGAGTAGGGAGAATTTTATGGTTTTTAACAAATTCCATATTTTATTTCTAGGGTTTTACTTATCTATATCATATAAACAAGTTATTGTCAACCTAAATGTAAGAGTTTATTTGGGAATTTGCATAATAAAACACAGATTCTGGGCTTCAAATGGTTGGAAGCTAAAAACTCACATAAACCTTATATCATAGTAAAAACTGTATCAGAGGACTTTATTTAATGGGGTGAAGAAAATATTTCCTGATTTTTTTATTACTATAGGGAAGATCTGACACCATTAGTTTTCCTTCTGTCATAAATAAAGACAAGCGAAGTTTGACAGGCATCACTATAAAATAGGTTATAGATAAGTCCAGGCATCTGTCCTTCCACACAGACCTTTTACACTTGATTCTGATGAGGCTGCTTGAATAGAATGACCCAGGTTTGATTTTAGGCTTCTAGGTCACGGTTTCACCTTGACAACAGTTCTTTCAGTTCCAGCACTAACATTTGCTAGGATCCCTAAGGTGCTTTCATTTTTGTAAGTAGTGTAAGGTTAAAAAAAAAAAAAAAGGATAGAAATAAAAAAAAGATAAATCTTAATTCACATGCTGCAGGACTATCTCTGTGTCTCCGGCACAAAACTTCAAATCCAATCCAAGAACTGGATGTGTATTAGAAGTCTGCAGATTTAAACCTCGTCCACCATGATCAAACTGGATTTATGGAGCATCATAACTCTCCAGACACCATCCAACAGCTTATTAATTTAATAGACTCCTGTCCATTCACTGATGTTCCTGCCCTGACAGTCTCTCAAGATAAGGCGAAAGCCTTTTGACAGGACAGAGAGCATATATATTTTCCTCTGTTTTCTCCTGGATGGGGTTGTCGACAACTTGAAATGTGTGGCTCAGCAAATTTGTTTTTTTTTTTTCTTTTCTTTTTTTCCCCTTTGGCTTTGCAGGAAGGATGACAGAGGCTGGCCTCTTGAGAGTTCCAGGAGTCAAAGGGCCTGTGTTTCCCCTAAATACTTATTTGGTATTTTTGTTTTGCAAAATAACAGTGAATTGATTTAAAGGCATATATACCTGTGACATTTTTACCATGAAAAGAAACAGCATGACAATTGAATGTGCCATATAAATTAAGAGGTGTTGGAGAGAAGAGGGAAAACAGCAATAAATGTTCCCATTAAATAGAATATAGCAGCTTTTCTTTGCTTTTCTATAATGCCATTTGTGGGAATAAGGGAGAGTGAACAAAAACAAAGAAAAAAGTACCAAAAGATAGCACTCAAGCTGCTGCCTATTTATAGATAAAACAGGAAGAACTCCTCAATGTTCTTATTTCTCCTTTATGATATTCCTATGCTCTTGCTGGGTTTGTTACTTGCTTCTAGCATCCAAATAAATTGATAAGTCTAAGCCAGACAATTACACCACTAGATAGCAAAGTTAACTGTTTCCCACCCAGTGTCTCCTCTGTTAGAATCATGTCAGTAATCACTAGACCTTGTCTTCCCAAACTTAAGAGTATATACAAATCATCTGGGATCTTGTTAAAATGCAGACATAGATTTAGGAGGCCTGAATGGAGACTGTGGTTTTGAGTTTCCAACAAGCAGGATGCCATACTGCTATTTGGCAGACCACATATGGAGCAGCAAGACATTACTCAAATTTTTAAGAAAGGAGATGATTTAGATCTATACTGTCATCTGAGGTAAACCATAATTTGAACATATCTTGAAAAGTATACAGATTCCCTACCTGGCCTATGGTGGAAATTAAAATTTTCAATGAGTTAAAGTATATGCAATTCTCAAATGCTTCATATAGCTTGCTTTTTAATCATCCTGTTTCATTTCTGCATGTTTGTATGCATGAATAGCTTAGTGTATCTTGAGATAGTTAACTTAGAAAATATATTTAAAGCCATAGTGTTGGGAATGTAGTTCAGTGGTAGAGCACCTGCCTAGCATGTGTAAGGCCCTGGGTTCACTGGAAAAAAAATTTTTTTAAACAAAAAATTAAAAACCATAGATATAATAATGTTACTTTCCAATTTTCTTAAGCTATATTTTATACCTATTTCATCTTATTGATAAAAATGTTTCTTGTCAATAGTACTAGTCAAATTACAAAACTATAAGGTCAGTCTCTAAAACTAAACTATTCTTTGTCTTAAATGTATTTCATGATCACTTTATTTGTTTACACAGGGTTAAGATCAATCCATTCCAGATTTAACTGGTGAGAATGTTTGACTGAAAAAACACCGCACTTTAATCTAGAGACCATACTCAAAATATAATAACATAGCTGACAATTTACCCAAGTCTTTCTTTGCATAATAAAACTAGTTCTAACATTCAGACACTCCAAATTATTATTTACTATTTTAGAGACAAACTAACTTTATATCTTTTTTGAGAGAGAGGAGCAGAAATATCATACATAACTTGGTTGATTGAATTCATTATGCAATCTTAAATGCCTTGTAAACATTTAATAAGTAACTTTAAAAGGTAAGTTTTCATCCTATGTCTTTGAAATTCCATTTATTGAAAGCTATCTGGAAAGCAGTCATTCTGGAAAACCTTCATCAACAAAGGAGATCAAATAGTGAATATAAATACTAGATGTCCAAAGGAAAAACTGGTTTAATGTATTCTTATTTTATTTTAATGAAAGGTAGATAGAACTACATAAATAGAAAGATCTTAGCTATTCATACTTAAATGTATTTCTGCTTCATCCCCTTGGGTAGGACATTCTTCCTTGCAACATCAGTTCACAAACCTCAGACAGACTAATGAGAACATACCTTCTCTAAAGTGCAACTCTATATCATGGCGTATAAGATGAATTTTTAAGTTAAAAATATATCCTTTAAAAATGGGATTGACTTATGCATAAATAATACTATAAAAAGCTTCCCATTTCAGATCTCAGACTTGACATCTGGCCAACCTTACCCCAAGTGAAGAATGGAGAACAACAGATATAGTTAGTGTTTGACTTTAATGGGGATCCAGAAAGAACAGTTCAGTAATAGTGAGCCAATCTCTTGATATGGATACTGGGCACAAATATCAAACAAAAGTAATGGTTTAGCTTCATCTTTTGCATCTAGGTAGATTTTAGTTATTGCAGTTCTGTAGCATACACATCAATTCTACAGCAGATACTCTCATGCTGACAGATGCAGCATAATCTATGCTATAAAAATACGGAGCATTCCAAAGAAGGCCTCTTGTTCTAGGTTCCCTAGTATTATAAAATTCTCACTAAAGCATGGAACACTTTTCTACACATGGGGCATTGTGGGATCCTGGATTTTCAAAAGACTTCTCCACTGGTAATTTCTAATGTTATCTTAAGTCATATCAGAGTTGACTCTGATGAATGATCAACAGATGAAGTTCTTAAATCATAATTCAAAATTGAATGGGTGGATACACTGTGCTGTGCGTGGAGTTATAGATGTGAAACAAAATGGAGTCACTGCCTCTGAAGTGTTCACAATTAGCCTGGGATAACGCGTAGCCTGGGGTGGAGCTCCTCCCTCATGGGAATGCGTCAGGGAAGAGTTTCAAAGTGGTAATAACTAAGTCTTGAATGGTACCTGTTAACAACGGTGAAGGCGATGAGAAGGTTTTTAGGTTAAAAAACATGGTGTACAAAGACAAATATGATCAAGTAAGGTACAGTGGCATGACTTTAAATAAATGTATATGGCTGGAACATAGAGCATCTGTGGAGGATGAGTGAGAAATGAACATACAAGATGCAGGCTACTTAAAATAATAGATGAGCCAATCTAGGGAAGATGTAAGTGAAAGGAGACTAGAGAACGACAATATTTATTTAAAAGTTGGAAAGTAATGGAGAAATATCACTGGTCACCGAGGATGATTTGATCAAGTCCAACAAAATGAAAAATTGGCAACCAGTCGATCACAGAAAATCTGAGAGAAACATTTCAATGGAGTTGTGAAGACAGATGTTGGATAGGAGAGAAGATATTAGAATTGAGGAAATCAAAGGAATGGGTGTAGGAAATTTTGCAGGGCTTTCATAGAAAAACAGCAGAGAGGACTTCCTGTTAAACATGGTGAATGAGGTGCATCACTTATTTCTACCCTCTTCCACTAAAACATCAGTAAAGAAGAAGTAAAGATGATAAAGCAAAGAGACAAGGCAGACGAGGCAATGAAAGTGAACAAAATATTGGAAGCCAGAAAATGGATGGAGTAATAAATGACAGCAGAACATAAAAAGCTAAAATCCAAGTACATGAAGAGCAACAGGCCAACAAGAAGCAAGCAGATGCCATCCTATAGTCTTATGCAAAACCCACCAGTTGATGATCCCTGGCCACTCATGCTGGTTTTGCATTCAGTTTTTAGTGCCATACAGAAATTATAGCAGGTTATCTATATACATTAAGAAAGTTTCAACATTAAATGTGAGAATGAGGAGAAAAGGGACATGAGCAAAACAGAATTTCTTAAACGTCCTCCAAATCCTGTCTTCATAGACAAACAGAATATCATCTATATAAAGATAGCACTATGTTGAAAAAAAGGAACAGAGAACAAGAAAAGCCTCTTATAAATAATAAACAAGAAAAGCCTCTTATAAATAATAAACATCATAGTTAAAAATTCAATAACAAAGTTGAGGAGTAGTTTGAGGACATCTTAAAACGTTGAACAAAGTCAAGGAGATAATGTTGAGAATATTATTAAATAACTACTTTAAATTTTCTTCTATATTAAGGAAAAGGTTGCAATCTACTGATTTATATACTCATTCATTAAAAAATAACTATTGAGCACTTAGTATATGCCATGCACTATTAAAACAAACAAAAAAAAACAACAGACGAAATTCTTAGAACACCGATTTTAGGGAAGAGAGGTTAACATTAATTGTTTTAAATAAATGATAAGATGCAAATACAAAGATAAATGAGAGAGAAGCTATGATGGATTGAATATCTGAGTTCTCCCCAATTTCATATGTTGAAACCCTAATTCCCAATGTGATAGTATGAGGAGGTGAGATCTTTGGGAGGTGATTAAACCATGATATAAGAGCACTCAGGATGGGATTAGTGTCCTTATCAGAAGAGACACAAGTTACCTTTCTTTCTCTCTCTTTTCTTTTCTTCTTCTTCTTCTTCTTTTTTTTTTTTTTTTGGAAATGCCTACCACTTTCTTTTTCTCCCTCTTTTGAAGGAAAATTTGCAAGTTATTTAAATTTTTTTTTTAATTTGTTTTCATTAGTTATACATGAGAGTAGAATGCATTTATGCACTTTGTGAGCATACAACAAAAGGTTGCTATCTACAAACCAAGAAGATCCTCACTAGACCCTGAAACTGCCTGCACTTTGATCTTGGACTTCCTACCCTCAATGTATTTGCTATTTAAGCCCCCCAGTCCATTTTATTTTGTTACAGCACTCCCAGTTGACTAACATGGGAGAAAGTGTGATAGAAGGAGAATATTGAGAATATGTCAGACAATTTAGTTAGATCTGGGAAAGCAACATCTAGGTGGAGAGTTCTGAATGAAGTCAGAAAGGGAACAATGTGGGATGCAGTACAAAGCAAACACTGTGAGACAGGCTATTGGACTCGAGTAGATTGGAGTAGGTGGAGAGAGCATCTGAAGCCCACTGAGGTATCCGGGGCAGATCCTGTAGGGCCTTTGGGCCAAGGTAAATTAAAACTTTGTAGTTTTAATTCAGAGGCTGACAAGCTTTTTCTGTAGAGGGCCAAATAATATTTTAGGTCTTGCAGGCTAGATGCTCTGTTATAAATATTCAACTCTGATGTTACAGTGTAGGTATAGACAATTGTAAAAAAAAAAAAAAAAAAAAAAAAAAAAAAAAAAAAAAATTGGTGTGACTGTGTTCCAAAAAAACTTTATTTACAAAAACAGGTAGTGCTCCAGATTTGGCTTTTTGCACTGTATCAATACTAATACTCTAATTTTGATGGAAAGTCATTGGAAGGTTTTATGTGATGCCATTTTCTCTGTGAAACAAGAAGCATCTTCCATTGTCTACTGGGTGACGTAATGTATTTGGAGACAGGAATCTAAAATTATCACCTTGAATAGAAAGAATAAATCTGTACAGCCAGCCTGCATACACTGAAGACTTCTATTCAGCTTGTGTTCAAATGTAACATACAAGTATCCAGCACTGTTTTTTTTTTTTTTTGTTGTTGTTAATGGTGTTGGTTTGTTTGCTTTATTTTGACTGCATATGTACATGGAACTCATTGTGGATCAGGTGCCATTTTGAATATGTTACAAATGGTAACTTGTGTAAATTCTGCTTCTTGGGTGGAGCCACAAGTGGAGAGTTGGATTGAACAGGATAGGGTATTGCCAGGCTGATAGAGGCTAGAAAGAGAAGAGTGTAAAGAGATGCAGGGTCAGACTGATCAGAATGATGAACCCACAGGATCCAAGTTAGGAACCTATAAACTGGGACGGGGTGGGGGCTGACAGACAGAAAAATGGTGGTGGGTAGAATGTAGGTTCACTGGGTGTTGAAAAATTTGTGTGATTAGGTAACGATTTGAGTAAGGATGATGATTCATTATTATAGTATAGAAGGGTGTAGCTACCAACATTATTTTCTCGACAGAAAAGGCTTGCTTTTTTTTTTTTTTATTAGTGTATAGATAATAAGTCCAGGGTTTGACACAATCATCTTACTTAAATCTCAATTCTATCACATGTACTGGAGAACCGTGGGTGACTGTCCACTGCCTCCCTGAGCAGATCTTTTGACTGAGCACTCAAGTGAGTGATCTAGAAGCTCTAGACGATCTGAGGACTGAGGTTGTGGCTCAGTGGTAGAGGGCTTGCCTAGCATGTGCAAGGCCCTGGGTTCCATTCTAGTATTTAAAAATAGAAAGGAAGAAACTTTTGGAGATCTGTTCCTCCTTGATTTCATTTGAAAATCCTCTGCTCCTACTTAACTGTTATGATGCTCTCATGATCACACTGTATGCATCACAAGCTATGAGCTTGTTGGCATACAATTTGAATCCCCAAAATCCTTTCACCTCCTATCTGAGACTGATACTGAAATTTCAATATCCACCCCAAATTCCATATCCTCTGTGAATCTTCCTTCCACCACATGCTGCTGAACTCACTCATATGTACCCTTCAGCAATAAACCTCTTTCAATAAGCTCCTTAGGCCTGGGAGTGTGGATATGAATTTGTATTCCACATGAGAATTAGCCATACTGTGTAAAGGACATGTGCTCAATTACTTGCATTTGATTTGGAAAATTATCTTAATGAAAAAATGGACATTCATAAAGATATTAAAGAAAATGTGTTATATCATCAGGAAACAAATTTTGTAGGTAAGGCAAAGATTTCTTTGTTTCCTAGTTTGTGCTGTATAAAAGGGAGAGTAAAGACAAATCCGTAATATTCCCTTGTAAATATTTTTCTTAAATTGTGTAAGGAAAATAATCAAAGTGAACAAAGTTGTGTTAAAAGGATACAGAGCTGAGGGTGTTTGCCCAGTAGGAAATTCTTGAATTTTTAAAGCCATGGGATTGATTCCCCCTACCACAAACACAAAAAGAATATAAAAATTTCCCCAAATCTTGGCACCTTTACAGAAGTACTTTAGTAATTTTATGCTATTTCCTTCCACCATGTTTCTCTGTGCATACAACTTTATATTATAATCATACGAGACACAAAACCACACATTTTTCTTTTTTTCCCATATAGAATTAAAATAAAATAGTCTCTTTCATGGAATTGGGTGTATTAAAAAAAACTATTTACAGTATATTACTCTGAAGAAAATTTACTCTGAAGAGTTGTCCCTCATTTTAGCTGACAAAGATACTTTTGGGGGTAGCTTTCAAGATTAGGATCTCTTTGAATGACAAGCTCACATCCCTGAGTGATAGTGACTCACCTCTCAAAAGACCCTGCTCTTCATTTCTCGTTTTTATACTTACAAAACTGATATATTCTTAGTTCTTATCATTCGCCAACGTTCTGACGGGGTTTTTTACCCCTAAGAGACTGAAGCTCCATTCATGCCGGGATCCAGGGTGGTTTAGGATATTTTTACACTAACACATGATAGCTCATCTAATCCACTAGGGTAATTAATGATATTATCATGCAGGCTGTTTACCAATATCTTCTTAAGACAACTCACAGGGATGTTCATACAAAAACAGTTGTTTTTTAAATCATATCATATAGAATGCATTAATAATGACTAAGTACATTAAATTATTCAGTACAACCAGACCCAGGTTGCAATGACATCAGTAAGTCATTAACATAACTATGAAAGCAGCAAATACGTAGTAAGAAATGCAAAATACAGAAGGCCCAATATTTGCTGGAGTTGTGTCATTCTGCAATTTGCCAGCAGACAGTTCTATTGACAATAAGGGTGTCACCAGTGGGGTCACTTGTCTTGACCTTACCAGCCCTTTAGAAATAACAATTTGAATCAAAACTGTGGTTTTTCTAAAGCAGTCATTTCTACAATCAATGATTCCTAGAACAGGCATAATAAATTGCTCACTCCTCCAAATATATTTCTTATTCTAATACAACATAACTTGAAAAAAAAAAAAAACTCAGATGCTCACGAAACAAGTTGGGTTTTCGGCATTGCGTTATCCTGTGGAGCTCTGCAATCAATTACTGTTATACCACCATCATTAATAATTTTCTTAATGAAAATGATTCTGTTGATCTCCGTTGTATTTTAATTATCAGAGTTAAGCATAATTACACTGTAGCTCTGAGCTGGCATGTGGACTCCTTTAGGGCGCAATTTTGTTTTAACACACTGATAATGTAATTTTACATTGTGTCAGTTTGTTTGGTTATTATCCAGTTGTACAATTCCACTGTATTCCTGATAACAGATAATAACCTTAGTACCTCCTATATCCTGAAGTCATTTAAAAAGCAATATTGGAATTCTGCGACTAGCTAACTTAATCGTCTTATGATTTTATAATTCCCACTGCTAAATATTTGGTTCAGGCACTAGCCCTTTTTTAAGAACACTGTAAAACTAGACAATAGTTACATATTTTCTATGAATTTATTCAATAGTTAAATATATGCTTAAAATATGAACATGTTTTTTTTTTACTTTTAAATTCATTACTTTTTTATATAATATTAGACTTTCTAGGTAAAGTGAAACATTAACTTGAATTCTACTTTTAAAATTGGCTGCCACTTTAGGCAAGGCTGCTGTTTCAAAATTCTAGTAACATACAATAGATTCTTTTAAGGTGGAGCATGATGCAGAGTTTTGCAAAGATCCTTAAAATGAAAGATCTTTGTCTTGAAAACTTAATTTAGAAAGTCTGTAGGAAGTTACTCACACTAGCTAGATCATATGAGAATTTCTGTCATTATTTCAATACTGTCTAGTATAGGGCCTTGAACATAGAAGACAATCAATGAGGTGTTAAATTAATTAATAGCATAAATTGGTGCGAACAAGTAAAATCTAAATTTCAAATATGTTTTAAAATGATTTTGTGATTAGTGTTCAGTTTTCTACATGATATTAAATTTCGTGGTTGTAAAAGCAAAAACATAATCACCATAAAGTTTCACTATCACTAATGTTTTAGTTCTTGAAGACATTCTCTTTAAAGCCAAACCAAAGAATGAGGGGGAAAAAAATCGCTCAGAAACATGTATGCAAATTTGCAAAGAAAAGTAATAACCTATAACCTTGACCTGGTTAATGGCATCTTCAAAACTCTGCTGATTTCATAACTGGGAATTATAGAAGAGGCTCAAGACTGAATCCCAACATCATCAACTATGAGTTATATATCCTAGAATTTATTTAATCTAAGCCTCCGTTTCTCCATCTGGAAATAGTAAAGCTAATATCATGAATTAGTTGTAATTGTAAATAAAAATGTATGCAAAGTGAATAAAATAGTGCCCCAAATCGAATTAAGTTCAATAAATGGTAACTGTTATAATCAGTATCAATATTATCATAATTGTCATCTTTACACTAATATTTTATGTAAGATTTCATTAAAAATAAAAACAACACGTAACTAGTGATTTTCTTGAGCATTGGCTTTGGACCTCTGATTCTGTGACATATTGTTGCAGATACATGTAGGTTCAAAGTGACTCTGAGTGACACCTATGGAACTCTTCAGTCTAAGTTGGGCATCAGGTAATCATGTTTTCTTGTACACTTGCATAATGTCAATGTAGAGGCCTATTTCATTTTTTCTAAGCCCAGATTGTTTTGTGATCACAAGGACAAAATTGGCTGAATGTAAAGTAATCATATTATTTATGGTAATATATGCAGGCATGTATATAGGTGCTTCTTCAAAAAAATTCTGCAAGGTAGCCAATGGCTGTTTGTTTCCACAGCTAAGAAAACCCCTATATAGAGAGGGTAGGGGATTCTTCCAAGGTCACACATAGTAGGCAGGTTTTTACAAGGATGCTGTGCTTCACACAATAAGGAAATCTTCTGCGGTGAAGGTTGGAAGAGAGGACTGGCTGATAGTTTTTTTTTTTTTCCCCCATTCTTTTGATTGACAGTGTTTATCCTCTTAATGTGGAAACCTGAGAATGTGGCTACTTTGAAATGACAACCGCATGAAAAAACGATCTAATGATATTAGTGAAATGAACTTGGTTAACAAAGCCGCGTGGAAGATGCTAATGGTTGAGTTTCGGATACTCAAAAACATAAAACTCTAATCTGTTTTCATACATAAAAACCACCATACTTTGCAAACCCTGGAAAATAAAGAACAGAATAGCATAGAGTAAAGAAAAGGAGTAGACAGGCAATGCTCTCCAGACCTATTTTTTAGGAGCAAGTGGGCAGGCCCTTGCCCATCTTCTCCTCTAGCACAGCTCTCTGAAACTCAGCCTGGGCTTTTTAGTATGCTTCCAATGGAGATAAGTGAATTAGAATTATCTGGAGTCTGTTAAGAATAATGGCAAAAACCAGATGACCTAACAAGTCTGGTCCTTCAATGTCTGCATGGCCTAATTGCTTTCTGAAATGACTAGGGATAGTCGAGGCAGGAAAAAAATACATCAGATTAAAATGCTAATGCCAAATACTATACTAAAAAAGAGAAAAAAACTTTGATAAAACTAGTTGATAGCAGACTGTCAAATAGCTCTAAGTGATAGAATACAATTTTGTAATAATTATTTGATGGACACCTAGGAAATGAAAGCTTTATGGTTATATTTAATTTTGCTACTAGTCTACGTTGGGTAATAATTTAGAAAGCACGCTTATGCCTCTTAAATGGTAATAGTTACACATTTGGCCTGTGTAAATACTATAGAAAATACTATAAGAAAATTTCACAATTAAGACATTTGCATGAAATGCTGCACAAATGCAATTTATATTGTTTTAAAATAGTTACTAATATGCTCTGGCCAGCCAAGAACTATAATAAGGATTTTGGCATAGAACTCAATAAGTAGTATTTTTTTAGCAAGAAAAAAATTTAAGAAACACAGTTATAGTGTGAGGCATTTATCTTCCATCCTCAGTGAAAGCACCTAGGACATTAGGAATGATGCGTTATATCCAGTGATGTGGATTTTAGGCCATCAAGTAACCACTTGTTTGTGGCAACAGCTCCTTGGTTTCATTCAAGGAATCACTTACCCATCTCAGTGGCTCATGTGGAGTTAATACTACTCTTAGTCTCCAAGGAAGATTTTGTTCTGCTTAGTGAGAGTCATAGTGATTATTCAAGGACTCGTATGTCAGGTGCCTCAATCAAAACCACAATACTTTCTTTTTACTAAAGTTACTATGCTACTGGAGTAAGTCTGAAGCTTGCCACAACCACAGAACTAGTCTGAGAACAATGCCTACACAAAAGGGAACAAAAAGAAAATAGAGAGAGACCATCTGGGAGCAAAGTTGGAGCAACTGGACCCAGCTATTCCTGGAGTCCAGAATACCCCCCGAATCTCAGTTATAGGAGCTAATGAATCCCTCTACCCCCAACACACACACACACACACACACACACACACACACACACACACACACACTTACTATGGTCCAAGCCAATTTCAGCTGAATATCTATTATTTGAAAACAAAGTAGTTTTAAGTAATAACATATATTATGAAAATGCTTCTTCCATTACAGATGTTCAAGCTGATGAAAGACTGTTAAAATGTAAAGTGTCAGCCCTTTCTACACCTCAGACACTTTTGCTTCAAGGAGGTATATTGTATGTGCAGCCTGCAGAGACAGAAAATTCCAGGGCTTCTGGAGACCTGGTCAAGGAAGGAGTGTTTCCTGTGGTCCTATTTTCCATAACCCAAATGATCCCGAAGACAATCCAAGGATATTATGGCATTCACAGAACTGTGGATACTCTCTGAGTGGGCTGTCCCCTCCCTCTAAAGAACATCTGACTACTACAGATTATCTTCAGAAAGGATATCAAAGTACAGTCTGTGTCAGTATTTTCAGGATTCTGTTATGGAGAGCAGCACTAGTGCCAGTGGAAATGTCCACTGGGAAGATAAATAGAAATATCTGGTCGAATACTTAGTTTCTGCTTATGATAAGATTTCTTAAGGCAATAACACCAACATGCATTCTGAGTTTTCAAAAGGGACCGTGATAGTCAATATTTGGTCATGGGGATCTTTTGAATCTTAGGGTTCCACAAAATACTTTTTGTAAAGTATCATACTTCATACATACTCTTTGTAATTTTTAGGCATAAAGACCTGAGTCATTTTATTCATCATTTAACAGTGGCAAAAGGAAAGGCAGAGTCACATAGTTCAGAGAACACAGGACTTGGAGTTTTCATGTCCTAGATTTGAATTTGGCTCCATTATTAGCTCTCCATGACTTCAGTTATACTACCTCTCATCACATGTGTAAAATGAGAAAAAGGATGTACCTCACTTAGCTGTTTTAAGGTTCTATGCACAGAGAACATACTCTAGTATGTACAACTCAGACCTTAAGACAACACTTACTAACTAGTCTTGTACATTGATAATCACCCCTTTTACCATGGTAAATTATCTACCCGGCTAATTATTTAATTCATCTTTTTAAAAATGGGGCAGTATGTGAATCATCTCATATAAGATATTAAATGAGGACTGAAGAAAATAATACATATGTAGTAGCCATTGCAATTCTGGTATCTAAACTACAATGCTAACTGTGAAAGTTGAACAATGTCAAATAACCCTTTGTAGGTTAACAAACTACTGGATGTCAGCAATTAATATGCTTCATCACTATTAGATGAAGTGTTTATTATAGTATCTGGCAACCACTTTGGTTATCTCATCAACCAATCAATATTTATTTCATGCTGTTCTTGTGTAGGCAGCATGCCAGACCAGAGGTAGAAATTGAGTAAAACAGAATCCATGTTCTCAGTAAGTAGACAGTAGATGGGAAAGAAAGCCAATCATAACTAACATTTTTTTTACTTCTCTTTTCCAATGATAATAACACAAGGCAAAGAAGAGGAATGAGACAAGTGAACACCATTTGGTCTAGGAACATAAAGCAGAATGTTTCAGGTATGCTTAGTAAATGACGATTATCAATATAAAAGACTAGTATAGGTGAACTCCCTGCATGCTTTGTGAGTTAACTGATTGATTAATTAATAAGAATCTATAAATTACCCCCAAATGATTTATTGACAAAAGGCTTCAGGGATAGTCAATCAGAATATAAAGACATAAACATGTTCAAGATAAAGTACTACACTGAATGTGGGATTATAATTATATTACACAACAATTATATTTTCTGAAAGAATTCCTGATTTTAAAAGGCAATAGATTTGGATCACAACAAGGGAATAGCTATTGTCATGACTTCTTCATACTATATTGTCATAATGAAGAAAAGATATCATACAACAGAAATATGTCCCTAACAGTGATACATTCTAATGTACTTTTTGTATCCTAGTTGTGGATATTGGTAAACTGATTCACTATGCTATTCCCTTCCACTTTGATAGACTGTATTGACATATCCTGGGAAAATCTTACTTCCCTTTTAGCTTAAAGCTCCTATCAGAATACCACAGGTATTTCAGGTTAGGAAATTGTAGGTATAGGACCAGCAATTATAGAAGGAAAAAAGAATATAATCAGATCCTGGTGTGCAGACTGTTTTTTTAGCTTGCAAATTCCCTCTTTCCGGTGTTTCAACTTTCAAAGGCTTATGGTAGTTTAGAGGCAATCCTCTTATAAGTGCACAAATTGTAATGATTATAGGAACAAGTTGTAATTGTTTCTAGCAAGTTTTTAAGAGTCTTTGATGTTGTGATTAGTGTTTTATATGTTAATATATTGATAGGGGTGCTTATTTGCTTGTTCCCTTGTATGCTTTTGTGGTTTCTAGGTTCAATGTGCAAATAAATCTTTGATCTCAGTAGGTCTATTTGGTTAAAAAAAAAAAGAAAGCTGAAAGAAATTAAACATGAGAAGCACAAGGTTTTGCAATATTTACGAAGTGAGATTAGGGATTTTGCTGTTAGAGTACAGAGCGAGGGCCATAACTTAAAGGTGGGGGGAAAAAAAGCCCCCCAAACCACAACACACATGATGATGGTCCTGTCCTATGGAGAATCAGTCTCATGATGTGTCATCACCCAGCTGCGGCTCTTTTGTAGCCAGGATATAGCTACGTGTCCCAGTCAAGGTTGATGTCACACTGAGCAAATCAAAGGCAACACTCTGCAAGCCATCCGCCTCCTCTTGCCCGTTTGCCTCCTGCCCTTCAGAAATCACCATGGGGAAGAATTCACTCATTGCAAAGGTTTCATTTCCAGCTATCCTCTCATCATGCATGACTTCCAGAAACTGTCTGGAATGCAGTGCCTCCTGGAGCATGCACCTTGACATGAATTGCTGAAATTCAAAAGGAATTTACTTTTTGATAGATAATGCTAAGAGAGAAATCTGGGGTTTCATCAAACCCGGCTGTCTATAAAACCAACGGTGAGGGAAGGGTATCAGTAAACCCACTCGAATATGGAGTAAAGAAATGTGTATGGCACTAAATAATTAAAGGTGTGACACTTGATGTTGTATATACTAAAAAAAAAAAAACAGAAGGTTTTATTGAAAATACAGGTTAGGGAGATTCAGAAAAGAAAAAGGAAAAGAGAGAATCAAATTATACTTTGCACACCCATCCCAGCTCTTTTGGTACTGTTTTTAGGGTTCAGGTTTCAGTAATTCCAAAGAGAGAGGGAAATGATCCTGCATTTACCTTTGCTGTACACAATGCAGTTGTTTTTGTTGTCTTCCACTCCTTGCCAAGTCACATCCAGCAGCCACTTGGGACCAGCTGTCAGCACCATTGGGACCTGAGCCTTTGTCTTCTGTAGAAAGAATGATAACAAACAGATGCCATTTGCTTTCGTTGATTAAAAACTTGAATAATTGTACTAATCATTTTATTTTTACAAACAACCAAATCTCCCAAACCATAATCCAAGTCCTTATTCCCCTGTCTTGTGGTATCTGTTTAAGACGACAGAAGCTGTAAGGCTTTACTGCTCTCACTAATCGGAATGGTAGAATTATTATCAAGGATTTTTTCCCCCCTAAATGATACTGGATCAGATCTCCAAGATTAGACAGATCTCTTGTGGCTTTGAATTATAAAGAGAATGCAGATGACTTTCATTGCAAAGAGCAGAGTGTTTAGAAGTGAACTTTACACACATTGTACTTTACTATCAACAGGATCTCACTATTTCCTGAAACAGACAGGAAAGAATTTAAAGAATCAGGATCCATTTCAAAGCTCTATCCTGAGCAACATTTATATTAGAGTGGGGACTTACTCAGAATGTATAATGAAACCCACATAACCCCCTTTGCTAAGTGTAGATAGGTAGTCTGACTGTAACTGAAATAATAATAATGCTAATGATTCCCCATACATTGTCTCCAGAAAGACTATGAAAGAGGAACGTGAATAAATTCAAATGCAGAGCAACTAAACCATGACCATCCCTGCTCTGAGAGGCACAGAAGCAGGGAGAAGTGTTATCCTTCTAACAAAATAGATTCAGGCTATATTTAAAATATGAAGCTCAAAAGGTTCAGCATATTTGGCTGTTTGGCACCTACATTCTTTATCTTTCAATCTCTATTGATAAACTTACATGGCAGGAACTAAACTGGGAGGAAATAAGCCTTAGCAACACTCTGTTTCCCGATGAGTCACAGTGAACTGGCATTCCGACTTTTATCACTTGCCAGCCCATGTTCTGTATATCAAATATCATGAAACCACAACGCTGAATACAATACAAGGGTCTCAAGGTAATATTTGAACTGAATTTTCACCCAGATATGATCCTGCTAAAGAGATCTCAGCCCATTCTGGAATGCTTCCTACAAGTTATATGCTATCACAAATTCCCCCAATTGGCATTATTAAGTATTCACTTGAGGAGTTCGGCCTACTCTGGTGATTTCAAATCTCTCAGGAATCTGGAAAACCCATTTCATCTGCCTCAGTATATCATGATAGTACATGATATATTGATCCATTCATTGCAAAGTCATATTAAAAACTATATATATATAAAACAAATACTGACCAATTTCTTGAAGTAACCATTATGTTATAAAAACTAACAACTACAAAAATATTTTTAAGTGATAAAAAATTTCAAAGTAAACCATGATGGATAAATATAAAAAGAACTCTGGAAAAATATTTTATAAGTTACATCAGAAGAGACAGGAAACCAGATAAAATATAAAAATTCTAGCACACTAATTAGTATTCATATTTTGATTCATTTAAGAGTCTTAATTTTTCAACTACTACCTTAATGGTTGGCAAGAATAAACCATGAAAAAGTTATCTGAATGTCTTCTAAGAAAAACGTTATTTTATATTGTATATATAAGTATATACAGCAAAAAAAGTTATCCCTATTGTTATCAGTCTGAATAACCACTATTAATTATTTCTGTTTTAAAAGGATAATTAAAGGAGAAAATAAGATTGTTCAATTTGAAATGATAATGCCCTATAATCAACCAAATATAAGGTTTATCATTTGAGGGTTTTTTTTGTTGTTGTTGTTGTTGTTTTTTGTTTTTTTGGTTTTTTTTTTTGCTTCTACACCAGGTCAATAGAGCCTGCTCAGGAAGTCTCCAGGTGTTAAGAAGAACAAGTCTGCCATTTTTGATAAAAGGGTACTTAGTGGTTTCACTTATACCATCCATTCTCTTATGATTTTAATTGGGAGATCAAAACAGACATGGACCGATTCTCTTATTTCATGCCAAATAATTATTTTAAATTATTCAATATTTTCATTCTATAGTCCTTGAAGCCATGTGAAGTTTCGCACAGTAAATCAGTTTTTAATTTTCCATGAATAATATGAAAAATAGATGAAATCAATTGATTAGCCAATACCTTTCTATTCTATTCATTTCACCAATCAACAAGTGCAGTTCTGTTCTCAGTGTTAGGAGTATAAGCAAATCCTGTTTAGTTAAGGATATAGATAAATACTTTTTAAAGTTTAATATAATGTGAAAAGTAGCATGTAGGAAGGACTAAGACATGTATAAACTGTGGGTCAATGAACAGCACAGGAGAAACTCATGTCCTGTGGAGTCCCAGGAGATTCCATAGAGGAGGTTATTTTAAAGGATTTGGGCAAGATTTTAAAGGATAAACAGGAAGAATTTACCTTTGTTGGAGGGAGCCTGGGAAAAGACCAAGCAGTATACAAGAAAGTGGAGCATCCACACAATAGTAAGTAGTCCTGGTATTCTATACCCTTATAAAATCTTCAGAACTTTTCTTGGTATGTAGAAAGTACTAGGAAGGTATTATAAATGCAGTTCATAAAAGCATGTATATCTGGAAGGGCAGATGTGAGAGAGATCTCAAGGACCTTTATGCAGTCGGCAAAACCTCCTGTGATAATTCTTAGGCAGAATGAAGCTAATGAAGATTTTTAAAGCAGGAATAAGGGTGATCCTATTTATGCTCTTTGTGCAGGCATTTTGTTCAGCATATCCTTTCTTACCTGGTCCTTGTATGTATTTTTTCAGACAAAGACAGTGCAACAGAATGATTAAATAATGTCCTTTAGGTCAAATAGCTGGTAGGAGCACCAATATCTACATCAAGCTGTGTCCAAACACTATCACTGCTATGGAAAACAACCATCCTGATGTTCTGGGATGGAGAAGTGTCCTGGGAGACTGTATGTTGCATGCTAAATCTGAAAAATCCTAGGCAAACCTGGGTGAGGTATTCACCTCTACTCCTAATCCACTGCTACTGCAACAATATTAGTGATTTACATCTATTGAGCACTTGCTGTATGTTAGCTGTTACGTGGCCCTCGGTTCACTCCCTGGTACACATAAAATTACTTCACCTGAATGATCTTCATTGACTTTTAGTACTCTAGGAGTAAGTAATTTTCTTCACTTTGTCCATGACCAGGTAAAGTGTAAAAGAAAGTTGATTTTGTCATTGAAATAAAAATAATTGATTTATATCTTTCTTTAATGTTAGGAATTATATTTAAAACATTAGAAAATATTATTCCCGGGCACAGGTGGAATCTGATTTATTAAGAATTGTATAGAAGGGTAACCAATTTCATTTACTCCAAACCAGTAAGGTAGAAGCAAAAATGTAGCAAAGTCTTGCTGAAAGCTATACCCAAGCTATAAAGTAAATAATAAGTAGATAAAAAATCTCAAGGGACCAGTTATTATGGTCTTGAGGAGGTAAGTCAATTTCTTTCTGAAGAAGTCAACTTTTGTAGAGATTGACTGCCTTCAAAGAAGATTACCAAGTGTGAGAAGGAGGGAGTTAGCTAGGATTATACGAAATCTACACTACAGAAAAATCCATGAATAGAAAATAACAGTATCCACATTGATCATTAGGTTCATTTTCCCATGTCTCTCTCTCATGTAAGCATTTGTAAGAAAATTCTAGAATGTTAAGAACTAGAAGCAACTTTAAAGTTCCTTGAGCTTAATTTCTTGATTTCATAAATGCAGACAAGGTAAGGTGAATATGTTCATCTATCACCCCACAAAGGGTGCAACTAGCACACATCTTGGGAAAGGCTGGCAGACATAAGAGGTATGGTAGGCAGGCAATGGTCCCCAAATGAGAGCCATCGCTAAATCTCTGCAACCTGCAAATAGGTTGCCTTCCTTGGCAAAAGAGATTTTAAAGATGTAATTAAGGTTAAGGATCATGAGATTCTGATAATATTCTAGATTATTTAGTTGTAGCCAATGTATTCACATGAGTCTTTGAAGATGTAGAAGAAAGGCAAAAGAGTAAATGAAATTTGATGTGAGAAGGATTCCACTTGCCGTTGCTACTTTTTAAGATGGGTGATGAAGGTCATGAACTAAGGAAAGTGGTAGGGTCTTAGAAAAGGAGAACAGCCTTCAGTTTACAGGAAGCCAAAAACAGGGACTTCAGTTTCAAGACCTTAAAGCATTCAATTTTTTCCAAGTGCCAATGAGCAGGAAATGGATTCTTCCTAAGAAATTCCAGAAAGAAACATATCTGACCTTGATTTTATTCTGCTGAGACCCATACTGGATTTCTGATCTACAGAACTGGATGATAACAAACCTGTGTTGTTTTAAATCCCT
This sequence comes from Callospermophilus lateralis, assembly GCF_048772815.1. Taxonomy (NCBI): domain Eukaryota; kingdom Metazoa; phylum Chordata; class Mammalia; order Rodentia; family Sciuridae; genus Callospermophilus; species Callospermophilus lateralis. The sequence goes on along the minus strand of NC_135320.1, from coordinate 60,736,689 downwards.
GTTTATGGTAATTTGTTTTGGTAGCAATAGAAAACTAATACAAAAGTGTTCAGATTTATTGACTTATTGTTAAAAAATTAAATATCTAAATCCTCATTGCTATTCCATAAATATTAATCATTTATATGTCATTAGCTAATTTTAGTTTTATTACTTTAAATCTTTTTTCAAAAGAATTTTTTTAACTTGGGATTGAACCAAAGGTGCTAACCATGGTGCTATATCCTTATCCCTTTTTATTTTATTGAGACAAGGACTCACTAAGTTGTCCAGACTGGCCTTGAATTTGCAATCCTATAATAGGTGGAATTACAAGGTTGATGGAGGCCATGAATCAATGGATGTAGTAAGGTCTTAGAAAGTGAGAACAGTGTTGGTTATTTGCTGTGAAGTAGGAGAAAATACCTGGTGGTGACTGTAACAATTCTTGCTTCTATAATCCAGTATATAAAACACTTGTGGAATAATCACCATTGACTTCACAGTTGAAAAATAACATAAGGACACCACAGCCAGTTGATCCTTGATTCATGCTCTCAGTAGGCTCTATAATCTGAAAATCATCTAAATTTCAGAATTTCAGAATGTGCATCTGCAAAATGAGGATAACAACCTCCACCAGACACTGTTCTGTAAACCTGTGCCATGCTTGGCACCTATTAATGCACATCAAATTTTTACTGAATAAACTAAAGCAAAAGTCAAAGGCATCTGTTGAATCCCCATGGCTACTCAGACATGGGTAGTGTTTCTAGTGATTAGCAAAGAGGACAAAAATGCTTCATTATCCAGTTTAAAGGTTGTGATAGTCCTTAGCATTATTAATCACTTATTTTCATCTGGCTGTCTTTAAGGTCTCTTTTAAAGTCAGATGTGACTATGTGACTTTACTTGACCAATTGAGTAAAAAGTGACTCATGTCATTTCCACAGTATCTATAGGAGCCTTGAGATGACACAACACCATGCCCAAGTGAGTGTGGACGCATACCAGAGGTGTAAGCCCTGATGACAATGGTCATGTAACATCAGAAAGAAAAAAAAAATGCCTTTAGAATATAAAAAGCTGTGCACTTAAGGTTGCCTGCAACTTCAGCAAAACCTTTTTTTTTATCCTTACTTATACAAACTTTTCTTTATTTTATTTTTCAATTTTGAAATAAATTAAGGGTTTTTACAGGTTGAAGTTTTTAATCTCTATCACTTTCAGTAATAAATAAATTCAAGGTATAAAATAGGAGCCTCCCCCTCCACTTAAGATGGAATTTTAATTAAAAAAAAAAAAAAACAAGAAAGAAACAGTCTGCACTTTTTGAGGCTCCACATTGTAAGTTTAAAATATCTGCACTCCTAGTCACAGTTTGAACCCAGTGTTTCATGTTTAGACAGCTCATAACTAGACAAACTTGACAAGGACAAAATGGGTCAAAAGTGTCACTTCTTAGGAATAATTAGAATCATCTAATGTGGATAAAAGAGGTCAAACTAGCATCCACTTCTCACTAACCTTTGGAGTTACTGGACCAACAAAGGAGGTAGCCTTCAATAAATGTTTATAGTCAAGCCAAAAGGTTAATGGAGATAAAAGTAGACAGCCCAAAGGTAAAGAATAGAGGAGAATTCTAACCCAAGAAACTGGTGACATACTGCTGTCTTAGAGATTCCAAATTTTGCTGGAAAAGTTTTTTGAAGATTTCCAAAATGAGAGCTAGCAAGAGCTAAAAGTCTCAGGAAAATCTAGACTGTGGAAAGAGCTTGTCATTATAACTCTTTGAAAGAACTAGACGTGTTATCTGGTGGAAAAATTGGCCTTCTTTGTCTTTAGTTTAGGAAATAAAAGATACATCATTAAAGCATATCACTATCATGCCAGGAGATATAGTTTGAAGCTGATGGAAAATTATTTTGGTGTATTATTTCTATACCCTGGAAGTAGGTGAAAAGATCCAAGACTTGTTTGGCAAAATTCTACCATTATAAAAACTCATAGCTGTTTCTATCCTCTCAACTCTAAAAACATATTTGAAGGTGGACATAAAACATTTTCACATATGCTGTAGAAATTAGATTTATGTAGTTAGAACCAGAAAACAAACACACACACACACACACACACACACACACACACTCACTTTCCTGGTGCTTTGAAATTGAATGCCACCACCAATAACAACCTTCCTGACTGAACATTCTCTATATCTAAATAAAAATTAAAATGTTATTGTATGTGATTTGACCCTATACATAATTTAAGTTAATGTATCCAAGCAGTTCTCCACTGTGGAATCCAAGTAGTTTTCAATCTGACAATAATGAAAATGCTGTACCACTATCCTTTTAAATTTCTGAGGTCTCTAGTGACAGTGAGCTGAATTTTAAAAACCAACAACCTATCCAAAGGGGGTATAACTACTTTAAATATTGGACTTCTAGAGTAGGAAGGAATATGCAAAATAATAATTCAAGGCTCTATACAATGTAATTTTCATTAATTCTAGGCACATTATATATTATCAACATTATTGACTTGACTGGAACTATACAACTTTAAGTATGATGATTGCCAACCAATGAAATAGTTCTTTTTAGTAAATATAATTTTAAAAGTTTTACATTAACCTGTTTTTTTGCACTTGCTGAAACTGAGCAAAACAACTTGCTTTTGAAAATAAAGTATCATTTAAAATTATATAAACAGAATCTTTCTATGTGATCCTGTAGGGTCAACACTATTCATGTAATATAAAAAGCAGATTCTCAGAGATAATACACAAATATTCTTCATAACAAACTAATGCCAAATATTCAGACATACCTAGGTGTATCAGGTGCTCTCACTTAAAAATAGTATAAAATGACCACTAAACTAGATTTGGGATGTCCCCTGATTGAGGCTTGAAGTCTTTCTTTTCTTTACTGTATCTAAAAACAAGGTATGTGTGTCACAAATTTAAACAAGTGACTAAGAAAACTTTCAAACCCAAACAAAGGAAAACTAGCTTATCTATTTACTGTTTGGAGAAAAAATAAATTCAACTTCATAAAACATTATTAAATTTACATTGCTTGGAAAAAATGGTATACTATACCCATTTTCAAATGAGCTAAAAGCAATTAAAAATATTCTTAAATTCTAAAATACGTGAAAAGAACAAAGAAAAATGACAGTAATGTGCTATGACAAGAGCCACTGTACCGTACCATTAGGCACAGAATAGATTTATGAATGGAAATACCAGGAAAGTTTAATTGCAATAGTGATTTTCTTGAACGCAGTTCTATAAAAATCCTTTAAGGACATAATGAAATTCCAGAGAACTTCTAGCAAATGTCTTCAAGTTGACTATGGTATGCGGGATCTTAAACACGATAAGAGACTTTTAAAAAACAAAATGAGTGTGAAATAAAAGATAGAATTCTTGGCTACTATATCCATACTCCTCCTGTCAGACAGTTTTATCTGTGAACTAAAATTTAAATAATCATTATCTTTGAGGTATATTTGCTTTTAGTTCTCAAAATTGTTGGAACACATTATCTTAACATGAGTCACTGCTTAAATATATGAATTTCAATGTAAGAAATAATGATCTTAGAAAAGGGAACACAATTCTATATATGCAGGTTATAAAAAAAACATCTTTTTGCTTCCAAATTGAAATATTTTTCATAATATCTAAAAAAATAGTATGTAATATGATTTAAGATTAGTCAGTCTAAAGATACAGATGTCATTTTCAAGTGGGGAAAAAATCTATAAATGAATAATAAACATTTAAGTTATCCAGATATTTATTATATTTTCATTTTCAGAAAAGAATAGACTCATTTCTCTTTCTTTTTTGCCAACTTCACTCCCACGGTCTCATCTGTTCTCTGCATACATTTGGCTCCAAAGAGGAATTACTCCCTCCAAGCTGGCAACCATTAACTTCAACCTTTTATTTTATACGACTCTGAGAGTCACAGAGTGTTTAAGGAGTGTTGTTTTGCTCCTGGCAGAATTTCTGGGTTTGCACCTCATGTAATGTGGGAAAGAGTGTCAGCAGTGAAACCCTGGGAAGGGAAAAGTAAATTGCTCCTGAGTAGCCCTCCACAGGACTGACTCCACAGGCCTGCGGCAGGGGTAAGGGACACAGAGAGCCCTGGAACCGGTCATTTAACCTCTGAAGGTATCATCTTCCTTTGTTGTAACATCACCTGTGTCCCTACAGTTTGTTAATATTACCACTAAAGACTTGCTACCATAGAATTTCTATGCGCCCTAAACTCTCATTCTGAGTGTTGAAAAGAACACACATACAAAACTCAACACGTTGGTCTTATGCTTCCTTGATGAAGCAATAAGTCTTTAATTGCCTATATTTTGATATGTTATCTCTCTCAGGAAAATAGTAAGATTAAAATAAAAATATTTGTTTCAAGAATATGGAGAGTGTATCATAAGGGTACATTCACATTTAACTATTAATGGCTTATTTGTGTCAATTTTGTTCAGTATTCTGTATTTGAGAATTAATCCAAAGGCATTCTGTAGAAGCCAGAAAACATCTTCTTGTGCAAAGTTATCCTCAAATACTGAGAGGTATCCATCTTTCATGAATTAATATGAATTAATCAACAGATTAATTAATGCAAAATATATCTTTCTGTCAACTGGCAGATTGCATCTTATTATTATTGTAGCCAATCTTAACTTCTGCTTAAAAAAAGAGAGAGAGTCATCCTGATATCAATAGAGTAAATTTTATAACTAAAAATATTTTTTTAAATACATGTTGTTTTTATGATGTGTACCCTTATATCCATATACAACTATAATGTATTAAAAATCACTTATATATTGAACTTAAAATGTACCTGATATTATGACATTTGAAGTCAATGGGAAAAGTCTATGGTAGAATGAGAAGAGGAGTGAGAAGGCTTCCCCTTCAAAGGAAATAAAAGGTGTAGAATTATCAAACAATATGCTATGTGTTGTGATAAATATAGTACCTTTTGGAAACACAAATTCTCTCTGGGAAAAATTATTGAAAGTCAAGTTATTGAAAGTCAGGTGCAAACAATTAAACTCTTGGCAAGCTAGTTGGCAGAAGTGTGAAAGTGTTGGAGTAGCTGAACAAAGCTTATCTAATCTGTGAGACATTTTACTAAGAAAAATATTACAAACTCTTAAATTAAATATCTACAGTGAGACTCTATGAGTATAGTTTTCAATACTTTTTTACCAAATCAACACATGCAGGACTATCAGAGAAAAAACTCCAAGTGCTGTCCGTTCTGGAGATAGACTCCCTTTTTCTCTGCATGGAAGAACAAGAATAGGACTTCAATCAAATATTTACCTCTCCATACTCTTAATTCAAGGTTCTTTGATCAGCATATTGGTTGGTCCCAGGAAACTAAAGGATCATCCAATGAAGTCATAACCAAATAAATAATTAATAGCACTGCTCTTGGAAAAATTTCTCAAATCTGATTTTTTTATTACTATTAACTTTTCATGTGATGCTCTTCATGAAAGGCAATGTCTCTATGCTTATTGTAAACCTGAACATCTATATTAAACTATTCAGTTTCTTCCTAAGTCCATTTTGGAGAATATTCTATCATAAGAGAAAATTAAATTGTAGTTAACTGCTTCATCAGTTCTTTATAATATCATATTCTATGAAAAAGAAGAGAAATATGAATTAAAGCATGGAAATGTACATTGGAAAGGATATTTAAATAATGTTATTATGACCAACTTAAATGTCTATTAAAAGTAAATGCTTGGGTGCAAATATCAGTAGATTAAAGTCTGCCTTTGAATGCATGTGCATTATATTAAAATTTGGAAGAATTTGGTTTGTAATTTTTTGGGGGGATACTGGAGATTGAATCCAGAGCCTTGAGCATGTAAGCACGTGTTCTACTACTGAGCTATGCCCCAGGCGTATATATCTTGATGTGGTTCTTGTCAGATAAATAATCTAACATTATATATAAACTCATTCCAATTAGTGATAGCTAGTCAGCATTATATTTTAATTTCTCTATACTGTTTCTATTTTGAGAATGTTTTTAAATTATCTTGCTTTTAAAATAATCATTCTATATTTTCATAGAAAATTAAGTATAGTCATTATCTTTCACTATATTTGTTGAATGTATACTATATAGACAACTATTAGAAAAAATGTGTTATATTTCCTTTAGATGCTCATAATGTATTGATAATAAAATATCTAACTGGCATACAGGCAGATTAAGTCAACATTAATAATGCAGATAATTATATTTTAAGCCTACAACATTTGGAAATCTGGTCCATTTGGAAATCATAATGTACAGTTCATGATCCATGACCAAATGAAAAGTGCAGCAATAGATGAAAAGTGTAATTCACTATTTTTAGAAATAAAAATCAATCTTCCTGACAATTTAAGATTGTAATTTTAGAGTTAAAAAAACTGAGGCTGTCTCTAATACAGAATTTAAAGTTCATAAAATATGGCTTATATTTTTATATTATATCTAAAATCTATTCATCATATTCTTTTAGATGTACATTTGTGTTACACCACATACTTCTTCATCTATTAAATACCAGTTTACTATATTCCTAATTAGATATTCTGACTATTAATAAATTATATCATAAAAACAAATTCGAAAAATACTCAATACTCAAAATATCTCAAGAAGTTTAATACTTTGATAAATACAGACAAGATGAATATATATTTAATACATGCCTACATATATATAATTTTAAGCATATACTCTTTCTAATTTAATATGCTTTATTAGGTAATAGTCAAAAGACAGTTTCAAGACATGTACTTTGCCACCAAGGTGACTGAATTCACAACATATCACCATCACTTAGTACCTGTATGACTTTGGGCAAGACACTTCACTACTGTACATCTCAATTTCTTTATTTATAAAATACATATAAACAAAGTAGTTATGTTACAGGATTATTTACATGATTAAATTATTTCATATATGTAATGCATGCAAGCAGTACTTTGTGTTATACTATGCAAGTATTAACTTGTGTTTCTAGTTATCTCTAAAGAAATGTGCATAGAATTGCAGAATTCTTAGTAAAACCAGATAAGTCATATATTTTCCTAATATTTGATTTACAACATTTTATTAAGCAGCAACTATCTGCTGAAATTCTAGATGCTACATTACTTTTTAAGTTGATTTGCACAAAAGTTCTATGCAAAAGTAATTGTTATGCTTCTTTTGTGTAAATAAAAACTCAGACTCTAAAAAGCCAAACAATTCATTCAAACTCACATTGCTCGAAACTTCCTTAACCATGAATTGCTTTCTATTTTTCTCTTAGCAATCTATAATAAACTGAATTCTTCCCATGATGTCAAAGCAATGAGAATCTTCTTAGGAACTGTGTTAAATATCAATTCTTCATGTCCATGAAACTAGCTTAAATGATCTTCTATGAGTCAGTGGTTAGCAGTTTCTGTTTTACATTATGCATAATTCCTGGCTGCACTTTGTATAAGCTAATTGCATGGTGCCTTATTAATAATCTTCAGGGGTTTTTGAGCTATGAAATTTATAGCTTTTGTAGTAAATTATTTCTCACATTTGCACAGTTTGGGGTCTTGTAAGTCTAGTTGAGATACTAAATATCAATATCAGGCATCAAGTAAGGGGAATAGATTGAACATAGTCTACTTAGTGATATAAAATATTGAAAAGCAGGTAATACTTTTAATATTTTACTTTTCTGACTGCAGGCATTTTTATACTTGCAGTGATGATTATATCTTATGCTGAATACAAAAAATAGCCTATATAAATGTTTCCAATCATAAGCAGAATTCAGGATGAGATCCAACATGACGTTAGGCTCAAATTTACTCAATTCTGTACTAATTTCACAAGAACAAATGAAGAAGGGGATTCCTCTGATGATTAACTGGTCAACAGACATAGGATGGCCTCATCACAGTTATTTTCTGTTGAGGCACGAATATATTTCTCAGATAAGACTCATTGCTTACAGATAGACTCCACCAAAACCCATGCACAGCAATTTCACTTGCCAGCAAAAATTCAAGTTTAAACTGGGAAATCAAAAAGGAGCCTCAGTAAAAAGCATTGGTTGTTAATAGTGAAGAGGCAGGGATGGGGAAGTAGTGGGAGGTAGTTACTTTGCCTCCATGTCTTTGACACCAGAGAGTTCAGTTGTCATCCAAATGTTATTTATGGCACACTTACAACACCATGTTTTCAGAATGCAGTGAAAATGATGAGGAAAAGTAGCAGGGAACTCAGCTCATATTCCTATGGACTTCATGGAGACACAACTTACACTGGCTAAAATCTTGGGCTCTGGAGCCAGATTGCTTGAGTTTAAATTCAACTGTTTCTCCTTATCTATGATATGAATCTTGGTCAAGTAGCTTCACCTCTCTGTATATCATTTTCCTTATGGTTATCATATTACCCCATGGGGCTGTTGTGAAGATTAAATAAGTTAATACGTATGAATTTCTTAGATTTATACATGAAAAATGCTGTGTTCATTTATAATTAAACTATGCATTGATTTGGGGAAATGGTGCAATATTTAAGAAATTTTTATGAGAAGTCCTGTATCTAATTTATTCTCTTTAACATCAACAGAATAATCAGTATATCATAGGTTTAAGTGTGTCATATATTACTACTTTGACCACTCTTTTTATCTTTGAACTACTTCATTGGTTAGTGAGGAAACATGTTTACCACTGCTATCATATAAAAAGATTTTAATGACAACTCAATGACAACTCAATTAAATCTTAACTTGCATGATAAAAAAAATCTATGTATTGTTTATAAAATAAATATTTTTTTCCTGTTTGAGATACTCTACATTTCCTATTATTATTGCTAATACCTATGAGATCTAAAAACTTGCTCTGGGGGGTATTTGGGAAATAATTAGAAAAAGCTCTGGACATTGAGTTCCTAATTATGCTAATTCTCTGCTTTGGACTCTATCTTGGAAGTTCCCGATCTAATACAAAATCTTTAGGATACAAAAATTTTTCTTGCACCATATGCTGGAACAATATGTTAAATGTAAATACACTAATCTTAAATATTTGTTTAATTTTTTGCTTGTCTCATTTTTCAACTACAATAAAATCAAAACAAACCAAAATCAAAGCAAAATTTATTATAAAGACCATCTTAGGTATTTGCTATTTCATGCTGTAAACCTTTAAAAATGATCTGAGAATTCAGTAAATTTAGGTTTCTTCTAACTTTTTCAGTAAGTTGTATTACCTTGGTCAAAAGAGATGACTTCTCTGAGCTGATTTTCTTATTTGTAAAGTAAAAGACCAGGACTCCACAATATAGAGATCACCTTTTGTTTCCAGAATTCCATGTACTCCAAATAGAAAGAACTCATTAAACAGATTTGCCCATGTTTCTCAGCTTTTTAAAATCTCTGCTCTCCATTCTTGCTGTTAAAAACAAGTCAATAATCTCCTTTAACATTTAGAAATGTAAATAAGCACAGTGGCCATAAATATAAATGACACAAAGGTGCTTCACTCCTAAAGGACAAAGATGGAGTCCCTTCAACAAATACACATACTTCCATTCCCACTCTTTTGTGGAACTTCTCCATTACTTTTGAGAATTACAAAATAGCATCCTTAATTCACATGAAGTGAATTTTCCCTAATACAATACTGCACAAAGGGAAAAAGAAAGTAACTCAAGTTGAGTTTGCTCAGCACTTCACATACGCAAGGCATATACTTTTATTTACTGTTCTGTCTCCATATCATTTGAGTCCATGCACCCCAAGATAAGGCAATAAAGTCTGAGCATATATTTCCATGTTGGATTATTACCAACTAATCATAGTTCTAGCTTTTATGAGTTATTATTATTTTTTAATGCTACTAGATGAGACCTGTTAACACCCTTCACAGTGTTGCAGAAAGTATCCTTCCAACCTGGCTACGACACAGTGAATATTTTGCAAATGAATGTACAACAGGTAAATTGCACAGACCAACTTCCTCTTTGGTTCAGTTCACACTATTCAACAACATATGGAAGAAAATATGATAGATTTGCACTAGACTAGTTTAAGCAACCCTACGGTAAACTCAATGATAAGGTCCGTGGATAATAAAATCTCACTCATGGAAAATCAAAGTGTCTTCATTTATTAGGTATAATGTAAAATGTAGAGAATAAATAAACTGGAGAATTTTGAAAATCCCTCTCATTTAATTGATGTGAATAGACTAAACATATGCAACAAAACCAAATAATCTTGTAGTTTTTCCTGTCTTAAAAGCAAAAATGGCAGGGGCCGGGGGATGGTGGAGAAAGGGCAGGGAGTGAAACTAGTGATAAAAAACGAAGGGTCCAGCCTTGGGACTGTTGCAGAGAGAGTCCGTGTTCCAATAAGACTCAACAAACAGCTCTGATCAGAATCTAAGTGATGGGAAACAGCCTGTAGCTTCGAGATAGCTGCTCCACACTATTTTCTGAGTTAAGCCAGCACAAGTAACATCATGAATGCATAATTATAATTATGCATTAGAGTGTGCATAATGATCTTAAAATCGGTAAACAAAGAGAGAGCATCAGAATTTCTCAGCTATTTTCAGAAGACTGTTACAGAAGACAAAAAATGACTAAGATGTTAAGGAGGAGTGGCTTACTGAAACTTTTGTATGAATTGTGCAAACTCAAGGAAATAACTGATGAATCAGTACTGCTTTAAAAGCTTCTTTTAGGAAATTCTATGTGAATGAGTTATGTCAAAAAAATTTAATAGAATATTTCAAAGCATATGAAGCAAACACTCAGGAATGTTCATATTTCAAATACCTAGGGTTAGAGACAGAAATAATAATTAATAATAATGTACTTCTGACATTTGTTCAATGAAATACTGCATGTCCCTGGGTTCCTGGAATTGTTTAGGAAAAGATAATGAACTATGGGTAAGAGAACTAAGAAACAAGAGAATTAAGAGATGTGTTGGAGATAAGTAATGGTAATTGGGGAATTTAGTTTTGGTAATATCCCTTTATACCTTAAAAGAGAGTTATGTCATGTAACTTTATTTTTTTTTTATTCATGTAACCTTTTCTTCTATTTTTTGGGCAAAATTATTTGATATTTTGGAACCCTATTCTTTTCTCACGGTACTATTTTTACTGCTTTGCTGTGGAACTTGGCCAAGTTCTCCTCATTCTTCTTAACAGAGTCTTAAACTGAATACTCTTAATAAGGGTGTTGGTAAACCTAGAAGCTAACAGGACCTGCCAGGACCTAGTCCATACACAGGGTGAGATGCTAAGCAGGCTTTGGAAAGCATTTATTCTTCTTCAGTGGGACAAAAAAAGATATCCTACAACCTCTCTCTCTCTCTCTCTCTCTCTCTCTCTCTCTCTCTCTCTCTCTCTCTCTCTCTCTCTCTCTCTCTCGTTTTTCTTGCTCTTTCCTAGCATCAAAATTCAGAGAAACCATTCAATTTTTCTTTTCAGAGCTGCTTATTTATTTTTCTTAGTATCATGTGTGTTATTTTCTTCCCCTTAAATGCTAGTATCCTTGGTTAAAATTCATCAGCTTTTGATCCCTAGTATTTTGACATTTATCCAGTAATAATTATTCATATTCTACACAATTTTTCCCAGTGTTCCTCACCATTTCCCTTCCCTTCCTTCCTCTTCCCCCTCCCTGCTCTCATCCCTTTTACCATAATTTCCTTGGTGGCATCATTTCTAACCTCAGTCATCATGTGGCTACTTATGTTGACATAATGAACAAACAGTTGAAAACATCAAATTAAATCATCTATTTTGTCTGCACATTAATTTTTAGTAGTATATGTTCATTACTGAAGTCAATTGAATCCTATTTCATTCCAACCAACCAATCACCAGATAATGAACTGATTTCAGCTGCTATGGAGGAGTGCAATCCTGAGTGTTGTAAAGATCACAAAAAAAAAAAAAAAAAAAAAAAAAAAATGCAGGTCTTCCAAAAACATCTGCAATATTTTAAATTTCTAACTGTGGAGAAGTAAAGGTTCAAGAATCAGCAAGGGATTTAAAAACTTCCCAAAGTAATCAGTGGCCTGGCTGGAAAATTAAGATAAGACAACTAATTGCAAAAGTGTCTTGGATTCTGAGGAAGAAGCTTTGAGATGGTGATGGAGGTTAACTCTGTCAAAACAGTGGGTGATAATCCATGTTCTCCCCAAGAATTGAGAAAAATAGGAAAATGACCCATTTTTAACTTTCCACTGTTTCTTCAGTCACATGAAAACTATCTTTTTTTTTTTTTATTCCAGCTTTTGGAAACATCTGTCTTCTTGACAATATCCTGGTTCACATGCTAAAATGTTACAGACACACAGACAATTTAAATATGCAGTAACCCCGCAGAGAGAGCAAAGGAGACAGGAAAGTTCACAGACTTCCTAATAAAGAACCAAGTCTAGATATATTATTAGACATTTGAAAAATTCTTTCATACTCCAAGCAAATATTTATAGCTTGTTTTTGGTCAACAACCTTGTTTTATTCTGTCAGAATTGGTTGGAATGGCAACCAACACAATGTTAAATGATTGAACTGAAGTCATTTTTTAATCAAACCAGGAAAAAAAAAAATCAGTGTGAAATGATTAAACACAGGGTGTCATACTCATAAATGAACTACAAAAGTTCATTTGAAAATGCAACACTTGGAGCCAAAAATGCATCTGTAACTTCACCAAGTGTTTCTGAAACCAGAGCCGGCAGACCCCTAGAGGTCTTCAATTTATATGGATATTTACGTTTTCAATTTGATGTCTTCTTTTTGATTATAACACAAAGAACATGAAAATAAATGCACTTTCAGAAGCACAATGACAAACCATCTCTTGTAAAAATACACATTTGAAATACAGTAAATAGAATATCTTAGTTTATTTAACTCAATAGTTCTCAAACAGCAGCTCATAAACTCCTGGAAGACCTTGGACTGACTGATTTTTTTTTTTTTTTCATTAAAAAGAATCTATATCTTTCTCAAACTGAGCAAAGAACTGGCATAGACCCAATATTGTGAATGGTCAAGTCTCAAGGTTAGATTACAATAAGGTTATTTAGCCCTTAAAACTAGCTATATATTATGCATAAATTCTTGTGTCCAGGAATAAGGGTCATTTGTTAGAGGAAGGAGGGAAAGGGAGGAAGAATGTTTCCTCATCTTTTTCTGGTCATAGGAAAAAAATGCAATGTGATTTATTTTCTTTAGCCTTCTCCCATCTCTGTTGCTGTCTTCTAGATTGCAAAATCAGTCTCCCTGATTCTTTCGAGTTCTGGGGCCTTTTCAACTCCTCTACAACAAGCACTTCATTTGAGAAATAGGTGTCTAATCTTACAAATTACTCCATGCACTAAGACAACCATTTTCATTTATGTTCACCATAACACACACACACACACACACACACACACACACACACACACACACACACACTTCATTATTCTGTGAATCCATTTTCAAGGAGGAAAAGGCATTCAGACTAATTGATAATAAGGAATACATGATCTCTATGCCACTGATACACTTTTAGTTATTAATCTACTTCTTGTTTTAAAAACTTTCTTTCTCCCTTTCTCTAAGCCTGAACTGGCATGGTCTTTAAATCTTCCAAGATTTTGTCTTTTCATTTTGTTTTTAAGTGTCTCCAGTGGTTCTCTCAGCTAAATATTTGATACTTGTGCATTGGTAAGGGATGAACTTGGGCATCTTTAAGTTAATATAATAAGCAAAAGTAAGTCAGAAGCCATCTGTAAATAATGTATCAACTCAGCAGCCGCTGAAGGCTGACATACTGACTTTTGAGATGTTGTGAGTAGGCTCACTGGTTACCAAGGTACCACCATGGAACTGGAGTGAACTATGCTCCTCAGAACTGTGTTCTTCTTGCTTCAGACAGTAATTTCTGAAAGTGTTGAACTCTGGTAGCTCTACGTGTATCATGGCCTGACTGCATATCACTTGTCACTAATTGGCAGCAGCTGCTCCAGACAGACCTGGTCCTGGCAAATAGACTGAATGCTTTTCTCTGCCCTTAGGAAATCTGTCTCTCCAGGTGAGGTTTGAGGCCATGTGCAGAGCAGAATGTCGAGTTTGTTTTCCTGTTATTTGGACAATGGATAAATGAAGTATTGCAACATTTTAGTCTCACTAGTCCATCTTTTGGACATTCTGAAAATGAGTACTTTTTGAATATGATTTTTTTAAAATTCCTGATTAAAAGGCCACATAGCCCCTGGATACACACTATAAACAAACACATCTTTGAGAGTTTAATAACATTTGGCATAAAGATGAAGTTTACATTTGATTTCTATGGCCAGGTGTTATATGCTGGCTTCCAAATCACTATTAAAAAATGGAGAATTCGGATTCATTTTCACTAAAAGTTTAAGCAAAAGAAGCTGAACTTTCTCTGTTTTCATTCTTCCAGGAGCCCTGTCACACCAGGGTTCCAACCTGAGCAATTTTTCAGATCCCTAGACTACCAGTGACATCATTCTTAAGGCTTTGCCCTTCTTCTCAATATTATAAAAAAATGAATCTTATTCTGTTTTTAATCAAAAGTTTTATCCAGCAATCAAGGCAGGTATATAATAAGCTAAGCTACTCTGTAAATCTAAACATTCCCCACAAATGGAAAAGATACAGCCTGGGCTTTCTGATTGTTACTAAGGCGACTATCTAAAATGAAAATCTGATTAACCCTTTTGCTGCCTGGAACTACCCATATACCACTTTAGCTGACTTCCCTGAACTTATCTCTCCTTTTCCCCCTCAAGAAATTCATAATTGCATTGCTCCAGAGTAGTTATTCTCTGGTTATCCTATCTGAGGCCGAGAGGGCTGTGATGTGTGGTTGTCCCATCTAGACAGCGGAGTGGGATGGTGGAGGAGCAAACCGACAAGGAAATGGACATTAGAACAGAGGTCACATGATTCCCCACTTATTTTAGGCATCCATTTGATGAAATCCTTGACAACATTAAAGATTTCTATTCATTAAATAGCAGAGTACCACTGTATTTTCCTTTCACTTGGGAAATGATTTGACAGTAAAAGCTGTATGTTTCACAAACATATTTTGCTCAACTATTTTTGAATGACATTAGCAACTGCTAACATTTGCTAGGAAGAATAATATTTCAAAGATTATGCAGAGTTTTAGCCAAGAACAAATACCCATCAGGCACTGTCTACTGACATTCTACAGCCAAACAAACAAAAAAAATGTAGTTCAACAACCAGGAGGGATAAGAATACAGATTTCCTTTTAATTTTGAAAATAGGAGAGACTATACACAAGGATTCATTAGTAGTTAGATTTAGGAAACTAAATTGTGGAATAAAATTACATTTTAAAAATCCCTGTAACTTTATATAATTAGCATTCCCACTCCTCACACTGTCTACCCTGCTTCTCCACTGATCCTTTCTAGAATGGTGTCTCATGGTCTCATCTGACTTTCCCCAAGAGGAAAAACGTCTCCTTTGTTATTCCCTATGCATAGCTTCATTTCTCCATTTCTCTTCTGGTTAGACCGTATGTTCTCTTCTTCATTCTGGATTTTCTCCCTTCCCCTCTCTACAATTCAGACCCATCACTTCCCTCAGACCTCGTTCAGCTCTCATTGCCCTGAGGAAGCATTTCCCAATTAACCTTCCTCCCTCAGTTCACCCTTTTATGTCCCCTCAGAATATAATTGTGCTATGCCATTTTGTACTTGTTGATACATTGCTTATAATTGCTTTTTCCCCCTATTGTGTCTGTGTCATTGCATTTGCTTCTATTTCATTTGTCTACATTCTATTCCATGTACTCCTGCCTTCCTTGTTAAGCAGTCTTCAAATCTTTGTCATTTCAGAAGAAGCATCAAGTACTCCATACAAGAGAGTCCATGAATAAATACTTGATGGTTAATTAAAATAAGTACCAGTTAAAAATCCCCTTAAGTCTCTACAGTTTTACAAGTTTTCATATTGAAGACCACCACTAGCAAATGACTCTCAAATCCAAATCAACTCATAACCAATCTCCCACACCCTAGTCTTCCTTTAAGTGTATTTCTTTCTAAATATTTGTATGTCTTTTTCTTACTATCATGTCACGTTTAATATGTCTAAAATGAAACAGAGTTTGGCAAAACCCCACCCCAACTGTCCTTTCATATTTACCTATTTCTTCTAAAGTTATTCACAGATTTAAATAAACTTTTAGTATATCTAGTACTTATAATCTCTAAACATATTTGACATTTGTAAATGGTCTTAATTTAAAAATTACTTGCTACCTTAGTGAATTCCTTTTGGTTGGGTGTTCAAACAAAATGCAATGCAGTGTGCCTTCCTCATAGGGATTGATAATTTAAGTCAACAAGATCAGAGGTGTAAAAAAACATGTTGCAGGCAATAATAACCAATGAGGATGACCTAAAAGATATTTCATTAGCTACCTATTTAAATTATATTAACTGCACATCACTGGAAATATGCTTAAGAAACTAACTTAGAGGTTGAGATCAAAAGCAGTAGAGCTGGTTACAAATTCAAGTAGACAATGGAGAGTGAACATGGAGACTTGCGAAATTCTGAGAGTGTAGCATGGACTTAGAGGTATTAGTTACCTAGTAGAAGGTCTTTGCCTTAGTGAGATGGTAAGGGGAGACTACCAACACAAATAGGTGACCTGGGACAAAGGCCTTTAGCTCCTTGGACTTATGTCTCTTGCTTTTATGAAAAAAAAAAAAAGTTCTCAAGGTAGCTTCCCCTTGCAGATTTGTATTGATCAAAACATTACTAAAGATAGCAATACATGACAGTGGAGGTAAAAGGTCTTCTGAGGGGTTGGGGTGTAGCTCAGTGGTAGAGGCCTTGCCTAGCATGTGTGAAGCCCTGAGTTTTATCTGTAGCTCTGCAAAAAGTGAAAAAACAAAATGCATAAACAATAAGATATGAATGGATGTGTTAAAGCAAGTGTAATAATTTTTTAAAAGGTCTTCTGAGATATCAAGGTCCTTTTCTGTTGCTTTCTTCTTCTCCTATCTCTCATTCACATAAAATAGCACTTATTACATTTTAAACGACTTTAGAGGCATTTGTATGCCATCAGTAAACCAAGTTTCAGGTTAAAAGGTTAAAATTTCCTTAGTGAAATTTCCTTGAGAGGAAAGTTAGATTGCAGGGATGACAATGCAGACCTCTACAATCATACCATTAAGATGTTACCAATTTACAGGCCGAACTTGCAAATCTACAGAAAAAGTTCTAAGGGATACCTGAGGAAGATATAGGGTGGATAGTATGTGAACATCTAAAGTAGATCTATGTAGAAACATTAAAATCAAAGAAAGTGCAAACATCGTTAGCTTTAAGAAAGTTGACATAGTCTTCTGAAGGGGGTGGTTTATTCAACCCAAGGACAGCACTGCTGAGGATAACTTGGAGGGAAATGAACATTAGCTGAAAACAAACTTACTTTCTCCTCCCTACCAAAAATAAGCAAAGCAACCAACCAAGCAGGGAAGGAGCCATGGGCAGAGTATCAACAACACTTTTTCCTCTAACTAGTCTGACCCCAGCTAAGATTCAGTCTTGAAAAATAAGACTGGACTATGTTTCTTTGAGCCTTCATATTTTGTGTTTTGGCAATCGTAAGCTTAAGTGGGAATGATACCAAAAGATGACATATAATTTTCCAAAGGAAGATAGAGACTACAGCCAGGACTAGTTTGTTAATGTAATGACAATAACAGTCAGTATTTATTGAGTGTGTGCCTCTATGACAGCATTTGTGATCTTTACATGCATACCTTCTTTTAAAATTCACAAATTACATATGTAAGTTATGTTAATATTGCCACTCACACAGATCAGTCCAATGGCACCCAGAAAAAGGTAAAGTGGCCCAGAACCACAAGCTCAATAATGATGGAATCCATATTTAAGAGCAGGCACGTTGATTTTAGTTAATGTGCTTACCCACAACATATTATACCAACTCAAATTAAAATATGGTCTGAAAATTATATGTATGTACATGAGTACAAATAAAGACAGTTAAATATGAATACATATGAAGAATGGACTGTATGTACATGAGTACAAATAAAGACAGTTAAATATGAATACATATGAAGAATGGACTGTATGTACATGAGTACAAATAAAGACAGTTAAATATGAATACATATGAAGAATGGACAAATCACATTAAGCAGGACTAGGGCATTTTCATAAAAATCAATATACTAAGCACCACTTCATGGAGTGAGGAAAAACAATATTTAAAATTAGATATAAAAAACCTGATAAATATTTATTTTATTTCTGTTTTAAGCATACACACCAACCATTTTTACTATTTTCTTATTGTCATTAGTTTAATTATTTAGTATATAAATAATGAATGCATGAGAGGAAGAAGAAGAGGCTTTCTTTAATGAATCAAGAGAAAATAAAATAGTACTTAGAAAAATTGTTAGTGTTTAAAACCAAAGGTCTAGTCACTTGCATGTTAGGCAACTTGAGAAAATGAAAACTTCACTATAGACCTAGGAATCAGGACTCCGAGCAATATCAGTGTAAATGGAACAAAGAAGGGTGCAGATAAAGACAATAACCTCCAATCAAAAACTATGTTGTGCACCCAAGAAAAATGCCCAGAAAATACTGAAGTAGCTTATTCCAAATTCATTTGCATATTTTTGAAGGAGGAGGACAATTCATATAGATGTATTGTTGAACTGGAGAAGTCCCAGGGACCAATCAATATAATTTTTCCATATAAGAATAGGCTGTAATGACAAATTGTTATTGTCATTAGATTTTTTAAAACTTGCACCAAATAGTAAAGAAGTCTTAAAAAATATTAAAATGTACACTTTCTGAATCAATACTAAAATTAATAACAAGGAATTTTTAAAGAATAACTGCTATGGCTCAACCTTCAGAAATTAGCTCCACAATTGTCAAACCTCTGTCTGGGACTGTTTTTTTCAATAAAATTAATGATGTGGATGAATAGATCAGTTGCTCACTCTATTTTCTGGCAATATTAACTTGAACAGAATTACTATATTCAGATATAAAACATATTTTTAGGTACCCACTTTATTTCAAGTATTACATAAGAAAAATATATGTTATTTTCTCTTCTTCAGGAAAAGTCTCTTGAAGAAATTATTAACTTCATTTCTTTGGTAATGAAATCAGGGTTCAGAAATGTATTGACTCATCTATAGTCAACAATTAAAAAAGTGGTGAAGTCAGAATTTGAACCTGGGTCAAACTTTCTATCCCAGCTGCACTGTGGTGGTATTAATATTATAAAAGTCAAACACAGACTTGAACAATTTAATGTTTTAAGCCAAATGATTATGCAAACTACAACTTCACACAAAACTTATTTCAAAGTAATTTACTTTAGAATGAGGAAGGCAATGGAAATTAACATTTATTGAATTCTGCAAGTTCTATGTTAAGGTTCTTTTAAAATGTTATTTCATTTATTCCTACTTCAGCAAAATGTGTGCTGAATGTTTTAGACACTGGTGACTATTAGCCTATCATATAAGGTTTTAGACTATCATATTAGACTATCATATAAGGTATCTTTCCTTGTGAAAGATAACATTTTAGGGAGAAAAAAAATCAACACAAGAACACTATATATTTTGTAATTTCAGGTAAGTTAGGGACAATCACAGAACCCTGTATCTGCTTAGAAAAGTCCAGAAAAGTCTCCTCCGTAGCAGATTTGGCATCTGAACATGCACCTGTGTGAATAAAAGGAGTGTGTCACATGAAGACACAAAGGAGAAATTTCATGGCTGTGGGACCAGCAGGTGCAGAGGAATCAAGATACACTTCTAGAACACAAAATAAACCAAGGTGGCCATATTGAAGTCCAGGAAGGCAGCATGTGGAAGAAGATGGATGAGGTCAGTCCAGATTTTTGGAACCTTGCAGGCCCGTGTGAAGAGCTTTGGATTTTATTCCAAGTGTGACTGACATGTTAAAATCCAACTCTGGGCTGTTGTCATGTGATGTTCAGTCTTTAGGAGATATGAATGAATGAAGAGAATGAATAAGAGTTGTGGGTGATCACTCTGTAAGGGGTGGGAAAATGATCAGATGTTCAGGTGAAGTTCCTTGACACACTGGTTATTAACTCAGTGAAGAAAAGAAAGGAATCATGGAAAACTCTCAGGCATGGGATCTGAACAACTGTGAATTGGGGTGACGTTTATCAGGATGATTAGGACTCAGAGAAGGGCCGTGTCAGAATGCATGATTGGGAGTTCTGATCACGAAATCTTTATTCTGCTGTAGAGATGTCAAGTAGCTCAGGGATAATACTGGGATTGACATGGAAAGTTGGCCATCATTAGTTTATTGATGGCAGTTAAAGTTTGGGATATGAGATCATCTAAAGAAAAGAGGAGAGCCCCAATTGAGTCCTGTTGCTTAAAAATATTCAGAGGTCAGAGCATCAGCTAAGGAAACATAAAGTGTATTCAGTACAGTGGGGAAGAGTGGAGGATCATGCTATGAAAACCATATGATGAAAGAGCCCAGGAAGGAAATGATGAATGAGGTAAAATGAGGCACATGTAAGCCTTATTGTTAATCAGGTAAGAACTGAAGAGAATAGAGAATGAACTCCCACCTGTTTTTATTTTTTTTAACCAAAATAAAAACATGAAAGTTAAATAATATTAATAATGAAATTGAGAGAAACCAATTAACTTTCCCAATGTCACACAGCTAATGAGTGATATAGCTGGAAATCACAGGTGCTGTCTTATTCAAAATAATTGAAATTTTCACATTTTCCAAGAGTACATAGGTATTTAAATACAGAGATGAGAGCTATTACAGAACCATTTTGAGTAAAAATTTTGGTAAGACTAATCATTCACAACTGAAGCCTTGTCCATTAGAGAGAGACATTTTCTCATCTATTAGAGAGAGAAAGCACTGAACAATTAACAGTCACATTTTTGTGGAAAAACATAAATTTGCAAAGATGTGTCTCCATAACATAATTCAACTGTACTGACAATTCTGCAAAACCATTTGCCCTTGTACATTAACAACTCTGATAGAAATTTTATTCTGTCTTCAGTCTAAGGCGTCAGCATGTTATGTAGATTGACACGATCATTTATGTTATTAACTCAGTAAGCTCAAAACATTTGAGCATCCTTGTATCCTATATGGTAAGCAAGAATCAATGTGATTCTAAATTCACACACTGCTGCTATAAAATTCACTATGCCAATTCTTACTTTATGTGTGGTAACCAAAGCTGAGGCACCTTTTGGTATGGAATCCCTTTGCTATTGCCTAACACCATAAAATTTTGGCAGCAAAAAAGCTGCCATATGGACAGACAATACCTACTACTCTGCTATGCAAAAAAAAAAAAAAAAAATCATGAAATGAATCACAGCAATTCTGTGTCTACCAAACAAAGTTTAGTTTGTTGCTTAGACTAAAGCTTTTAACAATAACTTATCAGTAAGCTTTTAAGGATGAATTTCTCAACCGAAAAGGATATCATACAAAATGTGACTTCAGTTACAAAGTATCCAGTTCATGAGTTTTAGGCAAATAACAATGAGAAAGCTACAGATGCTTCTAAATTTCTGTGGTCTCACACATTCAAATATTTATTTTATCTAAAGTGTGCCCTTTCGGGCAGGGGCTGTGGCACAGTGATCGGACACTTGCCTAGCATGAGTGAGGCAGCAGGTTCAATTCTTGGCACCACATATAAATAAACAAAATAAAGGTCTGAAAAAATTAAGTTAAAAAAATCACCAACATTGAGAGAAAAATGTGTGCCCTGACATAGTGAAATTTTTTTTAATCAAAATTTAGCCTAATGTAACCTACATAAAATATTCAATGCTGATACATACAAATGCCAAATCCATGGCTAAAATTAGCAGAAGAAAGCAAAACCTGTCAGTCAAGTAAATACATAACATGTACACGTATGTTTATTTATGCATAAATCACATGAAGTGGAAGCTACAAGAAGGAGGGAATGATGAGTTAGTAAAATGAGGTTCACTTAAGCCTTACAATTAAGTAGGATAAGAAATGACCTTTATTTTATTTTTAGTAAAAATAGAAACTTAAAAATTAATAGAATTAAAATACACATAGGGTATACACAAGTCATTTAGTTTAGCAATTCACTTTTAACCATGTGCAATATTTATGAACCTGTTATTAAAAGCCACACAATGCATCTTATAGTTGGAATCTTGGAGTTCATTTCATCCTGGTTCAAGTGAAGGTAAGCCTTCCTTTCAGTGTATATGTCACGTAAGGAATATAGATGGTAAGTAACAATGATTAATATTAGGCTTCATTTACCCCAAATTTAAGACTTCTAGCAAATAGGAAAGGAAATAAACTAATTATTTATAAGGTAGCACATCCCATATTTATACTGATCAAAATCTACCTTCCTATCATTGTATCCACAGAATAAAACCAAGCACTTTTCTGCATGAGGGCTATCAGATCCCAAATCTGTTTATACTAGCTCCATTCCAACTGAAGTGGATGCTTATGAAATGTGTACACAGATTCCTACTTTTCTACGAAATGCTTCTCCTCTACCGTACAGCTTTGGATGGGCATCTCTTCTATGCTGGGAAAATACATCCTTTTCCGATGGTTTTTCACTATACAACCAAGGTCCAGAGCATGCATCACTGTGGGGACAACAATGAGCTCTCAAGTTCAGAGTTTCTCTTCATCAAAGGAGCAACTGGAAGTATAAGGAAGGAGAATAAAGAACACTTGCAGAAACCGAGGGCCACCACAATAAATGCCCAAGGTGTCCTGATGGTTTTTAAATCTTTGGTACTAATAAATCTTGAGGCCCAGTGAATTCCTGCCCTTGGTTTCCATAAGCTGTGCCACAGTTCTGACAGTACATTTCTCCTTTTCCTTAAGCTGATTCAACTGTTTGAAGCCAGGCTCATGCTCATTTACCTTACCCAATGCTCATATGAAATAGAGTAGCCCACTTCTCTAACCCACGCACCATCATCAACTTCTTACCAGTCTTTGGAATTGTCTGTGCTACTTGGCACACTGAGACCCTATTGGTCTCAACACTGTATTCCCTATATAGAGGCAGCACAGAAGAAACAAAAGATAGGGAAGGCTACCTCCAAATCTGGGTTATGCCATATCTTTTTTTTCAGATGCATTTGGCTGTAATTTACCATTGAAGAGTAACTAGGGCTGAGGGAATAAGAGGCAGGAAAGTGTAGAATAAGGACAGAGCAAATGGAGTTCAAAGAATTTTAAAAAAAAAAACTGTCACCATTATACCTAAGTTTGGCCACGAATAGACATGTCCAAATCCAGTTAATTAGAGGACAAGCCCAGGAAACAGGTGATGAATTCTCTGGAGTCCCCTTATAGACTTTCCCAGGCAATAATGGCACTAGGAGCAGCCATCTGTGGGCCCCACCATGTGCCAGCGACTGGGCTCAGTGTTTTCATATGTTATCTTGTTAATTCCTTGGCTTAGACATCTTTGGGGTATGTTCAGAGGAATAAAAAGACTGCTGGCTATTCCCCAGAGCCTTGCAGTATGGAGCATGGCTTCAGGTGGTGATTGTGAGAAATGATTCTTTGCTGCTGCCAAGCGTAAATTCAGGGGAAGAACTGAGGGTAAGGGAGGGAGGAGGAAGGTGGCTCACCCATGGAACCCGGGGGAGTCTGTTCCTGAACTCTGCTGACCTGAGTGCAGAGAATTACAGGCGAATACTAAATGATGATCAAGCACTTAGCCTACAATAAAATATAAAAATGGCTAAATTTACTCTCACTTAAAAATATTCATAGTGAAAATGAAAAGGCATTATCTTCTCAGAAATAAGAAAAAAAACAAACACTGGACTAATCATGTTAAAATCTTAAGGATTTAGTTGCTGATCAGAATTCCTGAGCTTATTCTAGAGTCGTGACTTATAAATTAAGTTTCTCCTCAAAATTATCACTATTAAAATTTTAGATATACATAATAAATAATCAATAGTAACACAAGACAAACTATAATTTACCAAAATAGTAGCAAATGAATACAAAAAAGGATTTAAGCATTTAAAAAAATAAAATTATCTATAACTTTTTAATTTTTCAAGTAATCTATATTATAAAATTTATTATAAATTGAGGGGAAAAGAAAGAGTGAAATAAAAATTAATTGCTAAATTCAGAAGAACCAAAACATTAAAAATTTATCATAGGGGAAACATTTCACCAATATTTTTCAGATGCCAAATTTGGAAAATTAGCTGAGAAGGAAAATGAAATTATTCTCTCTTCAGTAAAACATCAGTGTTTCCACCATCTCTTTGCAGGTTTTATACTTTTAAAAAAAATCTATCTCCTTGTTTACAAATGTGACAGAAGCAAAAAGAAATAAATCTTAGAGAAATTTTGAAGTACATATTTTGTTCTAAAATCTGTCATTAATAGAGACCAAAGACAGTCTCACAATACTGAACTCATCCGTGTAAACAGAAGGCTTCTGGTGTATGTTTTATCAAGTACAACTTTGTGTTTTAGGGACATCTGTCTTCACACTATAGACTAAAATCAACAGGAATATACTATCTTAAATACTTGAGCAAAACTCAGTAAAAGATACAGTAGGCAAACATTGCGGTCGGCTCAGCAGTGATTACCAACTCATGCTCCAAATTCACTATAAAATGAAAATCAATATTTCCACAAGTTCCTGCAACATAAAAGATAACCTTCATTGATTTTTCTAGACTTAGGCCTCTCTGATAAAATCTAATATAAATTTTCAACCATGAGGATTTGGATCAGAGCAGGGGTGATAAGTCCTGCACATCTCTTAAGAGGTGGAGAATTTTTTTTTTTTTAAAGTGCACGTTCATACTATTTATAATTTGCCCTGTGCAAGTGAAAGCCTTTTCCACCAGTGCTATCAGGAATCTCTTCTAATTTTTATTACTGTGAGGCTAAAGCCTGTTCCAGATAATTTGGAAATTTCAGGGGAGTTGTGATAGGGCTGATGGTGCAGCCCTGGCTGACTTGAGAAAGGAGCTAACCGGTAATAGCCTCCATGGCTGTGCTGATTAAATGTTGCCATAGATGAAAGGCCTGCCATTGCCGCAATAAATTAACCAATCACACAAATCCCAAGTCAGTGCTAATCCTTCCTTGATACTCTGATCCTCTGATCAGCTCAAGGAGGTAAAGAAACTGGCTTGTGACGCTTGATGCTCTAACCCCTGGATTTCATGTACACAACGAGCTAATGATATCTTGCTGACCAGTTCAATGGGATGAACTTCTCTCACAACCCTTAGGGAACACCACAGCCTTCGTAAGGAAAACGGAAAAAAAGAAAAGAAAAAAGAAAGAAAAAAGAGAGAAAAAGAAAAAAAAATAATTCAAGAAAAAAGAAAAATTGACATAGCAGATGGGAGGTTTTGTGTTTTACTAGAAAACCGCAGGCAAACTATCCAGCACTTGTTAACTCAAATAATCATGCAGCAGGACCAAAGTGTGACATGTTTTGTATCATTTAGGTGTGGATAATGAATCACAAAAGGACAAGGATCAAACAGAAATGGGAATACTAAAGAAAGCCAACCTGGGAGAGTGGCATTTCAGGAGAGCACTGTGGCCTTTTTTTATTTTTTATTTTGTTTTTGGTTCAATTTTGAAGCAGCCCCCCAATGAGTATTCTGGATTATTTAATAGATCCAAATTTTGTATTTCTGTAAATTCTCTTATAGTTGTTATGTTCCATAACATGTTAGTGTGATTAGGCGATTAGAATGTGATTTAGGAATCCACTCATTTAATCAATTAGCAGAAGGTCTGACCACATGCAGTGTCTCCCTGTTAATTATGTGAGGGCTGCCTCTGCAACAGAGTTTGTGAAATTGAGTCTGCAGGATGCGTTCCTGGACTTCATAATTGGGAAAGGTTTTTTTTTTTTTTTTTTTTGGTATATAGTAATTGGTTGCTAGAAGTAAGAAGGCTCTAGGGTTTCCCTTCAGGGTTTCACATAGAAAGAGTTTTTGAAAGGACTTCATTATCTTTCTTGGTCAGTCCCAAGAAATTAAAACTAATTCTGTTATAAAGGAGATGTAGGAGCAAGCAGGAAAATCAGCATTTTGGAAATGCAACCAGAGTTTATTTAATCTGAGAAGCTATGAGGTATAGTAAGATA
Source organism: Callospermophilus lateralis (assembly GCF_048772815.1). Classification (NCBI taxonomy): domain Eukaryota; kingdom Metazoa; phylum Chordata; class Mammalia; order Rodentia; family Sciuridae; genus Callospermophilus; species Callospermophilus lateralis. Next base: position 60,710,350 of record NC_135320.1, on the reverse strand, counting down.
GTTCCTAGAACATATATTGAATTATTTTTTATTCTCTGAAGGGACATGAGGGAAGAATTATCTCTTTTTTTCCAAAAGTGAATTTTAAAAATCACCTACCTGGTCAGTAAATTTTAATCACATTTAAGCAATTTGATAAAGCAAAGCTAAGAGATTATATTTTGGCAATTGGATATTTTAAGTTTAAATGTATTTGTTGTGATAGATACAGAGCTTTTTATCAAAACAGCAGTAATCATTCAGATGAGCTATTTCTCTTATAAAACTTCTCTGGATTTTAACTATCTTGTCATTCACCTTTTTTATTTACATGATGATCATGTATGTGCCTACAACTTTCTCAAGTGACCTTCCCAAAGGCGGTTCTTCCCACTGCTGGACTAGATAGATCGAGCCCGGTTGTGAGGAGCAGGTCCCATGGGAATTAATTAGTCAGAATGTAGAGGAACACAGCTTACTCCCTGAAAGGCATTCTGGGCCAACATTGCAAATAACACAGCTATTTCTGAAAAAAAAAAAAAAAAAAAAAAACAAGAAGAACGAGAGAAAAAAAATAAAGAACTTATTTTCCAAGAACAACAGATGTTATAACAGTCCAGAGAGGCATTAAAGTAAGTTTTATGCAGCAGAACAACAGGGTTGGAAAGAACTTAAATAATGATCCCTTGTAGAATTGAATCCTTTTGAGTTCTCATCTGATGTCTCATACCTGTAATATCTATGCAGATTTAATATTTATCCTCATTAATAGTCTTGTATAATGTAGTTATAGTGCAGAAGTACTATTAGGAATTTAATTCACTATCATTCCCAAATGAAATACACTATTCATGGGAAAAATTAAATAGCAGACCATTTAAAACATGCTAGAATATATAGAGATTTTCTTACTAACTTAGGAAAAGGAAAACTCATATATATTGCTAAGCTATCCTTTCATTACTAAATTCAAGATGGGTTGATAGTACCATCATCATTATTATAATATTTATCTGCATTGAACAGGATAAAAAACAAGGAAAAGAAATTGAAATGGCTTAAACTTAAGAGAAAATTGTCCTCTTTGCACTTTAATGACTGTTCTTACTTAATAAGAAACCACTGTGCTTTCCTGTGGTGCTAATGAGATATACATGGCATGTGCATGAGACAATCACACAGGTGAGTGGCTTAGGTCTGGTCTCTTTTTCTCATTAACAAGCACACACAACCTTAGAAACTTATAAATATTTGAAACACACCATCCCCACAGCATTAGTTTTAAATAAGTAGAAATATTTCAACATTTGACATTACTGTTATGTGAATTTCCAAGACGAAGGGAAATATATACAGAAAAGTAAACAGCATTTTAAAAACTGGCCATGTCAACTCCTGCCATTCAAAGAGTTCTTCCCAGTTTTCAGTTTTGTTAAACAGAATTCAGGTATAACAAGGTCCTAATGTTCAACTTCAAACAAAAATTCAACATCTGTCAATCATGCTCTCATTTTTTTTTTCTCCCACAGACACAGAGTACTGCTTTCTTCAGCATTGGGTAACCATAAGTGCAACTATTACTCCAAATAAGTGTCTCCAGAAATTGACAAATGAACATGTAAGTATGAAAACCAGAAATCGCAACTCTACTTTGAAAGAGAATTCTATTTTGTAATATAAATTTAATAGCTTTTGGAGTAGAAGAAAAAGAAGGAGCATGTCTGTCCATTACTTGGTGTCATATGCAGAAAATTGCCATAGACACTCCCTTGCTTAATGAAGGGATTAGGGATGAAGTCCTAGTGCCTTTCCCCAACTGTTTTATCTACTCAGGAATCTCATAATCATTAAAACAAAAAATTAGACAAATATCTGCTATCGAGAGATCTCCTTTTCTATCATGAGTTGTTTTACATGATGATTAAAAAGCAGTTGAATTCTTTTAGAAAAGAAATTATTTAACTATTATGAGCTTTTTTTCTCACCTCTGGCATGCAGGCTTTGTATCCCAAATTCAACTAAAAACTTCCACAAGCTTTAGTATTTTGAAAACTAGCAAAAGTTTTCACAGGAGAAAAGACAACGTCGTCTTCCTGAATAATTGGGAGACTGCCAATCTCTTTTTAGCTAGAATAAAACCCAGGATGTTATCAGTAGAAACTTGTGCCCTTCCTTACAAATGGGCTGGTTAGTTCCCTTTAGTTTCTTACCTTCCTCCTTCTTTCTTCCTTCCTTTTCTTTCCTTTGAAAAATTCAGAGGATAAGAGAATAAAAGAAAACCTTTGTGCTCGCTCTCTCATGTGTATTATTTTCTCCCTTCTTGTGGTCACTTTCTCTTCATTGATTTTTATTCCTTTTAATTTGAATAGACCAGGCATGAAACATTCAGGGATCCAAACATGTTTTTACTCACACAAATTCCACACTGCCCTTCCATGCTGATGTGAACATCACTATTTGCTCTAAGAGTTTACAGAACACACAGATGTCGTGACTACAAAACACTTAAACACTTCCGCTATATTTGTCAATTTTATTGCATGGTTAGTCATTTCTTTGTTGTTGTCATTGTTTTCTTGAGATAAAAGTAAGATACCAAATTCTGTTTGCTCGGGTTCCTTCTCAGTTCATACTTTTTAAAAAATACACCTTGATTCTAGATGATATTGGAATCATTTATAAGATTTTTAAACATTTCATGGTTCTCAGAATTGGATTATTAGGAATATACAGACTGAAAAGCTATAAGAAAATATGTGCCCAACCATATGACCAAATCAATCAAAGATGGTCTGACCCAGGAAGCTGAAGGAAAAATACAGGTGGTGGAAAAAGTTCAAAATATTTAATATTCTCTGTCCTATCACTATTGAAAAGAAAATGAAACCCAGATTTCTTGTCTTTCCTTGACGTTCATGTCTCACTTTAGTTGCTTGGTTTTCACCTCCAACACGTCTCAATGTTTCATGTTTTCATGCCTTCCTTCACTCATGCTGTTGTTTCTTAGAATTTACATTTCTAATTTATGTTCTAAGTAAATTCATCCTTCAAAACTTTTTATTTAAAATCACCCTCTAGAAGCCTTCCTTGGGCACTTGAAATAGTGAAATGTCCATTTCCATACTTATCCTTGGGGGTGGTTGCTGTTTATGGCTTTCCAGAATCCTGACCAGCTCCTTTTGAAAATAGCTTTTACATCTTTTTTTGGTAATGCCTCCATTGAACACACACAACAGAGTATTAACGTCAGGGCACTTCCCTACCCCATCTAGTGGCAAAGATGTGACTCAAGTTAGACTGACGGGGTCTGAAAAGACTGTTCCTACTATTAGTTGCTCCCCACCCTCAAATTGCCTTGGTTCTAGCCCTTTTCTAAAGTTGGTTCTCTGACCTCCCACTGATTCTGTAGACTCTCTCATATTCTCTCCATAAATCTTGTTTTTTGCCTATGTCAGCCAGAGGTTGTTTCTATTGCTTATTTTGAAAAAGAAACAATTTCTTGTCTATGCCTCCATCAGAAATCACCTTATAATACTGCCAGTTGTTTGTTTACATATCTGAATCTCTCATTAAGGTGAGTTCTTTGAGGACAGAGACTAAGTCTAAATATCCATAGGTTTTTGAAACAGTGCCTAGCTCATCATGAGTTTTCAAAAAGTGTTTTTTTAATCAACGAGAGTCTCAAGGAGAGACTCTTGTTGAATGCACACGTGCTGAAGTAGGCCATTATAAAATGGAGCTGTAGGAAGGTAGTAGGAAAATAAAAGTGGTTAAGTTTTTGAAGTCAGAACTGAGTTCAGACCCAATTTTTGAGGAATGAGTGAAACCTCAGCTTTCTGATCTGTAAAAATGGAGGAATTATATCAGCTTTACAGAGTTGTGAAAATACAAAACAAAAAACACTAGCTCTGTCTGTTGAACTAAAAAAAAATTAACTATTAATACCTGGGTTATTAATAAAACCACTTATTATACATTAGAACTGTGAGTCTTCAATATTTAGAGATAAACTACTTAAAATGATGATTACATAATGTACTCTTGACAGTTTTTAAAACATTTTAACAACGCTACAATACTAAAGAGAAATACATTCTGTTTTAAAAGGTAAGATCAAGATAAATATTGCCTGACTCGTTTAGTGTGAAAGATATTCTACACATTAATTTTTGGATAAAATGGCACAATGCTGTTCCCCAAAAATAAGAGACATCAGCTAAGAGTTACTACCCTGAAATAAGGCAAGCTAGCTGGAAGCCCAAGAGCCTCAGAGGAAAAGGGATGGGCTGATTTAAAAGGAATAACTCTGGCATTTTAGTTTAAAAGATGTCTTTAAAGATCTTACCGCATTCTTTGTCAATGAACAAGGTAATCAAAATTTAAAGTTTTGACTACAATAACCCCACAGCCCCTGGAGAATAGTCAGTGAAATATGAGAGCAGTTTTAATACCTAGAAGCCCAGCTGCACTATGGTAAGGTCAGCAGAGGAGCACTGTTGAGACTCCAGGCCATAATGACTCCATATGGAGCCGGAGAGCAGCTAAAGTAATAAACTCTCCCACGATGATTTCTTTGCTCTTTGCAGTACTAATGTAGACTGACAGTCACTCATCTTTCAGGGCATTTTTTTTTTTACTTGAAAAAATCATGATTTTTTGGAAAATATGGTTAAGATCTGCAAATTCTAGGAAAGCACTGGCTCAACCAACCAAGTTGTGTATATTGGGAGTGTGTGTGTGTGTGTGTGTGTGTGTGTGTGTGTGTGTTAGTATTTTAATGTAACTGATGGAAAGTCTGTAGCCCTTGACTTGTGCACAAAGATATTTCCTTTTCTTTTTCTTGGAATGGAAGATTCACTGAAGAGAAACTGGCATTAGCTTACAGAGTAATAAGATGACTCTAAATGAGGCATCTGAGGACAGAAACATTAGAAATTGGGGACAGCTGCGGACAGCAGATTTGGGACACTGGTATCATGTATGTAACAAATCTTTATTAATAAGTACATTAAATCCCATATTTTTCATTTATAACTGCTGCATAATTTCCTGTTAACACTTCATGTAAATTCCAGATAAGGTAATAATTTTTTTTTCAGAATTCTATTTCTGTTTCATTATATGTTCTATACTCTGCCCCACAGGTCAGTTGCATGATTGAAGTATTATGCCTCATTAAAATTCCACTAGTTAAAACATGGAGACAGAATTTGGGTAATTCTTTTCTCCATTACTAGAATTAACCATTCCAATACATTCCTGGGCTCCCTGAACCTCATAATTTATGTGTACATGTACACTCACCTCTATGCCATTTAGCAAGTTCTTAAATATACACACATATAAGAAGCATATGTAACAGAGATATATACTGGTCAAGGGGTCTCCATGTCCTAAACAGAAAGCTCTTATCTTTCTTTTGCTCCAGTGGCTGAAAATCCTTGCCCCACCACCTCCCAGTTCAGTATTTCTAGCTAGCAGCTGCTATCAGAAACCTAAATAACAAAAATATGCAAACTTGCACACTAATTCCCTTTGGAGATAGATCTTGGCTGCAGCCCTGTCATAAATCAGAGAATTTCGATATGAAATGAGGCAAGCAGCTCTAATCATTTCTGCATTTCAAATTGGATCACTGGCTCAATCACTGGGCTTTTTTAAACTGCTTGCCTAAGAGCAAATGTGAGGCGGGAGATAATTCTGAAGACATCTCTTCTTTTGTGGCCGTAGAACTCTTTTAACTGTTTCAAGACTGAAGGCCACATTTCAGTGATAATAGCACAAATCTGGTGGGAGAGATAGGGATCCTTCAAGACATCTTCCTCCTCTTTCAACTCACAGAATTCCATCAATATCTGCATATATTATATATATTAATATATGTGTGTGCATATGGGTTTTGTGTGTCTGAAAAAGAAAGTAAGGGGGAAAAAATAAGAGAAACATCTGACATATATCCCGTCTATTTCTTCTTAGAATTTCCTGGTTTTGACACAAGATAGGTTTCAATTGCACTAGGAGATAGTTAACATTTTTAAACTGGGAAAATGGTATTTCAAATCAAATGAAATTGTACCAAAATATGAAAGATGTTGGGGGTGCAAGGATGGCCTGCCCATTTGGCCACCCTTCAATAGTCAAATGAGGAGTAGGAAAATCCTTTAACCTTCCTGGCTGATTTTAAAATTCTTATTATGATTGCAGTTTTATATTTTTCACATCTTAGATAACCCTATCAAAACAATGAATCAAGGGAGGAAAAAAAGAGGAATAAAAATGCCTCCCAGGCAATTACTGAGAGCAAAGAATCCTCTTGACCTTTTGGTATTTTTGCTTTCAGTTGCCCTTCTTTCTTATCCAAATGATACTAAAGTCTTGTTGCAGGTTTCCTGTGCTCTCTCCAGCGCTTTGAAATGGAATTCAACTCTGTTTCAGAGGGGTTTTGCAATGTCTTATAAGCTTAATGGTGATCTAATGAAATGGTAAAGCTAAGCTGCTTGCCTTTTGAGAACAGGATGAAAATGTTTATCAAGTTTTTCTTGGACATATTAACAAAATAACCAATTTATCTGCTGTTTATTTTCTGTTCTATTTTCACCTTTTAACGGCTGATTTTGTATTTTACTTCTGGGGATTGAATTTACCATTCCTTTGTTATTAATTTTGTGAATTGGGAGAGTGTTGATGTCATGCTGATACAGGTGTTTGGAGGACTTTAATAACATTGCTTAAATTCTTATGGCAATCTAATAAATGATGCTATTACTGGGTATTTTATGTACAGATTTATAAATTTCATGCCTACTTGGCAACATGAATAAGATGGCATTTTTGCTGCATACTTTTAGATTCATTAAGATAACCCAATTCCTGAAGCTTATCATAAAATATTTTAAAAAGTCCTTAAATAAAATTTTTATAATGTGACATTTTGGCATGTGTGATTTTTGTGGTATACAAGTTGACTGTACTAAAGACCCAAGATATTAATATTTCTCCAACATAGTAAATTAAATCTATATTCATAGTACTATTCTTATAAATCCCACAGTTATAAGAATGAAGAATTACTTTAAGAACAATTAATCCTACATTCAATAATCAATTTCTGATCAAAAAGTATCACAAATAAAAATGCTTAAATAATCCAACTTAGTGTCACAAATAAAGATGCTTACATCATCCAACTAATTGAGCAAAATCTTAACATTTATGCGTCACTTGGGTTTATTCTTGCTTTCTCTCTTTTGTCCCCCCAAATAATTATTTCAAAGAGAATTCTATAAGGTTCTAAGATGTACCAAATATTTAAACTCATGAATATATAAAATTTATCATTACAACCTAATTTTTGGACTCCACAGAGGGAAAAAAAACACATCAGAATCAGTACACTGATTCATAGCCTATATTTACTTTTTTCTTTATCTGAGAATATTCGGTTAAGGCTTTGAGCTTCATTGGGAGTTAAGTCTGGAAAGTGAAGCTATTTTAAGAGAATGGGGTGATTGTAACCCCACTAACTTATCTACCCACAACTGATAAATGCTTATAATAACTTTACCTTATCCCTCTAATCCCCCCTATTTTTGTTTTCCTGGATAGGTACCAAACTATTAATATTACAGCAGAACTATCCATGTTACTCTTTCAACTCTGTTATGCTTATTCCTAAAGTGAACCATGTGTAGTGTAAAGTGATCTCTGTGTATGTGTGTGTGTGTGCAAGCACACGTGCATACACAGGGACACACCAGTACTTTCAGAAAATACTTTCAGTATTTTCTCAAAATAATGTTCCAATCGACCATGCCAGCCAACCACATCCATTATAGTGGACTCTGAAAGTTTTGGATAAAACATTTCTCTTCTTCAAATTAAATCTCTAGCTCAACAACTCCATGGGGTAAACCTTGACCCCCTAAACCATTTACCAAAACCAGAAATAACCAACACAGCATCCAAAGAATAAAATGAACACAGTGTTTATAATGTAACTGTGTCTCAAAATAGAAACTTTGGAAAATAGGTATTTATGACCACAAGCTGTGAGCTATATGACATTAGGCATTTTGGCCTTCAATATTATGATTATCACCCTGCACAGGTCTATCTGCAATAGAAGAGAGGGCAACAATTTTATGCAGCCGGAATGCAAAGGAGGGAGATTCTTAGCTTAATGCCTCATAATAATCTCACTGGAAACTGAATTAAAATGTGACTCTTCCAAGACAAAAATACCCCTCACTAACACTGACAGGGGTAGATTTCAACAGTAAAAGTACATATATAGGGGCATCAGCATGGCTAAAAAAAAAGCCAAGGCAGAATAATAAAAGGAAGCAGGAGGGCCAGGAGGGCCACTCACTCAGAAGCTAATTCAGAAAGGAAAGAGGAAGATGGCAGAGTTGTAAAGAAAATGGATCAAAAGTCAGATTAAAGAGAATGTGTGAAGAGCGGAAAGAATATGAATGGCAGATTGGACACAGGTCAAATGAAAGATAAAGTTGGTAGTAGAGGTGAAAAGGTCAAATATAGTTCATTTAGACAAAAACACATGCTGTTTTACATTAAGATATTTTACATAAATAATATCACAAACATCTCTTAAACATTCTCCCTATGCTAAATTCAATTTTATATTAAGTAAACCCTTAACTTTTGTTAACCTTAGGTTTTGTTGAGCTTTGTTAGTAGCTCTAATTGCAGGATTATTATTTTACTAAATACACACAAAACACAGCCATATGGCTGATAGGTATTGTCAACACAGTTTCCTTGTTGAAGCTTAAGAAAATTATTGTTATATGGATTTAATAAAGTTTGGGTGATCTATGATAAAGTTGGGAATTATACTTTTTAATATAGTATTTCTGACCATCAATTAAACCATGCTCCAGTAACAGTCTGGTATAACATGCATGGTACAAAAAGATTCTTCTGTGCATATTGACTGGATGTGATTAATAATAGAACTGGAGAGTACTCCGTGGAGTTTGGATTCTAGGAAGTATCAGAATTCTTCTCCCCTTTTTTGAGGTCTCACCTTTCAGTTCACTTTCCAGATTAACTGCTTTGCAACATTTTTTCAAGCTACTGAAAGTTTCAAAACGCAATGAGATTAGGAATCCTTAAACCTCTATTCAACTCTGTATACCTTGGGTCCCGCACTTGCAGCAACTTCGTTTGCGACCATGTTCTCAACAGTTCAATGAGGAGGGAATAAGGAGCCTACCCATCATCAGCTGTCACCTAAACTTGCCCCCTGACTGGCCTGACATACATCCTTACTCTAAGAATTTAGTAAAAGACTATCTTAACTGGCATCCTGCCTGTGCAGAGACAGTGTGGTTAATCTTTGACAAAAGAGCATTCACATGTCAACAAAACAAATACCTAATGGAAGGCCCTACTGCAAAAGAATAAAGTAGGCCATTCAAGCTGCCAATAAAAAAGAAATTTAGAAAAGATTGAAAGTTTGATTCCAGCATCATCATTTCCACTGAGATTGAAGTCCGACCCAAATCCACCGTTCCTCTGGCAACCCTAAACTGAGACTACGCAGACCCAAAGGGTCAACACAAAGTGTTTCTTTTAATGAAGGGATTTCAAACTGGAGGAAAGGGGGAGGGGATAGCAAAACTCTCTTTTATTTTGATGTGACTTTTTAAAAATCTAAATCATGCTTTCAAAATTATTGTGGAAAATATTATTTAAAGAAGAAAACTAATATTTGTTTTCTAGCCACTACATTTACTCTTCTTTTACCATAAAAATTATTTTCCATACAACTGTGAGTATCATGGAATAATCTGCTTGCATTTACCATATCAGAAACTGAGTTGGCTATCTTAAGAAAATTCATGCTTCTTCCCTTTATATTTAATACTCAGAATAAATATATATATTTTTAATTCAGTTTTTCTTGCTCATAATTTCATAAAACTTTATATTTAAAATCAACCAATTCTACTGTCATGCATAACTAAGAAGACTGGATAAAATAAAATTTAAAAAATTTTTAAAAATCCAACCAATATTTCAGTTTTCTTCAAATGCATTTATTGTCACCAAATCTAATAGCCAACAAAACAAAACAAGGTCAAATATAAGAGTTTTAAAAAGTGCATAGATTTAACTTATTCTGGGATAGTCTTGTATTTTCATAGTTCATACTTTGTGTCTTAAAATATTCAATTCTGGTGATTCCTGACTGGGGCAAGTTTGCTACCCAAGGTGTATCTAGCAATATGTGGAGGCAGTTTTGATTGTCACTAATGGGGAGGTGGTAGTGACATCTGGTACCCAGAGACCAGGAATGCTATTAGAGAACCTACAACACACAGGATATCCTACACACAAAGAATTACATGATCCAAATGCATATTGCTGCCAAAATTGGGAACACACTTTATCCCTAGTACTGATCCATAATTTCTGGTTTATAATTTATAACATGGTAGAACTGTTTCATTTGTTATTTGTGATTTGTAGAAATGCTCCAGATGGAAACCTGTAAAGAAAACAACCAGCACTTTCTTTTTGGATTCTCCTGTACCTTATAGTACTCTTACAACTCTCACAAGGACCCAGAGGTCAGCATTTCCAGTATATGACACTGCATTCTCATGCAGTAGGCCTTTTGACTGTTCTGAGGTTACGTTTAACATGGTAAAATGTCCACAACTTTAAATTTAAAATAAAGTCTACTTTTTGGGCTCATATATCTAAAGTAGTTTTACTCTTTTTTATCTTAGTGCTATGAAGTGTCGTCTTCACTTTTATTCCAAATATGTGTCATTCAGTTCTCATAGTGTTAAGCCCAATGCTTTCAACTCTGTATATATTTCTTAAAATAATTTTTTTCACCTGCTCTGGGTAGGCCTTTAATTAGACGGTAAACTCCATGTTTTAGCCTGCTTTTTTGCTGCTGTGACTAAATAAATAACCTGACCAGCATAACTGTAGAGGAGGAAAAGTTTACTTAAGGGCTCATGGTTTAAGAGGTTTCACTCCACGTGCAGCCTGTTCCATCATGGCGGAAGAGTTTAGTAGAGGGAAGCAGCCCACATGATGATCAGAGACAGAGAGAGGTCTCCACTTGCCATATACAAATATATACCCCCAAATTATGCCCACATTCCTACCTCCTCTAGCCAAACTCTACCATTTCAATTACCACTCAGTTAATCCCTATAAGAGAATTAATTCACTGATTGGGTTAAGACCCTTATAACCCAATCACTTCTCCTCTGAACCTTCTTGCGTTGTCTCACGTGAGCATTTGGAGGTCTCCTCATATCCAAACCACAACACAGCATAAAGACAGGGATATTTTCTTTATTTTTTAAAGTATGTTCATAAAGCAAAAAACAACCTTATATGTCTATCTTTTTATTTCTCTCTCACTGTCTCTTACACACACAAGGTGGCCTGAAAGATAAACGATTTTCAATAATATAGTCAAACATATTATCAATAGGATTGCATACATTTCTCTTAAAAAGGGGGAAGTGGTAGGAATAAGAATGGTGAAGGAGGATTGATTCGCTCTAGTGCTAATCTGTTGGCAACCTTTGGAAGAAATATATCACTGGTGAATCAAAACAAAATAAAATATTGCATGGAAATAATCTGCAGTACAGTTCAAGTAAACTAGGTTGATGATTTACTGCCACACTGAAATACTTTAAAACAAACTAAGGAGTTATTTCATCCTTATTAGACAAATCAACAGTTCATGAAGTTACTGTGTTCTTTTTTGCCTAAAGGCCTTTCGACATTAATCATGTGCTCCACTTCCTACCACCCCGCCCCCACATGCACACACGCACAACCTGACCCCTCTTAACTCACAGAATACTTTGACTTTATCGATCTCATTTTTTTAGGCCTCCCCTTAGATAATATTTGTATTTTTAACCACTAAATATATGTTTGGTATACTTCTAGAGTACTATATACTACATGTGTTTGATTTACCAGTAATAATATGATTGATGATTGCCCAGCATAGAGTATTTACCCATTTATTTGTCTGTGTTCCCAACTAGAATATAAATATCAGGACAATCAGATATATGTCTGTCTACTGTAAGCACAGAGTATCTTTTGTATCTATGACCGTGGCTGGCACTAATTTAACCAATAATAAATGTTTGCTAAATTAACAAAGATAGCAATAAAATAAAATGCAAAAGTTACTTTCTGAGTCTCCTTCTAATCCAAACACACACAGTTTGAACAAGTAAGTATTTAAACAAATTATAAGTCAAGGTTGTAGTGAACTGGAGCTCTAGACCCTTAGAGAAAAACCTGGAGTGTGCTGAGTGCTAAACCAAATGTAAAGAAAAAATAAAAAACAAAAATGAGACCACAAACTTTAAATGTTTATATACTATTATTCACCAAGGTTGTTTCTTGTTTCCTTGAAAAACTTTGCATTCATAGTGTCTAGTGTAGAAAAAGAAAATGGAATGTTAAGATAACTTAAAAATTCTCTATATAAGTCAGATAATAAGGCAACTAACACTAAATAGTTGATAATTTATGAGGATTGCAATGTGAACCAGTGCCTTGTCTGGATGAGGTCCCAATGCTTCTCGGTCCTAAATTATGAGAAATATTATTTTTTCTACCACGCTTTTCCTCCCCCAAAAAGGGCCATTTGCTTCAAGTTGAAATTGATAAGAAGAAAGAGCACAGTCCCCATTACACAGTTTTTACAGACATGCATCCCTTATCATAACCAATGTTCTACCTTTAAAGACAGAAACATAAAGTTACAAATAACAGTTCTATTATCTAAAGTGGTGTTTGCATTTAACTGATCACCCCAACTCAGTGGTGAGATACAAACTACTGTCAGATACCTAGTATTTTTCAAGACATTGTCCAGACTAGTTTCCATAGTTCTTTATCATAAGGTTTTATCAGGCCTCACATGATAAGGGTTGCTACTATTTGCCAAGTTGGAATTTTTGTAAAATTCCTTAATTTTCTGTTGTTAATCCATCAAACACAAACACATGAAGACTTATCTTATTCTACAAGAAGAAATGACTTGTTGGACTGTGAAGCACTAGGAGATATTGGATGGGAGCAATGTGCTGTCTTCAGTTTACTTAACTCTATCAAAATGAGAGTATTTGGTGGTTTTAACACAAGAGGAAAAAATCTAGGCACAGGACTAGATTCCTTACTTGTCTTTCCCTTAGTATCAAATTCAGAATTATCAGGAAGAAGCAAAATACTTTCTTTAAAATATTTTTTCTTGCTTTTGTTAGAATGCAATGACAAAGCCTCTGTTGGAGGTGTAAAGGCATAATTTTATAATTAAAATTATTAAAATTTTAATTCTAATAATTTTAATTAGTAAAATTTTAATTTTAATTGTAGAATTAAAATTAAAACCTGAGGAAAAAAATCAAAGTAAAATTTAAAAATAGAATTCATAACTCTATATTTCCCGAGTTAACATTAGAAACATTTAATTGAGGCAATTTTGCTATTTAAGTTCAGAGTACAATCCTAAGCAATATTCTAATTTAGAATTTCTCAAGATTTAAAAATAATGATTTTACCTTTGTACAATGACTTCAGGCATCACATAGGCTAAAATATAATTCAGGGTCTTTAACAAAAAATTAACAACAAAATTAAAAAGAAAAAAAATATATTGTTTTGTGAAGAATTTATATATATATATATATTTGTTTAACCTGTCACCTTCTCATAAAAATCTTAGGCAGAGTCGACAACCTTTTCTTAGTGGTTTTATGAATACAGTCGACTTTAAAAAGCATATTTCATGATATGTTTACTAACATGGATGGAGAAAGAGTGATGAACTGAGAGGTTGTGGAGGTTCAGAGTAGAGAGCGGACTTCTGGGGGATGTGCTTCTCATTTATTCCACAGCCTTTTCTCCAATCCAGCCCTTGCATCCACAGGTTTATTCTCCAAACCCCTGGGAGGCCACCTTGCATCAAAAGAACTGTGCTAATCCTCCCTGGTTCTGCTGCCACTGGCACCTCCACCCCCCTTTCTGCTGTTCTCATCAGAGGACTCAGGAAAAAAGTCTTTAGGACTCTCAACAATACAAAAAGAAAAAAATTCCCTTTACTGTCCGGCAGATCAAAGAGCTTAGTCTCAAAACCCAGTTGTACACTAAAATGCAAACACACGAAAGAAAGACACCCCTTCATTTATTTTCCAGAAATCTGCTGCTTATTGCCCACTATTTTCTCTGAGCATTAGAAAGCTAAAATTTTTTATAGAAACTCTTAATCCTGTTTCAACATCTGTTATGTGAAACTATCAAGATGCTATGAAAAATATAACACACAGTGTTATTTCTTCATACATGAGTACATAGTTAAATAATTTATAAGAAATGTACAGTCAGCCCTCTGTATCCATGGGTTCCACAGTCATGGATTCTATCAACCATGGATTGAAGTGTTTGAAAAAAAAAAATTGTCTCTGAGAACATGTATATTTTTTTCCTTGTCATCTAACCCTAAACAACACAATGGAACAACCATTTACATAGCATATACACTGTATTAGGTGTTATAAGTAATCTAGAGAGTATTTAAAAGTATATGGAAGGATGTGTAGAGATTATATAGAAATGCTACATCATTATATAAGGGACATCAGTATGAAACAAATCTTACAGACAGGGATGACCATATAAACCAATAATACATGTAACAAAATAATAAGCAAATCTTATCAAGTTGGAAAAGTCTGTGTGACAGATACAAATATTCTACTCCATATTTCACTAATTTAAAAAAAAATGTCTGAATGTGGATTATGTGACCCAATGATGAATAAAAGCTTTGGTTTTATTAAAACCAACCAGGTTATATGGCTGATTTTTACTTTAGTTTTTGTACATGAAGCTTGACGTAGCACAATTTTGAAGAAAACTATCCATTTTTCTGGATGCATATGCCTAAAGGAATTCCTTAATTACAAATTTATCAGATGTTACTAACCAGAAAAAGGAGCGACACAGAGTTGCAGCATTTGCTGTTCTTGGGCAGATAGACAGGCACTTTCAAAATTGAAATCCATTGCTGCCCAACACCTCGACTTTTTGTTACATTTGCAGTATATATTATATGAGGATTTTCCAACCTTGGCTCTACTGACATTTGGGTCCAGATTATTTTTTGTTGTGGAAAGCTGTCCTGTGCATCCCAGGATATTCATCAGCAACTCTGACCTCTACCTACTAGATGCCAGCAACACTGCTAACCTTCTCAGGTCCCTCTCACCCCTTCCCTCACAGGTTATGACAATAAAAATATCCCCAGGTATTGCCAAGTGTCCCTGAGGTGACAAAATTGTACCTAGATGATAACCATTCAATTAATTATGTTTTATTAATGAAGAATCATGAAGACAGTCTTTCTTTCTTTCTAACTCATTTTTCTTATTTAAACCAGTTTAAAAAATATCATGTTTTCATCAGGGTAGGAAAATTATCTGAAAGCAAACATTTCAAGGTGGAT
The DNA here is from genome assembly GCF_048772815.1 of Callospermophilus lateralis. Taxonomy (NCBI): domain Eukaryota; kingdom Metazoa; phylum Chordata; class Mammalia; order Rodentia; family Sciuridae; genus Callospermophilus; species Callospermophilus lateralis. The sequence continues at coordinate 60,694,845 of NC_135320.1, read as the reverse complement.
TATGGTTTCCCTAATACCTCGTTCTGTGCTATTGAGTATACAGTCTTAGAAAGAACCCTTGACAAGATGAAGTTGTACAATCTCGTCCAACAAATGCTCTCACTTCAACCATCACACTAACTTTACTATTAAGCAAAAACAGGCACATTTTCAAATATTGATTCCAACTAATGTCTGATCCTAACAGGCATGATCTTATCTAGGCCCCACTGTAATAGAAGGAGTGTCAGAGTTAAACAGAATTGGCTGGGATAAGATCACAATCTTCTCACAAAGATGTGATGGTATCACAGGATGGGGATGGTATTCAAAGTAATTATCATTAATAGATCGTGGCAAAGGAAGGAATGGGCCTGGTGGAGGTCTAAACAAACGAGTAAGATAAAACAAGGTTGGTAAGAATTATAGTTTAAGGCAGTAGGTGTTCCTGATATTATTTTTCAAAAATTCAAATACTAGATTTTATGTGAACAGGAAGTGAAGAATGGTTTTAGCACAATGATCATGGAAGAGAAAAACACACCCCTTTATTATTGCCAAACGCACATTTCTCTCGTCTTTTGACCCATTGTATGCATTGGGTTTATTTCTATGCTTTGATCTAATTAGAGTGTTTATAAGCAAGTTGGTTCTAACTCTTGAAAGGAGATGAATGTATTTACTATTTGCTATCTGCAGTCTACCAGGATTCAGTTCAATGGATAAATAAATAGAAAAAGAAAAAAATTGTTTATATTCTCCAAGTCCTCAACCAAACTTTAGTATATTTTCAGGATACTGTATAAGGCATCTTAATGCAGAAATAGCTTAAAACTAGGTTTTTCAACTTCTATATTTATGATTCTTTTGTTGCACCAATTCATTCATTTTTTAGACCCAGTGCCCTAGATACACAAAAGCTCACAACAAAGTATCAAGCAATCTACACAAAAGTCAGGATGCTTTTGTAAGCTTAATGACAACTAATAGTCATAGTGGCATTAGTAGATCTCATCTTCTGGAAAGTCTATTAAATAAATCCACTGCTACTTACTGAGATTTTTATGTTTGTTTCATCAATAAAGTAAATATTTGCATGGAAAATGATGCTAGTGATCATTAGTCCAAATAATTAATAGAACAAAAATGCTTTTGCTAGAAACTTAATATTTAGCTCTGCATTGGTTACTATTCACTCTTCTTTTACAAGATAGAACAAATGATATGTGTTGGCTTACTACTAATAAACAATATTTAAAGTTAAGCAAATGATATAAGAATACTAATTAGTAAATGTGATCAAAAAGATGCTTTATTCGGTGACATGTATGTGTGTATGTACATATAAACATGATTAAAATTACTACTAGCACTGTTATTATTCTTATTCACACTCTGTCCAGATTTTTCTAAGGAGAAAAAAGCCAAACTATATCTTAGTATGTGTTTTTCTTCTCAAATGGGTGATTAATTATAGGGGCTGAAATCTTTTAGATAATCACCAAGGATGAATGTATCTCAGAAAGCAGTAGTACAGAGAGGACCCTAAATGCTACTAGTTGTTAACCTGGAAAAGCAAAATGGAACATTGTACACTTTGTATCTAGTCTAAAAAAAATACAGTCCTTGACCTTAACCTAATCAAAATGGTTCTATCATCATGGTCAAATGCAATAGTAAATAATTTCAGGTGGACATGAGCATACCAGACATATTTATGATACAAGTGCATCTGTACCTTGCATACTTCCTGTAAGAACCCTCTGTAAAAATTATTTTTTCAGTAATTTCATTTTTGAAATAACATTTTTGAAATATAGCAAAGACTTAAGATACAGAATGTAATCACTCATTGTTTGGTCTTTTTTTCCTAGCTTCTATCTTTGCCTTATACTATCATTTAAGATACACATGGAGAAATCCCAAATATGTACATAAAAATACTAGTATATCTGTCATCAGCATATAACTTTCTATTTCTGGAGACAGTCTCTCTTTCACTTTAACCAAAGTAGAAAAGATACATGGGAGACAATTCAGACAATCCACAGACCCTAAGGTTTCACAAGGAATATCATGATCAGCAGTGGATAGGTACTGAGGTCCTTCTGGGTCTAAAGAAACATTTTATATCTGTGTAATACATGATTAAGAGGCAGGGAGAGCACAGGTGTGGTGCTGAGCACCTCACAAGGGCTAGCTAGCACTGGCTGGTTCACAGATGGCAGGAATGTTAAGCAGCTCAGCTAGATTTGAACATCTTCTATAGAGTAGCAAGTAGCAAGTACCATCAGGATGTGAAGCATTCAGCAAATTCTTTACCAGTTTCCATTTTGCAGTAATGCATTAAACAAAGAAATGAAACTCCTATCTAAAAAAAAAAAAAAAAATCATCACTTTGTGGAAAGGTACATGGAAATACCAATTTTTGTTCTTTCATGCACTAAGGGGATTTATGCAGAGAAAGCAAATGCCGAATAGTGAAACTAGGGGCTGACTCTCTTGCTAACAGGCTCATCACTATTTTTCATCTCTGTAACACACACCCACGATATGCTCTTTCTCTTCAGCCTGCTAATCAGGGCAGTGGTACCTGATAGTGGATGATTGACTAAAGAAATCAAGATTGAACTTATTCCCTGAGGCACACTGTACCTCAGATCAAAGAGTACACATGTGGCCTCCTGAAAATGCAATCCCTCTGCTTCCACCTCTCAACTCCCTGACAGGGTAACCAAAGACAATAATCCTTATAAATCAGTGATACTCTCTCCAAAGAGGGAGCAAAGATTTAGAGGCAGAAATTTGGGGATCTGAGCTTACTTCATTAAATAAATTCTTTCTAAAAAGCTTAAGGCTAGTTTCTACATTCTCACCCAATTTTCTGTATTCTAATCTCAATGACAAATTAAGAACAGCCATATTGGATCCTAAATGTTTCAAACCAAGACAATCTCTTTATAAAGAATGGATAGAATCCTATCCAGAAATTTTGCTGTATCTTAAAGGCAATGCAGGTCATTCCAAGAATTTGACAGAAATATAGGTACCGAAATATTATTTCAAAAACATGGTATATTTACTTACATAGTCATTTAAAAATTTTTTCTCTAGTTATTTCAGATGGCATGGTATTGTGTAGAGTAAATACATGAATATTTTCATAGAAAATATTCAAGAAGGTTCGTTTTCAGTTTCATAAATAAAAGCCCATAGAAATATAGCAAACTTCACCCTGATTTAGGATCAGATTGTTAAAGTCATAATGAGCATTATAAATATCAACGGAAACTATAAAAATGTCATTTATGCCTGTGGAGTTAAGAAGGAATCTCTTTTTTTTTTTTAAATCAGATTTCCTAGTATATTTAACTGCATTCAATAAACAGCATTCTTCTCAAAGTGTTGTAGAGAAACTAGTATTAATATTAGTATTAGCACTAATGTCTGGGTGAAGTGGCCATGAAACCCCATATTTTCACCATGTTAGGTCACTAGATAAAAATGTTTTTAAAATTCTATCATTTTACAGTTGGTCAATATAGAATGCATAGATTTTGAGATGACTCACATCTGCAAAGCAGAAGTAAATTACTGAGAGACTTTTAAATCACAAATATTATCTATTGTTTGATGCTAAAAACCAAAAGTGTTCTCATCGCAATGCATTTAATGAAAAATTGGAGGCAAAACAATAAGGTAAAATTATTAGACTGTAGTAACTGATTAGTTAAAATGGACTGCATGTTTTCTTATTTTCAGTGATTTCCTTTCTTTAACTTCAAGATAACTGAGTATACACTAGGAAAAGATAACTTGGAAAACTATCAAGATGCAACTAAAACAGTAGATTGCCTATTTCTTTAGATACTGTAAAACCTCTGACACAAGGTGATGTGTTTTTCTTTCTGAAGTCTTCAGGAGATATAACATTCCAAGATGGAGTACCCTCCCCTACACCCAATTGGTATGTAAGATTTGCAGCAAATATTAGAAATGCTGCATAACAATAACATTTCTACTAAACCACTCTATTTCTTTTGCTTTTTCTTTTGATACAAGATTGAATCCAGAAGTACTTAACCACTAAGCCACATCCCTACCCCTGTTTAATATTTTATTTAGAGATAGGGTCTCACTGAGTTGCTAAGGGCCTCCATCATTTGTTAAGGCTGGCTTTCAACTTGCAATCCTCCTGCCTCAGCTTCTCAGGCTGCTGGAATTACAGGTGTGTGCTATTATAGCATGTCTAGTTCTATTGCTTAACTCTGGTGATGAATAATAAATTAAAAATAAAATTTAGCAGCCCTAAATCAATGAAATTGTTTGAATCTTGTATAATTACAAAGTATTTATTATATCATCTCAGTGAAGGTTGTAAACAGTTTCTAATAATTTATGCTCATGGACAATGCACAATACAGAGACATGAAAACTCACAGAAAATCAAATATAATCATTCCTCAGTGTCCACAGAGGATTGGTCCCGGATCCCCCGAAGATATCAAAATTCATGAGTGTTCAAGTTGCTTATGTAAAACGACACAGTATTTGCATATACCCTACACATATTCTCAAATGTACTTTAAAACATTTCTAGATTATTTAACATGCCTAACTCAGTGTAAATGCTTTGTGAATGGTTATTACGTTCTATTGTTTAGGGAATGAAGACAGGGGAAAAAGTCTTTATATGTGTAGTATGGATGCCATTTTTTTCTCAAGTAGTTTTGGCCCATTGATAATTGAACTCATGGGTGAGGAACCCATGAATACCAAGGGCTGGCTATAATATGAGAGAATACCTTGAGTTGTATTGCTTGTGTAATTTTTTTCCATTTCACATATTTATTTTTTATTCTCTCACCATATTTACCATTTAAACTACATTGGATCTTCCTATAATGTTTTAGGTGGTCAAGAATTATAAACAACATTTTTAATTCTACAGATTTCAATTCATAAATATTCTATACTTTTTGTATGTTTACCTATTATGAGTAAATAAGATATGTTTGATAAATTGCTAATTTTGGCTTTTGACAGGAGCTAAAATAATGAAATTATCAGAACAATGATAGAAACATTATTGGGATTTACAATGTTGTTTATGACAGAAAAATACAGAGAAGTGCATGTAATGTTTTCAGCAACAGAGGTGTGCTTTACTCCACAACACTTTGATTTTAAAAATTAAATTTATTCTTATCTTAATTTGTGGCCTAAAAAGCAGCCATTCATTGTGTGTGTGTGTGTGTGTGTGTGTGAGAGAGAGAGAGAGAGAGAGAGAGAGAGAGAGAGAGAGAGAGAAACCGTGTGCACATCCACATGACTGCATTTGTGTGAATATAACTTTTTATGTTAGGTTTGCTTAAAGCAGCATATAAAGGCTATAGATAGGATTCAGATATATTTAAATAATCATACAAGAAGTAATTCTGTTTGATGAGAATTCAGACCTTTGTGCCCCCACTTTTTAGCAGAGTTCCTGACTTACAGTACATACTTAATAAATACTGAATCAAGTTTCCCTTCAAGACTTTTATCACAATTATCTAACATTAGAGAAAGGAATAAATTTGAGTCATTTAACTGCTAGTAGATGTAGCAGGGGAAGACTGTTAAAATAATTACGAAATAATAAAATAATTATTTCCTACCTTCTCCTTTGACTGTAGAGAAGATGGAGGTAACCACCACTAAGAATGCATGTGATATGGCAGAAGATTAGTTAGTTTGAAGCAGGTCTGTCCCAACTCTTATCCAGTCCCTGACATAACCAAGGTCAATATTTAGACTGTGTCTATTTTAACAAGTTTATTTAATGAATAACATTAAGGGAAAAATGTATGACCATATAAAACATGCAAAGATAATGAAAAATTATAATCCATGTAGCGCTATCCTTCCAGAACTTTTTTAAGAAAAAGTCATGCTTCAAAATGGCACTTGATGTGCCAGGCATGGTGATGCATGCCTGTAAGCCCAGTAGCCCAGGAGGCTGAGGCAGGAGGATCGAGAGTTCAAAGCCAGCCTCAGCAAATGTGAAGCACTAAGCAACTCAGTGAGACCCAGTCTCTAAATGAAAACACAAAATAGAGCTGGGGACATGGTTCAGTGGTAGAGTGCCCCTGAGTTTAATCTCTGATACTAAAACAAAACAAAACAAAACAAAAAAAACAACACTGATGAATATGTCATTTTTCTTCTATTCTATCTTTCTTCTTATTTTCAAAGAGATATTATTTTAACCAAATGTTAAGAGTATGATTTAAACTCATTAATGTGAAGGCATTCCAGGTGAAGAAGGAGTTTCTCTCTGCCACCCAGATCTGCACAGGGGGGTTCTTCAGGTCTAGGCAGCTAAGTTTTCCCAGCTAAGCACTGTACCATCCATGGTACGTGAGGTCATTGACTATCACTCATCCATCTGACAATAACTTTGTTTTTACTTGGTAGTTTAGGTCTTTTTATTATAAACACCAATAGTAGGTTGGGGTTAAAAAAAAAAAAAAAAAGCCCTCCAGTTTTACAATGAAGATGCTTCAACTTAATACTATGTTAACATGATGTCAGTTTTCTTTGCCTCATTTGCTAATTGCTCTCTGTATATATTATTATTGTGTGTTATAAAACACTGGTTCTATTTTGCAGGAGTTTTAGCTGTCCTTATTTTTTTTTCTTCATGGATAAGAATGATTTTATTTTAGCTGTTCTGGGGAAAGCAGATCAATTTCTAAAACTCACTAGAATTCTCTTAGCTGTATGAATTGTTTTTGAAACATTTAACGTGTATTTTTTAATCCAGAAGAAAAAAAAATAACACATTTATTCCCTTTCCAAAAATCCCAATAAATAACAAAGGTGCATTGGGCTCCAAAACAGATTAACTGAACCATATGCGGATCCAAGGGCCTGCCAAAATGGAATCACCATTATAAAAGACAGTTTCATATTTCATCTAGTTATAAAACAGGAACCTACAGTATATGAAAAGTACTGAACACTCCTATAGGGCTCATGATGACAATGTCTTGAAAAGTCGCTGTCAGCACATTAAAAGTGACCTCATACATACTTAGGGAGGATTTCTGAGGTTGTTTTTATATGTGTGTGCGCGTGCGTTTGTGTATGCATTTGTGTGTGTGTGTGTGTGTGTGTGTGTGTGTGTCTTTTTGGCCTAGATTAACTAATCACAGATCATGGAGCAAATGACTTTAAACAGCATCTTGAACTTCAGCCCCGCTGACAGTCACAGAATTGTACCATCAAAATATTTCATTTGAAAATCTTTGAGAAGCAGCAGAAGGCTTGGCACTGAAGCTTTCGGATCCCATTAAGGGCCTCTGCTGTATTCCACAGCTCCTCTAGTCCAAAACGGCACTCTCTACCCCCACAGAGTCTCTCCAAAGCTATTCTGAATCCTCTTTTCCCTTATCTGGCTGATACAGACCTGCATCATCCTCGGAGCCTTCTGACAGGGGCTACAACAATTGGGGGGAAGGGGGGTGATACAACTGCTCATTGTTTCCTCTCACAAAACCCTGCCACAGGGCGCAGATTAACACCAAAAAATAGATGGCTGCAACCAAGGAGAAACATTTTTCAGAATGCCTCCACTTGATTAATGAAGTAACGGAGTCGACCCACTGCTCGGCTTTCATTGTGCAGTCTTCCTTCCTCGCCCTTCTCCTCATGAAGTACCAGCAGAGATGGGGGGCAGCTCTGCAAGTGTTTGCTACCTTTAAAGACCCGTGTTATTTTCAAAGAGTTCTGAAGGAATGCAACAGGAATAACATTTCTTTTTGAAATATTGCAATAGGGGACAAACTTTCTTTCGCCACATCTGAACAACTTTCATGTAGGCAAGTGTTACATTTTTAGCTGTTGTTGTTCCTATAGAAAGTTGATTCAGCATGTCCTTGGACCCTGATGTTTATCTCAGATGCATGTGGGGACGTCACTGATAGCTTTACATGGATGGATATGCTACATATTCCTGAAAATAGTGGCTTTCAGAGAAAAGGTCATAATATCACATCAAAGATTTAAATCAAAACCTGAGAGACACTGATGCTCCTATCCACAAGATAATGCTCATTGTTCCTACCCATGGGACAGTGAGGGGACAAATAAATGACTTCTTAATAAATGGTAAAATTTAAGGCATGCAAAATGCCTTTGCTTTTCCAAACTCTGTCCCCAGTTCATCATGTTTCGTGGTATACCCATATCTGCCTTTGATAGCCTGATTCACTCCCTTTGCTACTGAGCTATAAAAATGCCATAAATAATGAAAAAATTGAGTTAACATTTTTAAAATACAGACCTACCTCAAAAGAGATTCACACAGGGTAAATTACTTTTCCAGTTGTTGGAGATCCCCAATCACACACCTGAGAAATGCCTTCTAAAGAAAAACTTCCCACAGAAAGAGAATATAATGAAGGCAAGATAATTCAGAAAGCAGTTTGGCCACTTAACCTTTCTTTCTCTTCTTAAAAAATAAGTGTTTCCCCCCCGCCCCTGTTTCTGTGGTGATTGCCTTCTTAGATGATAAATACTCTCAATACATACCTCACACTTCTCTGGGCTATGAGTTCTCAGAATGCACATGCTAGTTAATCAATAAATATGTGCATCTACGTGTGTTTAAATACATGTGTGCATGTGGGAATAGAGATGTATTCACAGGATGACAACTCCAAGTGCTTGTTAAGACAGAGGACAGAAGTGAAGAGACTGGTTGCACTGCTGGGGAATTAAAGGAATGAATAATCTACTTTCCATTCACAGGCATAATAAAAAGTAATCTGGGTTTGTGTAACAACCTGTGTATTTTTCAAAGTGACTAAATGCATATAATTTTATATAATTTTACAACAACTCTATGATGTAGGACTGGTATAATAACCTCTATTTTATAAATGAGGAAACGGTGAGAGCATGTGTGATTACCCAAGATAGCTCAGTCACTTTGGGTAATAACAGTCAGGACTAGAATCAGGAGATTATGACCCCATCACGGGATGGTTCCAATGTTTTTTCTCCCACTTTTGATATATATAGTATTTAGCATATGTTTTTCAAAACTACTGAAAGAGAAGAAACAACCAGCAAACCGCTTCTGAGTTCTCATTTCCATTAGAGTTTGTGTAAAATATCATATATATGTATGATATACATATCGTGACACAGGAAAAAAACCAACGTTTCATGTATTTAACATACCTTTTGTTATTGGTGAGATTCATATCTAAGTAAATTAAGAAGGTGTTGATCATCTATATGTCAAACTATATTTACCTTCAGAAATAAGAATAAAATATCTCTTTATCATAAATGTCTTTTGTTATTAATCTTTGATTTTGTTTATGATGTTTTAAAGCTCATGATTTATTTTCTCTGCACAAATTAACTGAATTTTATTAAGTGATTTTCCCCCATTGTTCTTAGTATTTTGAGGTTCTTCCCCATTCAGAGGTGAAGTAAATATTTATATAAATTACCTTCTGTGGTAAACAGCCTTTGAGATAGCCCCCAATCATGGCTGCCTTCTGATTTCAAGCCCTAGTTTAATTCCCTTCCCTTCAGTATGTGCTAGACTTAATGAAAACTAGTCAACAGAAGTGAGGAGATGCTAACTTCTAAGATTGGGTTATAAAATGACTGTGGCTTCTGTCTTGGGCTCCCTCTCCTGTTCACTCCCTTTCTCAGAGGGACGCCAGTTGCCATGTTTGAGACGCAGTATGGAGAAGTCCACTGGGCCAGGAATGAATTCACCAGCCATTTGAGCAAGATTGTAAACAGATCCTCCACTAATGGAGCCTTCAGATAACACAGAGCACTAGCTCTGACCAGACTGCAGCCTTGTGAGAGACACTATGCTGAGGATACACAGAAACACTATGCTCATACTCTGACCCTCACAACCTGAGAATAAAGAGAGCATGGAAAACACACACCCCCCCCCCACACACACACACAGAGGCTGTATACGTAATCCTATGTTTAACCCTGGCTTCCCAACTTTTAAAATGGAGAGTAATATAACACATAAAATGGCATGGAAGATACATAATAATTAGAATCAAGAAAAGACAATCAGTTTTATGTGAAAAACTAAAGTAAGAATAAAGGAATACTAACATTAAGTTCAATATTTTAATTAGCAAATGAAAGATATGTTAATCTCTGAAAGAGAACTTCTCAAATAATTTCCAAAAATATATAATTAATATTACTTTATTTTTCTCTTACTAGAAATATATACAAGAATGCTTGCCTCAGGACCATCAAGCAGCATTCATACAGAGCTTTATATGGCCTGGAAAGGGTCAGTAACTTGCTTATACCATGAAAACCTCTTATGATAACAAGGATGATTGATGCCAACTGAAAGCTTCAGGTAAATTATGATACTTGGTTAATGCCATCCTGGAATTACCCCCTGATAATATTAAAAAATAGTCCTTTATGTTATGAGAATTTGACAGAATTATCCCTAGGTAGTTTTGGTTTTTAAGACCAAACTGAAGGAATACTAATCTACATCCACTCTCTCACAGTACCATCTCCAAGTTACTGAATGTATTAATTATCATGCTGAGCCGACATTGCAGCTACATTCTCACAACATTAGAATGATATTTATCAAAACCATGCATATAGCAGGTAAATGCACAATGCCCAATTAACTGTTTTAAAAATAATTGTAAATTGGTAATTCTTCCAAAAAGTCAAGTAGACTTAAAAAGGCACACAAGCTACATCAACAAATGACAGAAGACAGTTCTGATCAATTTTTCAAACAACTGTTCCTCACAATGTTTCCTCATTTTTACCCTCCCTTTCAGCAAAGTAAAATATTATTAAGCTTTATATTCTATAATTTATGTTATGAAAACCATACCATGTGCTTTGAAAACCACGGCCTCACTACCTAAAATGATGATCAATTCCCCTTAGGAAGCCCATCTTCTATGTGTCTGTCCCTCCCACCCCACTTCAAGCCAAGTGCTATTGGCAAGTAGAGAGAGATAAAGGACAGTGGCAGTGGGACCCATATGAAGAAAATTCATGAAAAGGACACTGATAAAATATTTGCACTGAGAGCTTCTAATATAAACCAATACATGCTTATACTCTTTGGGAAAGGTAGTGCTCTTCATTCATCTCAAGTTCAGACACATACTTTCAGTAAAGCAGTTTTTATCACATTATGATGATTTGAAGACCTCATCCTTGAAGACATTAATTGACAGCATTACACTAATATTCACTTTGATAATTCTATGAGATTATCTTTAACAAAAGTTCTCCTCAGGGTTCTAGAAAAAGGGAATGCTGAATGATCTCACATGAAGAAAAAAAAAAGATACTTTTTTAAAATGCAGATTTGGCAAAAGTATAGGTAAATAGATTTAGCCAAATGTGAAAATCCAAAGGCAAAAAAGTTTAAATTTTAGATACAGAAGAAATATTAGGCCCATAAGTAAAATTTGCTATACATGACAAGGAATCATATCTTTGGGTTCTTAACTTTCAAATCCAAGTCAAAATGTGCAAAACCTGGAAAGATTCCACTTTTTCAAGAGAAAAAGTAATTCCAAGGGAGATGGAGGTGCATTTTGGAAGCACTTATTAATTATCAGGAAAGGCACAATTTGTTTTCAGTTTATATTATTGTCCTGATGACTATCTAATTCCATCCACTGTCAACATCTTCACTCTGCCTTTATTATAATATTGCCAGCTCCTTCACATTAATAGGCCGTTTACCTCCTTGGTTTGTTTCTACAGATCTGAACTGTGAAATAATTCTTTGGTGTTTGTTTTGCTTCCTTTCAGCCTCACATTCTACAGGATGTCTTTGATTACTAGGGCCTCCACGCTAACTTCCTCCCTCACCCAAGTACTCGTCCTCTCCACAAAAAACAGCAGCAACAATAAATCCTACTCTAATTCTAGAAACCAGGTGGAGGCATCATTTTCCAAGGCTCTGATGTATTAAACGTCTTGCCTTCATGTCTTCTCTGAGCAGCTTCTCACTCCACTCAGTTTCCATTAACTCTCCACATAGCAGAGTATAAGAGAAGCCAGCAAGCATGTTGCCCTCCCTGAGGGACAAATCTACAACCTCCATCAATAATGTATTTCACCAACGTTTCCCAAGAGGAACAGGGTACAATTAAAAAGGTTATAAGTCCTTGCACTACTAGAACCTAAGGGCATCCGTGAATGAAACTGGCTTAAGCCCAATTAGAGGAATCAGTACATTTGTCTTCTCTTGGAACAACCCTGCTCTTTCGGCTCCCATCAATTCAGTATAAATCTGACTGATCTTATCCAAGAAGTTAATAGAAAATTGCTCACAGTGGGTGACTGCCACCTCAGTTTCCAAGCAGAGACAGATGGAATTTCCCAGATGGTTTGTCACTGGAAAGTGTGAGGCTGGATGAGACTTCACAGAAAGCATGGTATAGCAGAACACCTTCTTGGCCTTCACCCATGTCATAGTGAGGGATCTAAGACTGACTCTGTGGTAAACAAATCATAATTGCCTCAATGACTCAACACCTTCTCCTCCCTAACTGCCTCCAACGGTTGCAAATCTTACACTGAAATTAGTCAATATTTAATCAAGAGACCATCATGGGCATATCACTTTATTGAGTAAAACCTGAAGAAATAGATGTAGTTGTCCTGCCCTACTGAACCTTTCACTTAAATGAGATTAACATAAAAACAACATAATTATATAAATAAATAAAACTGGCACAAGACAGCACTGAGGTAAGTACTGCAAAACTGGGCATATAAGCAAGACCACAGTAGAAATAGAAATGAAGGTAAAATCTCAGGGAAGATGCAAGGGTTATGAATAAGGAGAGGCACACATCATTCCCAGCTACTGAAAGGAGAAAAATGAAAGAAAAGAATTACTTAACTTGAAAGTTGTTTGCTGAGCTCTACTGTAAGCAAGGCATTGTTCTAGTTAGGAAGGATATAAAGATAAAAGACAAGAAGCATTTTGTCTGCTGGGGAGATAGCCATAAAAGCAAGAGCTACAATTATGTGCTCAGTGAACTCTTCCTAGTAAACCCAGAGCATAAGAGAACCACCCTAGCAGTGTTATCTATCCCCACTGTAGGCTACACGGAAGATCTGCTTTGGAGGTGACCTTGAGCAGGGTCTTTAAGAATGAGTTGTAATTACTGATTAAGAGGAGCAGGAAAAGAAATATAGGTCTTTCCGTGATCATGGACTAGCAGAGATGGCAGAGATAGAAGAAAAGAGTGGGCTTTGAGCACCATAGGTGGTTCAGGCTGTTGGAAGTCTACATTGACATTGGGAAATGAATAAAAGCTATGAAGGTAAACCAGAAGACCTTTTTCAGGTTTTATTAAGGAGTTTGGGCTCTAATGTACCCATTAGGTTGATTTTAAGTACAAGAGTTAAGTGACTAGTATTAGTTAGGACAACTATGATTTGGTTAAAGAAAAAAATTACAAGAAGTAAAGAAGAAAGAAAAATTAGAAGAACTGTAATGATAAGGGAGCTATGATGGAGGCTTAGACTGAAGCAATGGTAGTAGGAACATGAAGAAGGGAACAGATACTCATGGAGTTGGAGTTAGTGGTCTTGGTGTCTGAAGTGAAAAAAAAGAATCTTGGAACATGCTGGACTCTGAAAAGAAAAAAAATGAGAGGGTGGTAGTTCAAGGCAAAAACAGCAGGCCTGGGGGGATATACAACTGCAAGTGGGAACAAACATTTGAGATATGAGAGGAGAGGCAGAAATGCAGAAAAGATGGGGATAACTCGATGGAAGGGTCTCCCTGCAGAGGCAGGAGATGGAATGCAGAGCCCTGGACCAAAGTCAACTGAATGGAAATCTAGAAGAAAATAGATGGACCATCTGGGGAGACAGTCATTAACTCTCCTGGTGACCACTGAATTAGAGAAATTAAGCTGGAAAGGTTTGCAAAACAGTTGAAACGTACTATTTTAGAGAAAGGGTAAAAAACCAAGGTTAGAAAAAAAAATTTGATTCAAAAGTCATTTGTAAATTAGTAGCTGAAGCTTTGCAAGTGGATAAACTCCCTGAGGCACTGGGAACAAAGGGAGAAGAGAAGAAAGGCCAGAAGTGTGTTTTGGGAAACAGCACAGTTAAATTAAATAGAGTCAAGACCCAGAGAGAGATGAGAAGCAGGAAATTGTGGAAGTCTTGAGCTCGGATTAAAATGAATATTAAGAAGGAAGTTATTTACAATGTCAGCATCAATAAACAAAAAGTAAGATCCCACCAAGAGTCATGCCTCAGCAAAATTAAAAATTATATTATTAAGTTTGTAGTTATGGGATGATGTAGGTGGAGTCTGTGAGAATGTTCCTGATAAATAAATCCCACTGAGTTAGATTTTTTTTGGGGGGTGGGGTGGGGGCAGGTACCAGGGATTGAACTCACCACATCCCCAGTCCTATTTTGTATTCTATTTAGATACAGGGTCTCATTCAGTTGCTTAGTACCTGCTTTTGCAGAGGATGTCTTTGAACTCGCAAGCCTCCTGCCTCAGCCCACTAAGTTGCTGGGATTATGAGCATGCACCAGTGCACCCGGCATTGAGTTAGATTTTTATCAAAAAATATTAACTGAATACTTACTGCATACCAATGGTAAAGGTCCAAAATTGAATAGTAAAGATCAAACAAACCTATGTCCTTCAGAGTCTCACTAATAATTTGGGTATTGCTTTCAAATTCATTTCCTTATTAAATTCTAAATGATGTCTTTGTATGGTTTTCCCAGAAACAGTCCTCAGCCAATTCAAGTACAAGTAGTTTATTGGTGAAGTGATATAAAAAAAGTTCCAGAAAAAGTGTGTAGAAGTGAGCAGGAAGAGAAAGAAGCCCTTAGAGGCTGCATTATTAAGCCAGAACTCAATTCCATAGGCAAACCAAGGGAGACAGTGCAGAACACTTCTCACTTTCTAACCAAGAAGTGAAGAAGAAGGTGTTGATCCCACCAATTTTCTGTCCATCAGTGGTTATGGATTACCTCTGGGAACATGAATTCCCCTGAATTTCCAACTTTCCCAGCTTGCATTCAGTTTGCTTTTGAAGCTTGAAAATGTCCTTAAGTAGGTAAGAAAAGTCATAGCTGTTACCAGTAAAGTGCCTTTGACTATAGAAGCAAGTCCTGGGAAGTGGTACGTGTGTTACAGCATGAAACTTGGAAGACTCTATCAATAAATAGAGTCAAAGATGAATACTGGGAGAGGTGGAACTGGAAGGGGAGAAATAGAGATGTGTAATAATTACAATGATGTGGATCAAGAGTCTCTAATTCTTTCCTCAATGACATTTCTATAACAGTAAGTAGTTGAAAAATTTTAAGATACAGTTTAATACATGCATTATTTCATTATTAGGTCAATACAGAGCCCTTTATATGTATATTTCCTATTTGTAGAATTCAATGTCATAAACACCCTGTGGGAAAATAAAACAAGGCTCTACTCTGATTGAATAGAATGAAATGAGATTTCTCTATTAAATCTCATTTGTTGAATTTAACAGGTCACGATGAGTGTACTATTATGTTGTAAGTAATCTGGGACTTCCTATTTATGTTCTACGTAATTAAGTATGCACATTGCATGATCCCAGCAGTTTGCTGAATCCACTCAGACTAGTTAACTACTCACAGTTGACATATTGAAATGCAAGACAGGGCAAATGCCACTTAAATTCCAGACATCAACTTTTCAAATAATCATTTTGATAGTTCCTAGGTACAACCATGTGTGAGCACAGATGAGACTTAGTTTATTACAAGCATCTTTGTCTTTGAGAGGTTATGGGAAAACTTCAAATGCACAATATATAAATGTAGAAACTTATACCTTTAGGCAGATATTAATTAGAACTTGAAGTGGTTTTTAAAACTTCTTTGTCAGTAGTCCTTTGATTTTCTCAATGAATAAAATCCAAGGAATTTTCAAAACATCAAGTTTATGCCACCACAATAGCATTTACAGTAAGTAATTCCTCAACACTGAAGTGGGATGTTGAAAAGAAGTTTTACTACCTGGCCAACATTTCTTTCAGGGGTATAAGGTCATAACTTGAAAAACTGAAAATTACAAGTAATAATAGCACTTTGGAGACTGTGATGTTTAATTTTATGTGTTAATTCAGAAGGTGTTTTTGAATCAAATTAACATTTAAATTAGTGAACTTTAGGTAAAGGAAATTACCCTCTGTAACATGGGTGAGCCTCATCTAGTAAGTTGAAGGCCTGCATAAAACAAGCAGATTGGCCTCTGTAAGCAAGTGGAAGTTGTCCAACAGACAGCCTTCAGAATTCAATAGTACCATGGCTCTCCTAGGCATCCAACTTGCCAGCCCATACTGTAGACTCTGGGCTCATTAGCCCTCATAATTGTATAGGCCAATTCCTCTAACAAACGTCTTCCTGTATTCATACACATCCTGTTAGTTTTTTGCCTCTGAAGAATCCTAATACAGAGCCTTTGGCAAATAACTAAAATTAAGAATAATGAAAAGAAAAAAAAAGTTTCCAAACTCCAAGGTCTACAAGCATTCCTTATTTAGTTTGGTGAGTCTTTTGAGCTTTTAATTTGTCAGAATTCAATTGATCTATTTGTAGAGATAATAGACTAGTAATATGAATAGTAGTTTACATTTGTTGATGACTAAGATACACTAACTCATTTAGTTCTCACAAAATCCTTAATGCTAAGTATTATTATTCCTGCATTTTATACAACATTTCTAAGATTGCCTCATGTGTTCTGGAGTCACACAGAGTTGATCTTGAGCTAATTACTTAACTTCCTGACTTAGCAGTTTCCTCCTCTGTAATAAGGGAGATAAATATTATCTTCTCTTCTGCTACAAAGTAACTAAATAAGATATAAAACATGCAAAACATTTTGGCCATAACTGGCCCAATGAATATATTTACCATGCTACCTCCTGTTATCATCAAAGTTTGAAAGCACGAATTATCTACCAAGATGACAAAAAGTGGGATAAAGACACTCTATTTCTGCATTCAGTGTATTATAGGATTCCAAGAATATCTTTTTGTCAAAACAGTTTGTTTGGTGTTTCTACATAGCCCATGTTTCATGAAATGTTCTATATACATCCAAATCCTGGTCTGCAAAGGCTTCCTGCAGAAGGTGGCATATTGCTAATGCATTTCAAGATGGGGACTTGAAAGATATAAAAAGGATTTGACATCTGGCATGGTGACTCAATTAATTACCATGTTGGATTAATTAGTGTGCTGAATCTCCTGAGCCAACACCATGGGTTTAAGCAGAGTAACATTACATCAGTTGGCAAATAAGCAATTTAAAAGAGCGTTCTAATCCAAATTTGATTCGAGGTTGGGTAAAGAAGGGTTAGTAGGTATATATTATAAGGAAAAAATATCTTTGTGATATACAACACATATTATATACTGTCCAAATTCTAGAGAGGTAGAAAAATTACAGAAGTCTTTCAATTAACTCCTAACTCTTCAAGAAGTCTAAGTATCATAACAAATATTTTGCTCAAAGTAAAAAATAAATAAAAGTAAAGTAATAAATCCTCTAATAATTGCATGTTTCTCCCAGAGATCTTTATAAATTCAGAATTCATGTAAACAAAGTCAAGATTAAACATGATTTAATCACATTTAAATCATGGAATAGATGTGATACTGAAAAGGCAACATAGCATAATCCTAATAACGGAGATTCTCAAATCAAAAGCTAGAGTGTTTATCTTCCCATTTATAAACTATAATCTAAAACAGAACCAAATTTACAGGGTTGTTTGGAGGGTCAAGTGAGCTAATTTATTTCCAAATCTCCACAGAGTATCTCTAGAAATGAATATGAATATAACATATATTAGACAATGCTGTACAATAATCACCATGGTAGCAATAATAGTATTAGTAGTATCTAATGATATGAAATCGGAAGTCAATTCTGGAAGAGAACATTATTTCAAAGGAAAATTGTTTTCAAAATTTATTTTAGTGAAGTAACTAGTCTTATAGTTGAAAAAATGCCATTTTTTAAGTATATAGCTCAATTAGATATTTAAACCCTAAAACAAAACCAAAAACAAAAAAAAAAGAAAATTTGCTATTAAGAATGTTTTCTATAAAAAATTATTTTCTACTACTGCTTTTTAATACTGTAAAAAGTACTCATATGCTTTAAATGATATCAAAAATCCTGAAAATTTCATGCATATAAATTGAATTATTTAAAAAATTTTAAATATGGCATAAAATAGTTTATGAACCATAAACTGAAAATTTAGTTTTTCACTGAAGTCATTTTCTAGATAACATCATTTTACATCATTTGTGATTTCAATACTCACAAGCTACACTAAAACTATTTTATGAATACTTTTTACAGTATTGAAAAGCAGTAGTAGGTAACAATTTTGAATAGAAAATAATCTTAATAGCAAATTTTCTTTTTTTCTGTTTTGTTTTGTTTTGTTTTAGGGTTTAAACTGAACCATATCACAATTTAGAATATGGTAAAATATCATAAAACTACCACTTTATTTATGAATAAATAATGATATAAAGAGTGATCAAAAGTTGTATTTTAAAAATATTATTTTAAGGTATTATTTTATGTAGTTAGTGGGAAAATATTGATCATTTGTCAAATCAAATATAGGCGGCATTTCAATGGCAGTAGTATATTTTTGAAAAAATATCAGAAAAACAACTAAAAATTGTGCTAGTGTCTGATGTGCAGTGACAAGTAAGATATATATCTTATTGCATAAAATACCTTTTAAGCAGTGCTAGAGAACAAATAGACACCTCCACATAAAATGGGTGGGCCATTTCACTCCACCTTTGATGTTCACAAATCTTACTCTTGTCTCTCTCACCATTCATTAGCTTGACAAATCAGTGTAATTAACATTGCTCTCTGAAAGGAGTCAATGGAACAGTCTCTTCACAGAACTCAACCACTTGAAGCGTGCAGTATTTGTGTGTCCACATCTCAAACATTTTCTGAAGAACTGCACTAGACCACCTAGAATAAATTGCTCAGATTATTAGATATTTTGCCTGGACTATAATGTCAAAATGTTTGATATATATATCTTCTATTATTTTATAGATAAGTACATGGATTTAGGAAATAAGAAATGTACCCTTAGACTCTCAAATATAAAATGTTGGTGGTATGAATATTTCTTATTTATTCCAATCATTACTTTTGGTTGGACTAATAACCTCTGTCCTATCCACATGGCACTGATTAAACAGAGATCTGTACCTATCAGTTTCTTTCATGTAATAACTTAAAGAAGGAATTTCTTTCATATAATTAACTGAAGGAATGCAATGTTGCTATCCCAGTACTTCCGTCAAACACCTTTGGGAGTTTTTATGTCTCCACAGCATAGATTCAGTCATTTAACATCAATGAGGTTCCTCCTACATAAATGGCATCTAGAGAGAAAGACTTTCTTGAGAACAAATATACAGAAAATTTCTGAAACATTCTTATTCCCCATTTTTATCACTCATGGGAGAGATTTTCAGCTATCAGTATCATTTTATCCTATGTGGTAGGCAGTAACCTCTCAAGGATACCCACATCCTAATCTTTAGAATTTGGGAATGTTGCATGGCAAAAAGAAATGAAAGAAGCAAATAGAAAGAGGCATGTTAAAGAACTACCCTTAAAATAAAGAAATGAGCCTAGGTTTCCCAGGGGAACCCAGCATAATCATAAGTGTTAATTAATGTGGCAGAGGGAGGCAGAAGACTCAGGTTAGAAAGTAAATGTAAGGAAAACTCAACTGGCCATTACTGGCTTTGAAAATGGAAGCAGGTCATGAGCACAGGCTCATGGACAACCTTGAGAAGCTGGAAAAGGAAAGGGAACAGATTCTTCCCTAGAGCATCTGGAAGGGAACCAGGCCCTGCAGACACCTTGGTATTAGCCCAGTGAGAAAAATTTTGGACTTCTGACCTCAAGATAATAAACTTGTGTTGTTTTAAGCCACAATGTTTACGGTGACTTCTTATAACAGCAATAGGAAACATATATTGAATTGAAAAATAAGGCTTAAGTGTGACCAAATAATCCACCTTTCCATTAAGTTTTAAAGTACCTGATTAATCAATCATCATTCAGATCTCAGAACTTTTACAAGAGTTAGCAAAAATGATGATGCTAATCACGCA
This sequence comes from Callospermophilus lateralis, assembly GCF_048772815.1. Lineage (NCBI taxonomy): Eukaryota > Metazoa > Chordata > Mammalia > Rodentia > Sciuridae > Callospermophilus > Callospermophilus lateralis. The sequence continues at coordinate 60,674,607 of NC_135320.1, read as the reverse complement.
TCCTTGCTCTTAGAGATACAAACAGTATTACCAAGAAATGACAAAGTTGTTCATTTCTTATTCTTCATGTAAACCGATAATGTATGACAATTAATTTGTGTCATCTTAAAAATAAAAGCAATTGTACATATTATTAAATGTGAACAGTCTTAGTCTGGCTAAGTAGATAAAGCAATAAGCTTATAAATTACCTTACTAGCCAACCATTTAATATGAGTAACCTGTTTCCCTTCTAAATTCCTTGTATATTACTGTCAGAGACAAGCCACTTGGAAAATATCCAAGTTTTGTAGTACATGAAAACAGCAAAAAACAAACTTATTTTTAGTGATTTCAATGGAAAGTAAGCTGAGATTATTTCTGAGCTATGACAAGATATTAAGAGTCAAGCATCTCAGGAACATTCACATACCAAAGAATTATTATTCAAGTCCATTTTCCCAGCAAACGGCCCCCAGGTTGTTCCCACAGGAAGTTGCTGCCGACTCTGTATTTTTCGTTCCCCATCTTTCTGAAACACCTCCAGCTCTCCTGCAACAAGGAAAACAGAAATGTTTAGAACACTTACACCACCTGTGTTTCAACGATAGCTGCCTCTTTTTGTGTTTGCTTTATATGCATAATATTCTCAGGACTCATATAAACAGAATCAATTACACTTGTCTGAAAAAAACAACTGACCTTATTAATCCTGAAAGAAAAATAACACTCCTTATAATTGTCCTTAAAATTATAATCAAATTTAGTCCAATTTCTTTTTTGCACATTTTCACATATTATTTACTGAAGTTCAGTCTTTAAGAACTTGTAATAATACTTCCTCAAAAAGCACTGGTCCAATGTCAAAACAGGGTTAAATTTCTTAAATTTATTTCAGACTCTTGGAGAATAATATCGGGAGGTATTTGAAAGCACTTGATAATTTTTTGAAATTAGTACTAGTTTCAGTGGATAAAATAGCTACATGTACAATAAGTAGCGACGCTTGTCTTCTCAAATAAAAAATGTTTAGACAAAATTGTTACTTTTCTCTGTTTAATATTTTGAGTAGAATTTTATGTTAACAAAAGGGTTTAGACAAAAACACTTAAGGAATCCTCAGGTTAGGACTGTTTTCTTCCTTTCATTTCCTCCAGAATAATATTTTGGAATCATTAAAGAGGAGCAAGAAATAAAGACAACATAAACAACTGAATAAAGTAGAAATTGATGCAGTAACATTCAGGAAAAAAAAATTGAGGGCTCCAAAACTACAAACAAGGCACATCAGCGTAGACATGGTTTGAGACAAACAAACAAACAAAATCTCAATCAGGAATTAAAGTTTCTCTCTAAATGATTAAATTGATGATACTTATACCCTGACAGTATTGCTGTGTCATTTACCATACAAAAAGTTTTATATTTAAAAATCATATCTTTGGAATGGAATAAAATGCATTAAACTACTGCATTATCTGAATGATATATAAGTCATGGTAGGTACATATGATGAAGTTGTTGCTTTGACTTCTTCTCAAGCCAAGAGCTAATTTGTAACATGTAGATTCTGTCTCAATGCTTTTAAAAGCAACACATCATCAACTTGAGTTCAAATACCTCCTCTTTATTTCTCTTTATTTGTTTTACTCTTTTAGTAATCAAAATACCGGACATAACTTTACATGTTTATATTATTGCTTATCCTGAAAGCCAAAATCAAAGTACATAAACTATAATCAGTTAATATATTGTACAATGGTTAAATTGTCTCCATTATGAAATATAAATTTTCTGACTAGACAATAAAGAAGAAATGTTCAGAACAATTTCATGTTCACAGTCAAAAATTTACTTTTAAGAACTATACTCCATTCTTCTCATGATTCCTTCCTCTACCACCGGACAGCTATACTGAAAATGAAAGAACTCACAAGACAGATACACCACTCCTCAATAGTTTTCATTCTGGTATCCGTCTCAGTAGCTAAAAATGATCAGCAGTGCAAGCCTGACATGGTTGTGCACACCTAAAATCCCAGTCACTCAAGAGGCTGAGCCAGCAGAATTTCAAGTTCAAGGTTACTCCATGGAATTTAGCAAGACCCTGTAAATCATTCCTGGGTTCAATCCTCAGAAATTATTGAACCCATTGGGTCGGGGGGGGGCGGGAAGAACAGCAGTGAGGAAGTTAAATCCTGAAAAAGTTAACAGGTCCAGGCTTCTAAAAGATAGATTTATAAACTGAATACTTTAATGGTAAATAGTATATTAGTGCTCAAGTATCAAACATCAAAGCTTATTCAGAGTCCAGAGAATATGGAATTATAGTAATTTACTTTTGCTGGGTGGTCTAACAATCCCTTTCTGAGACTTTTCCTCTGAAAGTGTTTTTCACAATTGTACAATCTTTTTTGATGAATAGATTGGAATCTGCAGCCTTGTATAGAAACTTCCTTAAAGACAGAGTACAGTTAACAAGCTACTGTGTAAAAAAAAAAAGTCTGTGGGAATATGTTTCTAAACATATGCATGTTCATATGTGATAATGCCATTTAAACCTTTTACGATGAGTTTTCTAGTTGAAAAGAAACTGCCTAATTTCTATCAGATAGGAGTTCTAATTACTTTTTCAAATATGTTTACATTTTGAACAATTTCTTTATGATTTACAAATTAAAAATGAAATGTATTTCAATCCTTCAGCTAAATTTTACTTAAGAGTATTCTTCTGCATAAAGATAATGTCTAAATAATTTGCTTGTTTTTACACGTAAAAAAAGCCCCAGCTATGTCACATTTAAATGTTACCAGAGGAATTGTGAGAATATCTGAAAATCCTTTGAAATAGTAACTCTTCCTTTCTGTCTTCTACTGCCATATTTCATTTGTAAAGGGTTCAGACTCAATCAGTGACTGCTTATCTAGACCTGTGGATTTACAAGCAGGTCTGCCTTTTAATGGATTAACAACTACAAAGTTAGGGCAGATCATAAAGTGATATCCAAATAATTCCAAAGTTTTTGAGATGTCTCTAGCCATGTGTTAAAATTTTAAGGAGACCAAAAATACTTTTATGAGCTCTTAAAGATGACCCCAACACAAAGTCTAGTAATTGCCCAAGCCATCAGTTCATCTTCTCAACTTTATTAGACAAGTAGGCAAAGCTCATTCTCCTTTCTTGCTTACCAAGAAGCTAAACTGAGGTTTTGGGAAGTCTTTTCTATTGTAAAATAGTTTTTAAAAATTCATTTATTCACAACGTTATAGAAAAACCAAAAGCATAGTTCAAATAATTAACATATATGGAGTGCCAAGGCTGAATAGGTTAATGACAGCAACAGAAGTAAGCTATTGTATAAAATGAAGTTATATCTAAATTACATGTTGCTTAAGAGTATGATATTTTAGATTTTTTTCAAAGATTAATCAGTGTCATGAAATAGAGGAAATATCACTGCACTAAAAGTAAAAGGTGTTTAGTACTAACTCTACTAATCAGTTGAATGGCCTTAAATAAGTTTAACAAGTTACATCTGTCCTAAGTTTTGGTTAGCCATTGTTAGAAAAGGGGGTCTTCATTCACTTGCTTCTTAGTAAGGTGTGTTCCCAACTCTGACACTCCATGTTAACCTGGTTTTCTTTTCTAAGACATGATCTATTATAAGAGGCAGAAAGAGCACGGGGCTAGTAAGTCCCAAGTCCTAGGATCAGCTTTTCATTAAATGTATTCTTGACTTGAAATGATCAGACGGCAAAGCTCCAATTCACACCTGATTTGTCTGCTCATTCCTTTTTGCCTCCTTTATCTCATTTATTCATTCTACAAATATGTATTTGGTATCTCTGAAGAACTAGACAGTGAGTTAGGCCCAGGCATAAAGCAACAAACCAAAAAAGCCTGGTTCTAGAACACAGTGCTAGAAAGGGAATTCATATGGCTTGTGGAGATGAAGTTATAGAGCTTAGTAATGATTTAAATTTTAGGAGTTAGGCTAGTGCCCATGTACCCACTGAGCAGTCAAGGGACTGACTGACAATGTGAAAGAAAAGGAATCACTCAAGGATTCTGAAAATTGATGAATGTAAGAAAAGGACTAGAGATGAGATGGAGTTTGTAGGCACCTGAAAAGAAAGGAATTTTCTAGAATGAGAGGCCAAAACCCAGCCTAGAATTGCTTCCAAATTGAATAGGAAAAAAGTAACTGCAATAGCCATGTGATCCCAAGCAAGTTACTTCACTTTCTGTATACCAAATAGGGATTATGAAATCATGCTCCAATGGTTTCTGTGAAGATTAACAGATAACCTATGCAAAGTATTTAATAAACATTTATTAATTCACCAAAAATAAATTGGAGCTAAGCAAACACACATATGCTTTCATCATCATATCCAATTGTTCACCATTGTCCGTGTTCACACTCCTTCCTTGTCACCTCTATCCAAATCACTCTCCATACCTTGACTTACCAGCATCTCCCAGCTTCAACCTTCTTATCAGCATTTTCCCCAGGTTTTTATCAACTCACACTTAAATGACCAACTAGTTTCAATTCACTCCAGCCCCAATTTAGATTCCAAATCCCCACCAGGATAAACTTATTAAAACTTCACTCTCAGCTTGTCACCCATTTATACAAGTTCTTGCCCTAGCTCCCTTTGGACATTTCAACTTGAGCATCTGTCCTTAAATTTTTATCACCATGAGGTTGCTCCACAGTGTCTGTCTGCCTGACTTTTGGGTCCTACTCCTCTCAAGAATGGGTTCTTCCCCCATGCCTTCTTCCTTATCTCCAGCTCAGCTCCCACAATTTTCTGAGAATTGTTCTGCTACCCAGCAAACAGACCATCCTTTGGCCTGCCTTAAGAGACCCGATTAATGTTGGAAGATCAAGCCCAAAGCTGTTCTTTTTCACAAAGCAGCTGTGAACTCAAGAACACACTGAATTCTTCCCTCAGAGTCCCACTGCGTTTATACCCAATACCAGACAGTTTCATATTTAATTATGCCCTAGTGGTGCCCCTGGATAACTTATTCTATCTTGACACGATTACAAATACCTTGATCTATGGATATGTGTTTTACTTCTGTTCATCTGCTTAAGTAATATAGCTTGTGCCGTATGGTATTTGCAAAATACAAGTTGGTTATAATTAATTAGATGAAAAAATTTTGGTAATATCATGTACTTCAATTTTAACAGTTAAAGTTGATTTTAAAATCCAAAAAAGGTTCTCTTAATTTGTCTTCTCTTTGTATTACAGCAATCATGCATTTTATTTGCTCAGCCTTCTGCTACTCTTATATATATTAGGCCAAATGTGAAATAATGAAGCAAGAAGAAAAAGAAAAGCTTCTCTTCTCTGTCCAGTTCACAATTCTACTGTTATCCTTCAGAAAGAAGCCCTATTTTTTTTTTTTAACATACTGGGTAAGTTCACAGAAAATATTTGAGACACATAGGACGGACTAATCAATTTTGGTAAAAGATAATATTGTTAGTGCTGAGGGCTGCTTCCCTTATCTTCTTGATAATGCATACTTTTAAAAGTCTGTGATTACTCAAAGACTTATGATAGCTTCACTTAAAAAAAAAAAAAACTGCCCTAAGTCAAATCACTACCAAACATCCCTCAGCTTTAAAAATATCAATCCAGTTTTGGCCTAAATAAAGAAATTCACTACTTAAAAAATATTTGAAGTCACTAGGGATGCCCTCAAATCTTTTTCGAAGAAAGAGCTATCAAGACATTGTTTTGTCTCTTTTTAATAGAGCTTTTCGATGACTCTTTAGAAAGCGAAGGAGATGAAAAGAGTAGCACACCAAAGAGGAACAGCCAAGATGTGAGCCTTTTAAACAGAGTTATCAGCAATCATGCTTCAACTGAATTAGCATTAAGTTGAAGATATAAACATATATGGTATTTACAGAACATCTCTTCTTAACTCTAGGCACAGATTTCATAGAAGAACATGGTTTCAAGTAAATGAGATGACAGAAGATCATATTTCATTTGCTGAAAATAAATTCTGGATTGGTTTAAACTTGGTTTTAAATATATAACCAAATTTCAAAGCAGACCACATGAATTGGCTCATAATATTTATCAGGCCTTACTATAGCAGAAGGCTATAGCGTCAGAACCCATATTTATATTTTCTTCATGGTTGGAAAACATTATACATCATGGTATCAAACATGGACAGCCCTGAAGTCATGCTGAGTTCAAAAAGCGCTCAAAGATTCTAAAAGTCTCAAAACATTTTCAAAGTCAGCCAAGGTGGTGAAAGTATGGCAGAGCTCTTGCTATTTTATGGTTTAACCATTTGACAGCTGCCTGCCAGATACATGAGAGGGTTAAATCATTTCACTGTTGATTATCTGCACAGCCAAACTACAGTCTTGTCACTCTGAATTTCCTGAGGCTTTACTAACAGCATGTTTCATCTGCATTTTAAGACAAATGGCACCATTTATTTTATGCTATATTGATCCATCTCTAAGCATGGTTTGGCTCAGTAAATGATAGTTCTTCATTGGTAGCTACAAATTGCCTTATAGGGATACCTTTTCTAATTTCCCTTCTCAGTTTTTGAGTCATACAGTCACAACACACTCTAAACTAGTTTTGAACATAAACTTGAAATACGACATTCCCTATTCAAGTACTCCAGTCAAACCCTGATAAATCAGGCTGGCCAAGCAGTGATCTTATCCCTTCTGACTCTTTAATAAATCGAACCTTGTAAGTTCCTACTGTTGGAAGTTGTCACTAAATGAAATTGTGACCTTATCCGGCGCATGAACTTATCCTGCTGACAACTACATTTATTGTGTGGATAAGAAAGGGGGAAAAAAAAGAAAAAAAGAATAAAGAAAAAAATGAGATATTTGATAATTCTGATCTTAGCCATATGTAACTCTAACAGATGGGATCTTTTTGATGTTCCATTAATGATTTGCCAAAGATGACTCTCTACTTAGAGAAAAATGCTCACCCTAGGTAAGTGCTGGGGGCACTGCAGATGGTATTAAAAGAGCATGAAGAGGAACTGGGTGACAGCAGTGAATCAGAAGCTATTAGTCTAACACAAAGAGCACTGAATTAGCTTGTAATTGCACTGGAAAAGATAACATAATGGTGGTGGCAAAATAGAAACATTCCCTTTTCACACAATGCATTCAGTACCTAAAACTCTGCACGAAGACACTGGAATTGTCTAAAACCTAGAGCAACCTAAATCAATGCATTTCTCAAGAATGTAAAATGCTCCCTGGGGCTCTAGTTTTTATGAAGTCATAGGAATCAATGTGTACAGCATTGTTTGGGAAGCATATTTACATGTGTATGCAACCAAATATTGATAGTGTTTACAAACTTAGGAATATTTTATCTTATTTTTCCAACTAGCCTTAAGGATCAATTCTGAGGCTAGATATTCTTTCTATCTATCATAAAGCACATCGAAATCTTCCAATTATCATCATAAAGATAGAAAAATGGTAGAGAGGAAATGCATATGTAAATAGCAATATTATTGGTAATGAAGTAAAAAATTATGGGTGCTTTTTCAAAACACCATGATCTGAAATAACTGGAAAAAATCTCATCTGCATATTCACATACAAAACAAATTTTATTCTACGGAGACCATATTCAAGGTTGGGAAAAAGGAATTCCAATATATGCCCTTGGTTCTATGGTCTATGTAAATGAATAAAGAAGGAGGGGAAAAAAAGATATCACAGGTATCAGAAGATATTTAGCTGGAATGTAACTAGCTCTGACAAATGTTTGGAAAAGTCATTGGAAAGAGGAGCTGCAGCTATTGGAGTCTTTTCAGCTGCTGAAGGAGAAGGGGGAGTCCATACTACTTGCTCAAAAACCTGGCACAGTGTGCTTCTCTGCTGCCAGAAACCCCCTCTGACCTTCCAGACAACACTCCTTGTCACAACAGGCTGACCTAATACCATTTCCTGATCCAAATCTTGAGAAACAGAGCGAGGTTATGTTTTGGGAGCTCTGCAGTGCGGGGTGAATCATCATGGAAGAAAGTGGGCTTGGTTGGTCGACAGAGGAAACAGCAGTGGGATAGCAGTGGCCAGCAGTCAGTGTACCAGCAGGAGGGACACAGAGAGGTCAGGACATGCAGAGTGCTGGTCAGAGAGGGCCTGGTTTCCCTGGGAGGAGAAACTTTGAAGAAGAAATTTGGGATTAAAATCAACCATAGAACCTGTCTGGTAAATGAGGAAGGAATAATTTTTAAAGAACATTTGGGATAAGAACATCAATGAAAATCATGGTTGTTTATGGTTGTAAATTTTAGTTCATTTTTTAAAAATTTTAGTTAATTTTTGTTTCATACTTAGCCAACATGTACTCAATTGTGTGCTTTCTTCGTGGGTTATAATGATTAAGAAAATAGTTCCTTTACAAAAGAACTTACCACAAGTAATGGCTGATTTTTAATGACCACACATATACTCTTCTGTAACTTAGTAGATACTGTCTTAGCTCTATGCCTATAATAAACTAAGATATAGTCATATTTTTCAACATGGTGAGAAGATTTAGATGGAAATGAAAGGACATGTACTGACAGGCTTGGACAGAGAAACATTCTTAGGTATTGATTGCAATAGAATCAGTTTTGCCTAGAAGAAAGGTCTCTGTGTGAGGCTTTAGTTGGGAGTGGTGAGTTGACTTTTTGGTGCACAATATGAGAAAAGCAAATGATGGCAGAATGATATAACAGATGAACAATTAACCTGGGAAAAAATTAGGGCATAACTTTGAAAGCTCTTTATCTAATCCAAAGAATAATTCACTGTTAAAAACTCTCAGCCCATAATAGAAATGTGTAGACGACCCATCTAAAAGTAGTAATCCATTATAGATTTTTAAATTTTTATTTAGAGAACAATACAAAAAGTAACACTTGATTATATTTTTTAAAAAAAAAAAAGAATTGAAAAATAAAGTGGAAATAGAGCCCTAAAGATACTTGACATATTACTAATGAACATTAATCCCTGGACTCTATTATCTCTAACACTAGTACCATTTCACCACATATAATATTGAAATGTTCCAAGAAATCCCTAAGTTTAAGACAATAAATCCTAAGCAGTACTAAATACTAAAACAGTAACTATATCACTTTCATATTCTTTTACTGTGTGCCACTTTCCATGATAGCAATATATAATTATTTAGTTTGAAATCATCTTAATTCCTAAAGGATCTAATTTCTAGACCATAATACTGACCCAAAGTTGCTTATTTCTCAAGTTTGAACTTTACATTGTTGAATATGTTTTTGGTTTCACAAAATACTTCAGAAAGTCAAATTTCTAAAGATCAAGCAAACCATTGTCATTTCCTCATAATTCAGGAGACATTTATTGATGCTTATATATTTCCACAATTGTATATATTTTAAGTTACATATAAATGACAAAAAAAAAAAACACTGAAAGCAGACTCCTCAACACTGCTTTTTAGGGGCAGCACATAATCAATCTTGTGTATTAAAGCAGTTGGCTGTATATTGTATTTATGAAAATACCCATCCATGTTACATTTAAACCCAATCGTCCTTTCAAGTTTCTCTGCCATCTTCTGACAAACACTTTCCTGATTGACACAGCCTCTGTGTCAGGAGTCCATAGTTGATTTTTCCCTTTCAAGTCTTACAGAATGAGATTTTGTTTTAAGTCTCATATTTTTCTTCTGTTTCTCCCTTACAATACCATCTGCCTATATGCAACTTTTTAGGTACCTCCACAGTGCTTTGTATCTAATAGGGATGTACAAAGGACATACAGAAGGTATAATTTTACCATTGAATTTATTGGGATGGGGCTCAAAGCTAAAGGGACTTGAATTTACAAAATCGGTAGTGATATAAGATTCCAACCCTCATTTTCTGACCCTCTTATACTTTATCAGACTGTCTCTTCTAAAAAAAAATTAACAACTTAACTAGGTGGAAGTATTGACCTCAAGCCCTAGTATCATATCAGCAGCCATTACAGTGGATTCATTTATAAGATTAGCTGCCAGTCAATTTGGAAAGCAGAATGTGCATGCCTGAAGGACAGGGCCACAGGGCAAGTTCTGAAGGAGGCAAGGTGGTTGGAAAGATTAAAAAACAAAAAACACTTGGAAAGCAATGCAGGAAGGAGGGTGGTAAACTTATTATGGGATTATCAGAGTTCAAACTAAACTTTTACATTTCTCTTCCAAAAGTTTCAGAAAGAAGAAATCTAAGATACATGTGCTTAAGACAAGGGACTTTCCCCTCCCAACACTGACAATGATTCTTCAGAGAAAATATTCAGTTATTAAATAAATAAGTGGGAACTTGTCTGATTAAATATATCACTCATTGCTAGCATAAGAAATTATATGTTTTAAGTTTTCCTTTCCAAGAATACACAGTATAAAAGACACTTGAACATACCCAAATGATTCCCCATTTGCATTGATACACTTTCTACAGAGATAATTCTAGGATGAGAAAATGAACAGTCATTGCAAATGAGCTAATGTGGTGCCCTCACTTTCTAGTGCTGAACACACCCACTGAGTTAAGTGTGACTGTTTCAAATATATATATGGTCTTCTTCTCTTCTCCTCTGTTTTCCTTGGCTTTTCCCTTCCCAAAATGAAAATGAAATAGGACTATGTCAGAATTGAAGGAAGGAAGAAAGGAAGGAATAAACTAAGGAAGAAGGGGCAGATAGCTAGCTGATATTATAACTCATAAGTATACTTTTGATAAATTCAGCATTCTCTGCTCAGATCTAAGATTTCATCCTTTCCTTCACATAGAAGGGGCTGCATCTGAAACCATCATTTCTGAGAAGTGGTCCCAGACAGTGAACCTGGACATATACTCCTTCAGGACATGGACCAGTACCCCAACAGGAATTAAATTTCTGCACACAGAATTATTTCCAGAATTATTTTAGACACAAAACCACATTCAACTGAACTTCATCTAAATACACATTTGCTCATTTAAAAGGATTTGTTAAGTACTTATAATGCTGAATGCAATGTGGGATCCTAGAGATACAAACAAGAACCTAAAGCACATTTTATGTGACTTATTCTAATGGTGGTGAGATAATTATGACCTAATATAAGACCATAGCATAGCTTTTGGGAAGGAGTACAAAATAAAATTTGACCATCAAGAGAAAAGTTCTCCTGGAGGGAATCAAGGATGGCATCTCAAAGGGAAGGCTGTCAAAGAACTAAAGCAATATAGACACCCTTTGAACAAATCAGTAAAAATCATTCAAAAATGAACACAATACAATGTTAACATGAGTATTTAAACAGGTTTATTATGTCACAAATAAAACTGTTTGTGAGACAAGGTTCATGAAGGAGAACACATTGCCTTGAGATGAAATGACTGCTATGTCAGAGAGCACAAATGGCTGGCATTTGTTGTGAGAAGCAGTTCTAAGACCACAGAAGTTATAAATAGTGGTAAGAGTTTCTATTGTTCAATTGCTGTAGCTAGGTATGTCTTAGTCAAAGTGATATTTCTAAATTTTTTTACAAAACATAAGATGGCTTTAACTTAAATAACATGACCCTTTTATTATATGATATTCTTATTATATTAAAAAAACTTACTTTGCTATTTTTTGATGGTTTCATATGATGTTGAGATAATGATCCTGGAAGCTATCACCTCATAGCAAGCACTAATGATCAGAGATGTGAGCTCATCTGTAAGTGTATCTACTGTGTCCTCTCAGTTTACAAAGCTTGGAGATAGAAAATCCCTTTTCATCATTTTTTCTTATGACTGACTAAGTGAAGCTCTGGTGAGCTGATGAAGGACTAATGGCATGATGCTTGGCATCTAAATCAAGCACCCAGGAGTGGGCGCAAATTATCTAAACTATGCATATGATGAGAGAAGTCGACTTCTTTGGTTTAAAAGAAAAACCTATGTATTTAAGATCATGATTATTGTTTGATGACTATATCAGAATACTCAAATAGTTTAAAGGTATTAGATTTAAAAGACATTTGTAAAACTCTACTATGACAGATGTTGCCTGCTAATATCAAGAGATTCCATAAGTATCTGAAGCCAGAAAATATGTTTGGAATAATGTATACCTGCTAAATATGAACATGTTTTTATTTTAAAAAGAAAGATGGGTATAAATGCAAAAAAAAAAAAACTTACTATAAGCTGCCAAATAAATCAGTGGTGTCTGATATTCTCTGTAGATTCACTGACTTAATTACACCCAAAAACAGTAGATAGCATTTTGTATATCCACTATGGTTTCTTTATACTGTTCATCTTAAATATCAGTTATCCAGAATAAAGTATAATAGGTGCAGCAATATGGAAATCATTATGCAAAATTCTTAGCTTGAGTCAAAATGATGATTTGCATTACAAAGAGCACAGGCACAAGCATTTTACTTTCAATTTGTAGTGAGAATTTATAATATTTTCTCCTCATGAGCAGCCCTCAATTTTTATTTCCTAGTATAAGGAAGCTATGATACTTTTAAGAGCTTCCTAGGAAATAATGGCAAATATAGACAATTAGATGACAAATGAGACATCATTAAGAACGATTTGACCAATTCTTACATAGATTCTGTAAATCATAAAAATCATAAATCATATGTGTAGTGCTCACTTTTATGATTTACAGAAGATATAGAGAGAGTGCCCATATATATAGCCCATACATATATATGGGTACTATATATTTCATATATATAATCTATATGGACTATACATTTATAGAATATATAGTTACCCATTCTATATATACATATATATGGAATATATATATTGAAATATATGTGTGTGTATATATATGTACATACACACACACACACACATACACACACACACTCAAACACACACTACTGTGATGCAATACCATATAAGAAAAATCTTCATTGACCATCCTGAGCAACAGCTTGTATTGTCTGTATCCAGTGACTTCTTATTACTTAACTTGGGCATCAATTTAATTTCCTAATTGTTCCTCATAATTTGTAAACAGGAGACCAATTAGGTTAAGAACTCAGTATAATGCTGGGAATTGAGTAAGTTCTCAATATATATTATACATTTTCTCTTAGCATTTTATAATTGAATGAGAAAAAGACAATGAATGCAGGTACTGTGACACATGCCTGTAATCCCAGCAACTTGGAACACTAAGGCAGGAGGATCACAAGTTAAGGCCAGTCTAAGCAACTCAGAGAGACGCTGTCTCAAAATTAAAAAAAAAAAAAAAAAAAAAAAAAAGGACTGGAGTGGTCAAAATATTAAAAGGACTGGGAGCTCAGTGGTAAAGGATCCCTAGTTTAAATCATCAGTACAACAGCAACATCAAAAAAGAAAAGAAAAAAAAAAAAGAAGAAAATGAAGTGAATGGATAAAAACTACTTGCATTCAATATATAGAGTTGCTTGATAATTGCAATTGGTCAAACTAGTACTAGAACAACATTCACTCCAGATGAAGAAAAATAAAGAGTTATAGAGATTCTACCGGAACCAACAGGTGACAGGAACAGCTCACAGAATGGATTCTAGCCACATAGGTAATGGACAGATTCAGCCAAAGTAACCCCGTGCTGGTATTTCTTTCTTGCTTCTTAGCTAAGCCAGGCAAAGGTATGTAGCTGTGAAGGTCAACATCAAAGTGGGTCACCCATTCCATTTCCAGATAACCAGGATTAACTGCTCCACTGACATTATCCTGACATTACAGAGTCCCATAGAGAAGAAAATGAGGAATATGCTTGTACATTAGTGAAAAGATCCTCACACAATCACATTTAAAACATAAGAAATGTTTATTCTACCTCACTGACCATCCTTAGATATTTTCATATTCTTCTTCAAGTGTTCTCAACTATAAAATAGTGTGAGGATTAAAATGTGTATCAGTACTTATAATATGTCTGACATTATGTTGAGTTTTATCTGTGGGTCTCACTTTCACAATAGACTTTGGAGGAACCAACTGGCAAATAAACTAATGTCCATGGTAAACCACATAAAATAAAGCAATAGCATCTTTATTAATTACCACCATCTTTTTGTTTTGAAGAACATTGGTCCTTAGGTTTTCAAAGTTATTTAATATAGACATACATATTACCTCTTATTCCTTTCAACTCAATAGAACACTTTCACTCAAATTAATGCAATTAAATATAACAATGTGAGAGAGAAGAGTTAATCAAGATTAAAGTGTAGCAACAATCACCCACTTACTTGAGAGATGGCTACTAGGAAGTAGCATAATTTCCAAACAAGCGCTGATATACTGAATAATAATCACTCAATATATAATGTACGATCACATTATAAAGCCAGAGACAATCCTAACTTCTTGGTAGGAAAATTGGAAATATTTCAAGTAGAGAGACAGGTATTCTCTCCACAATTTCTTCAAAAATATTAATCACTATAGTCACACTTACAAATATCTTCTTTTTTGCACGCAATTTTCATTTAATTTTTAACAAAATTTTACCTTTTTTAATTTTAACATATTAATTTACTTTTAATCATTTTCCTTTTATCTATTTACTTAATCTTGATTAAAATTTTTATTTATGTATTTTAATTAGTTATATATGACTGCAATATGCATTTTGATTCATTGTACACAATTGCAGCACAACTTTTCATTTCTCTGGCTGTACAAGATGTAGCATCACACCCTACATGCAGTCTTACAAGTATCTAGGGTAATGATGTCTGTCTCATTCCACCATCTTTCCTGCCCCCACAAATATCTCTTTATAAAATTAAAGGTTATTCCTTAGAATCCTATAAAATTCAGATATATTATTATTATCATTACATCATTAATTTTGGTCATTTTAGTAAGTTAAGCATCAAAATCAAGAATACTAAATCCAAGCAAAGCACAGTTTTAAGGAAAAAAATAGTATTTTTCAGGTATATTATAATTCACCCTTTTGAATTCACAAAGCCAACAAATTATGAACAGATCAAGGCTACAACACAAAGATTATATTTACTATGACTTATTACTAACTCATGATAGGTCGGAAAAGATTGTGGATGCATAAGCAAACATGGCCTTTAGTTCTGACCAATCTAATTATTGACTTATTTGCAGAAATAACAAGCAATGAATGTTGCCTTTGTATTTGATCCTGCAACCATCTTGCATTTGGAGATCACTTTCCTGAAGTAATCTGCTCAACTGAAGATCATTAAGTCAATATTTCAAATCTATGTTGCATCTACAAAGAAGTAACACCTGTACCTTAATATGAAATTATAAGCACATGAGAACACAGAATCTGAGTAAAACTTTTTCAGTTTCAACTCTGTTATGTGGACTTATAATAAAGCTGGCAAAAACAGAGCCAAGTTGGAGACAGGAGCTAGAAGCAAAAGAATAATATAAACAAAATTTGAATGAGATTACTTACTAGAAAAGATTCCAAAGCACTTAAGTGAAATTAATTCACACATACACAATACAATTAGGAGAGAAGAAGAGGCCAGTATCATTAGGAAGATTCCAATTCCAAATCATGGCACTCTCTACTTGACCTCTCTTAGAATACTATTAGTCTTTTTTTTTGAGAGAGAGAATTTTTTTTAATATTTATTTTTCAGTTTTCAGTGGACGCAACATCTTTATTTTATTTTTATGTGGTGCTGAGGATAGAACCCAGCGCCCTGTGCATGCCAGGCGAGTGCGTTACCGCCTCAGTCACATCCCCAGCCCAGAATACTATTAGTCTTAAATGTATTCTACTATTTCAAATGAAATGTCAAATCTTCATTCTTTTATAAATAGTCTAGCATCTATACTATGACCATCCTTTAAATTGTTTACTCTATGAAGTTTTCCTGATCCTATTATTAAGAAATTTATTTTGAAACACGATATTTTGTCTTAGCATTCTGTTACTGAAGAAAACTATAGAATCCAGGTTGTATAACTTCATATAGTGTATATAATACAAGAAAAATGGACATTAGAAGGCAATCTTCCAAAATGCTTTTCAATAACCCATCAACCCTGACAGGATAGTCCACATCCCCAAGTGCTATTTCACCAACATCCACCAGAGCACCTGTCCACTATAGCATGTATGTGCACAGAAGTATATACATGGTTGAGAGCTGTCAATGTTAAAGTCTGGCTGACTATTCCCAGCTTAATATGCTTGGTGAAGGAAGTCCACACGCCCAATCACCATTGTTCCTTAGGTCTAGCACTATGTTAAGACAAAAGTAAAGGTTTAAAAGTGTTATTTGAATATATAGAGAAAGAAGGGGAAGGGAAGCAGGGGAAAGGAAAGAGAGAAGAGAAAGGGGAAGGGAAGATGATATTTGTAAAAGTATACAAAGTGACAAATTATATAGAACAATGTGAACGTAAAGTGATAAATGAAAGAAAGCCTACAACACTTAAAAATCAGAAAACTAAAGATTCTTTTTTAATATTCTTAAAAGTTTTAATTTCTTCCAAATCTGTTCATAAGGAAAAGAAAAAGAGAAATACTGATGAGCTTTTATGAACTAAGTTGAATCA
The DNA here is from genome assembly GCF_048772815.1 of Callospermophilus lateralis. Lineage (NCBI taxonomy): Eukaryota > Metazoa > Chordata > Mammalia > Rodentia > Sciuridae > Callospermophilus > Callospermophilus lateralis. Next base: position 60,658,022 of record NC_135320.1, on the reverse strand, counting down.
GGGAGTCATATACTAGTGTTCCCCATTGGCTGTGGAATTCTGTTTCCACTCTCCCTAACAAGATACTGTTTCAATCCATGGTAAAGGAGTAAGGGGGATCCTATTTTCCTCTCTCGAAAGGAAAAGAAGGTGAGTTCTTCAGAGAGTTTTACTTCAGGATGTTCTTATTTAACTTCCAATTGAGGAAATGCACATCAAACTAAACAGTCTACTAATATCACTAAGGTATTTTAATGCCTTTAATTTTATGCATTTCAATAGATCCCCAGGAAGTACACATCTTTTTGGATCCTAAAAGAAACCTAACAAATCACCTGACTTCCTGTGTATACTTCTAGTCTTTAAAACAGTATACACTCAACACATGCACATGTTTAAGTGAAACAGAAGATATCAGAATAAGGTAAATGAGGTATTTCAATGTCAATATTCTAATTGTGATACTAAAACACAGTTTTGCAAATTGGTACCGTTGGGAGGAACTGGGCCAATTGCACGAGGGACCTCTCTGGATTATTTCTTACAATGTGTAAATCTATAATTATCTCAGTAAAACTTTACAACCTTGAGTGGTCATAAACTATTAGTTTATTATTATCAAACAAAGCCAAGCAACTGGATTTCACTATATCCCACTGGAGAAAATATAATCAGCAAGTGAAAAAAATATGAGCTATATATCCTCAGGTTTTTGTACAACTAAAAGGAGAAAAATGATCTTGAATAGCCAAATATCCAAACCACAAATTAAGCAAAGGGAAATGAACACGTCTTTTTTCAACTTTTTTTTTGTCTATAGAATTTCAATTATAATACCTTCACTTACTCTCAATAGATAAAAATTAGTAGAATAACTAAAAAATAATTATTTTTCACATAGAATTACTTATTGTTTAAATAAAAAGTATTCCTTCTTTTGCTGGTTTTATTCTAGCTGAGTCTGAAGAAATATTATTTATGACAATTTCTTTTGTTTTACTAATTTTCCCATATATAAAAACACTAATCAATTAACTCTCATTATTATTAGTCTTCATATATTGCTCTGTTTTCAGAAAAATATTCTTCATTTTAAAAATAGACAGCAATTGCTTCAAAAGAACAGTGATTTAAGTGGTATGTGGAGTATGTTTTCTCATCTGTTCTTTTTTGTGAGATTCAGATGCTACACAGCAGCAGATAAAGTCATTACAATACTGAAATAAAATAGTGAAATATGAGTAATACAGTTCGGAAATGGATTTAATCTGCTACACTGTTTTAAATGGAAATATACTGTAAGATTATACATTTTGTAAAATGGCAACACAGATATTACTGCTCCCTGGTGAAAGATACTAAAAATCTCCATTTATTTGGCTGGTGTAGGTATGGCCTTAGGTGTACACCTACAAGTGAATTAAATTTAATTGCTTATTTTCAATTTCCTCAGAAAGTACTGCCTTTAAGCAAGATGTAAATGCATTTAAATGGGTATGTTCATCTGAAACTCTGTTCAATAAGTCAAGTGTTTCTTCCAATATAGAAATTCCTCTTTGATCCAGGATATTCATGATATTTCACTTAAAAGGACAGGCACAGCATGGTGGAATTGAAAGAGAATATGTTTTGAAGTCAGATGGACATGGGTTTGAATTCCAGCTTTGCTATTTAATGACTGTGATAGCTGGACAGTTACTTAAACTGAAACTTGGGGTCCTCATTTATAAAAATGGGAGAAATAATACTTATCACAGAGAACACTTGAAGTAATTAAATTGTGTAAGATGTCTGGCATGACCTAACTTTAAACATGCACTTAATAATAAGAATGAATATTAAAATTTGCATAGGTTCTGGAGGGCAAAAACAGGCGAGATGTCCCTCCTTTCCCCCCTTAATTTACAAATAGCACCAGATGTCTCATTTTAAGACATTGATCATAATTTCAACTGTGAAGAAAAAAATGAATCTTACAGGTCAGTTTGTAATAATAACACTACCCAAACTGCCAGCTACATAAAACTTTCAAAGGCATGCAAACATTGAGCTGAAAATGTTGCATAACATAAAAAAATTTACAATCATAAGAGCTCTTGAAGTTAAATAATTTGATGAAATGGAAGCAAAGTAAAAATTTACTTCTAGTTGAAATGTTTTGAACATGGGACCCTGTTGATTATTTCTTACTTTTAGTTCTTATTTAACCTTTGTGATATTATGACGTTTAAAATAAAAGATGCATAAAAGGGATAAGAATATTGTGCAAATAATACTTTGACATGTAGTAACTGTTTTTAAAAGTTAAATATTAAGAGTATGTTACATAGTTGCTTTTACACATGGAACAAGTACATTTTAAAAGGGTTTCCACACTAAGTCTTAAGATTAAATCTATCAAATTTATGTTTATTTAAAGTATGCTTCATTTAAATAGTTTTTAGTAACCTTAATGTATCGTTCATTGGTTACAGAATAAATGTTATTATTATTCAATTTACAGTATAACTAACACTTTGCCATAACCACTATGAACCATGTATTATTTCATTTAACTGGTATAAAAACCATGTGAAGTTTTACTTACTAATTTACAAAACCCTTCTCAAGTAGCAGAACTCACATTGAGATCCCTATAAATGTGATGTCCACATGCATGCCATCCTAAAAAATAAAGAAATAAAATAGAACACCTCTGAATGAATTTTGATCCCTTCTATAATCTCTAGTTAAAATTTATCACTGAACTGTTTTATATAAAAACATTGTACCAAGTAAAAACAGTCTTTCACCTTGGAGTAAAATAAGGGGTCATGAGGACACAAAGAGACAAGAGAGATGAGAGAGAGAGAGAGAGAGAGACTAAAAATCCAAAGAAAATTGAAAAGAAAAATACTGAAGAAAATTCAATCTAATAAATAATACTTCTGACACTACTATAGTAATAAGCACTTATAGATATTTTGCTTTTTCAAGTTGTATAGAAGCCAAATTGTTTGGGCAGGTATACAGTAAATACAAATGAAAATTTTTTTAAAAAATTAGATAACCAAGACATGCCAAAGATGTAACTTTTCTTCTAGGTACACTTAAGGGATTCAGCATTTGTAAAATGATACAACTATTCCAGGTTCTAACTGCACTGATACTGAACAACTTTCTGTTTGAGGCACTGTGACTATCTCCTACACCAATATAATTATAACTTTGCAATAAAAAAGAAGCATATAATAAATCCAAGACTCTTTCCTCCAGCCTCACAAAGGTGCATGTAAATTGTGGGAGGTCAGTTTTATGGGTTCGTTTACTATCTATCATAGTCATGGCTACACATAAAAATTGTCCTGTAGACAATAAATACATCTCCAGCAAAGCTTTACTCTTTCCCATGATGTGTAGTTACTGCAATGGAAGCATGGCTGCAAATGTGCAGTGTATAAAAAAATGCCTATAGTAGAAAATATGTAAGAAGATATTTCTTTGACATTCACTCTAAACAAATTTCTATATGTAGGTGGTCTTGATGGTTCCTTGGAAGACTGGGAATCTCTGAAATTAGTAATTCTATGTATCTATACTCAGAAATTTCATGCATCAGTATCCCTTTCAGGATCACATTAAGGCCCTTCATAATATCAACTAAAGTACATAAACCATAATGCATTATCAAGATGCATTCTTATAGAGAAAGAAAGTTTATATAGCTCCATTTTGGAAGTTGATAATCCAAACAACATCATGCCAGCTTGGGTGTAGCCAGTTTCTGCTGTCTCATCATAGCAGATGCCATCAGAGTAGTTGAATGTATAAGAGTGAGAGGTCACATAGTGGGGCAGGAAGTCCAAGCCAGACTCCAGACTGGGATCTCACATGAACAATGTTGTTTTCTTTTTAGGGTATGCTTCCAAAGACCTAAATACTTCTTACTAGGCCTAGCATCTCTATTTTTTTCCCCTCAGTGCTGGGGATTGAACTCATGACCTTGCACATATTAAACAAGTGCTCTACTGCTCAGCTACCTCCCCAGCCTTTCCTGCTACCTCTTGACATTGTCATGTTGAGGATCAAACTCTCAAAATGAATCTTTGGGAGACACACAATCTGTATAACCATACCAGTTAGGAAGGAAACCTTTCCTGAAAAGTTATTTTGAAACAAAAAGTACAAAAAACAGAAGAAAAAAAACATGAACCACTTCATTGTTTTAATTCAAAATCAAACTATTTTTTTTTAAAAAAATCAAGAATATAGCAATGATTTTGGATAAAATTATGCCAACGTTGAATAAAGTCACAGATGAAGCTCTAAATTTTATGTTGGTTACATTCCTTTGGTCTTTAAAGGACAGACAACATTTGCCAATTGAACTATAATATGAAAATGTTGAAAAGTAAATAGTGTGTATCCTAAAGGGGAGGCGGTACTATGAAAGAGATAGTAACAGCATTTCATCAGGATCCTAAACATAACATCTACCACTCAGGGCAAAAAAAAATAAATCCCCTCAAATCTATTATTTTGGAATAGAATATTATAATATTTTTTTTCTTCCATCAAAGTAAAGGAGGCAGGAAAAGTGTAAGACAGGGGGAAAGAATTCAAGGATTTATTAGATATATTAGGCACAGTTCTTTTATTCTCAAAATAAATATATTGGGTGAAATCTAAAGAAGTAAATTCTTAATGAAATTAAGTAACTTGATCTGTGCATGGATGGAACTTAAAACCAATGCCTGCAGATTGTATCATACCATACCCTTCTTACTGAGGGATTCGTACACAATGTCATTTTCAAAAACCATTCAGAATATAGCAGCTATACTTTGTTTATATTAGGAAGGATGACTTGTTCAAAGATCTGTTGTCAGCATAGAACCTATACAAAAGATATTACAAGATATCAATAAAGCTATCTTGACTTTTATTTTATACTGGAGAAATCAACAACCCATTCTTCAGTTGGGAGTTAAAGTTACTGTAATTTTGTTTAGGGTTTAATCCTAAACAAAAGAAAGACTGGCAACACCATCTCACTGGAAATATGAAAAAATAAAACACAATTGAATTACCACTGGCATCCTCAGGTCAATGTAATAAGACTTTAATGAACAACAATAGTTTATAGTAGTAAAAATGAGAATGTGGTAGGTTTTCAAACATAAACTTTTACAAATTTAATAGACTTGTTGGGCCATGGTTACATAATCCCAAGAGGAGAGGAAACTAAAAGATCTTTGAAGATCATTACCACCTCCAAGACATTAGGATTTATGGTCATGATCCACTTTTCAATGTAGAAATATAAAACAAGGTAACAAGAGAATACAGCCCATACATTAGAGCTCAAGTAAGTAGCTTTGTCCAGACACTTATTTGATCACTTAGAAATGTCTGTCCATTTTATTGGACTCACTCCAAAGCTCTCCCACAGGTTCCAAAAGGGAGCCTTGGCATATCATTCTTCCTCTCTGACACCCATTCTTCCCTGACAGCCCCCATGTTTTAATACGAGTCTCCCCAGTGCTAATCATGCTAATGGTATGTGATCTTCTGGTTATCTTTTTCAGTGTTCACAACTGAAAATAGCACTTAAAGCCAACAATGTGTCCTGTGTTCATAAATGTGTCTTTCGAACCATCTCTAGGAATGTTCATTGTAACATGGACAGAGACCCCATTATCTTGGTATAAATAAAAGTATTTCTTAAGAGAAATCTGTTTCTTTCTAGAACATTAGGAGAGGCCCTTGACCTTCAACCTGAGGAGTGTAGCATTAAAAAAAAAAAAAAGATAAGATTCCATAGTAAGCTGTGAAAAATAGAAAGAGTACAAGAGGGAGTGAAGAAAATTGGCACAAAATATGAAGACATACTTACAAATGACTCTCTTTTTCTTTTAAGATAATCAGCAATATCCTCCCAATAATAATACCCTAAGATTAAAGAAATCTGACCATATGGAAAAAATTAGCCTAAATATTAAAGTATATAATATTTATTATTAAATAGTAAAATTAAATGGCAATATTCTCAGTACGACCTGAAGTCTTAGTACATTTAAATGTGTCCAGAATTCAGGGTACATTTATTCTTTTTGAACTTAGGGTGAAATAAAACATGATTTATTCAAAGTCTTACAGTATGGAAATTCTGTTTATAGTATTGTGTGATTTTTTTTTAAACCACACCTTTGTTCTCATCAAATCAGGGCACACATTAAAAATTTGAAATATTCTATAAGCTGATGAAATTCAGAGGTTTATGTCAAGACCTATTTCCTATGTAAACAGGTTCTCATTTCTAATTAAAATATCACTAAAACCATGTGTAGAGCCTGCTAGTATAAAAAAGATGAATATGTAAAAAGATCAAATTCCTAATTTTGAAAACAAAAAGTCACAGAGAGTTAAAAATAAGGTTACAGAGTAGTCATTTGTAGATACTGAAGTCCATTAACATACATCTCCACTATCCCAAATAACGTGCTTATGAATGACACTAATCAGAAAGCAGACAGAGCTAAACCCTCCCTTCTGGGCTGAAATCTGAAGTCAGCTGGGAGGCTGCAGTAATCAGGTGGATGGAGACACTATAATTTGCAGAGAACCTTGCAGTCCTTCCAGGCTTGGGACTGACTTTTTACCATTTCTTTGAAATGCTGAAAAGAAGCCCAGAAAAATCAAAGGAAAGGATTGTTATCCAGAGAATCCAAACTGCAGACTCTAACACAAAGGCCAGTTTGTTTCCAAAGCAAACAAAATACTCGATTTAAATGATGGCACACACCGTTGAAATCCTGTTCATTCTATGCATTATAGAAATAAGTTTTTGAAACATTTCCTCAGCAGTCTTTCCTGTGGCTATGCAGGTTTAACAGTGGCTTTCACACTACACATTGAGGATGAAGGCTGATTTTGAATCATTGGCTCAAAAAAGATGTGATCCAATTAGGACTGCCTCTAGGAGCCTGCATTAATAAAAATAAAAACCACAACTGTGATTCTTCACGTGTGCTAAACAGAAACACAAAACTAGTTTGGGAAACAGACTGTGTTTTTTTAATGAATTATGAAACTTCTATGGAAATCTGGATCGTAACATAAAGTAGTTATTTATTTAATGGGAAGGAGGCCAATGGCACTTAGAATTTCCAGTCTACTTATTCTCCAATGATACTCCTTCATGTGTTTGATGCAGGACCTTATTTGAGCATTGTGAGGAAAATTATAAGAGCCAAATGCCATGTCTTAGGAGGCACACCATGTATTAGGAGAATGCCATTTTACTAAATGTAACTAGTCTCTGAAAACTTGCTGCTACTATAGATACATCTTTCTTTGGCCATTTGAAAGAAGGCACACTCCTGACTCCCTCCAATCTGCTCTCCATACCACAGTCCAAATCAATCTTTTTTTCAGATTATAAACATCATCCACTCCTCCAGCACCCCCACACTCAAAATAATTCAATGTCTTTGCACTGCTCTTAAGCCTAAGACAAAAAGGAAAAATCATGGTGACCCTTTTTCAATGCTCTGGCTGTTTCTCTGTTCTCCTGTTTGTTTCAGCCACAAGAATTTTCATGGAGCTTCTCATCTGTACCAGGCAAAGGAATACACAGGCTGTTTCTTCTGTCCGAATATTCTTCTTCTCCTTTTTAATGAGCTCCTATTCATCCTAAAGTCAGACCTTCTTAGAAAAGTTTCCTCCTTTTATACAATCTACCTTCTCTAGTGGGAAAAGCAGATAAAAACAGAAAAAGGGGTTGGGACTACAGTCTCAGTGGTAAAGTGCTTGCCTTGCATGTGTGAGGCACTGGGTTTAATCCTCAGCACCACATTAGAAAAAAAAAAAAAAAAAGAAAAGGGAAGAAAGAGAAGGAAGAGGAAAGAAAGGAAGGGAAGGAGGAAGTAGGCAAGGACAGGAGGGAACAAGTGTAGGGAAGTGAAGGGAAGGGAAAAGAGGTCTTAGGGAGAAGTCTTGGGAGTGGACAGCAGATTTAGCAAACAGGTTACTCTGTGATGCTGGTCTTAGACAAATTGGAATGGTAACTGATTTGATACAGCTTCTAAATTTTCCAGGTAAATCTTGTATGTTTTCTTATGAACATCAGATACATAAGAAGTCTTTCAATTTTTTTCTTGAACATTTCTTAAGAGTCATTCATTTAAGCAATTAAGAAAGAATTCTAGCACTTTTCCTTTTTGATTATCCCCTACACATTTTAAAATACAGCTTGATGTCCCCAACAGAGGTGTCCAAACTGCTTATACTGTCACAGCTTTCATCAAAATTTATAAATATGTCTTCTAAAACTATTCTGTTTTGACCAGTTTGATGAAACGATGTTTATAAGATAGGCAAGAAAAAATTAAGTTTGTGATCTTTATTGCAATGGGAACTGGGGAAGCAGCTTCAGATTTCCTGGATTCTCATGGGAGGGTCTTTTGAGTGGTTTTTTTTGTGCAATATAAATGTTGAGAAACATGCTCAAGGCTCATTTATTCCTCCTACAAATGAATCACACTTGTTAATTCTTCACATTCTTCAATATCCTGGAGCATTCCAAGAATTTATCATTAAAAAATGTGAGGTTGTGCATACTGATGCAGTGATAGGAAGTCCCTTCTCCCCAGGTGCATGCATAAATCTTCTAATATAGAAAATTTAGCTGCATCCTATGGCTCTTTCTGTCACAACAACATACTGCCATTGCTGATCTCTTTTCTTCATTTTCTAGTTTTTTTTTTTTCATAACTCCCGTAAACCTACCAGCATGAATAAAAAAGTTACATCCAGCAGAAGAGAAAACATGCACTTCCAATTATGTCATTCAGTGGGCACAAGAATGTTAAAAATGTAAACTGCACAAATACTACATGTAAACCGATGGGAATTTGTTCAACACTGCTGCATTTTTTTTTTTTTTTTAATTCTACAAGGAAGTTGAACTAAAGAATTCTGCGTGCAGATAAGCATTCTGTTCATTAACACCAGGGGAAATATTATCACTGTGAAGGGAAAATCTGAACATTTCTATTATCTTTTTAGAACAGGTAACAGTGATTTCCTTTAGAAGAACTAAGAATCATGTCTTATGACTCTAGGGCAACAAAATGCAAAAATTAACAGCACTTGAACTTGTGACCTTCTATATTACAACTGTATGATGGGAACAAATAATTTCTAAAAGTGATCCAACCCAGAACTTATAGCAGGATATTCAAAGATATTTGAAACTCTGACTCTGAAAAATTTATATCAGTTATGCAATAATGTTAATAGATGAAACAAGGCAGACCTCTGTAAACAACTTTTCTTCAGAATCACATTGACTAGAACGTATATTTGATTTTGACATTATGCACAGGAAGAGTAATTGATGTGGACAGTTATCACTCACCATGGCTGTAAAAAGTTCTTCAGAATTTCATTTTTATGTGAAATAATAATGTCACTTTATTTGTAAAAAGGTCTTACTGATGTCTTAGTTCAGAGAAAATAAGGTCATTGAAAAGTAGGGTGGGCTCCAAATAACAATATGACTGGAGTCCTTATTGGAATTTGTCCCTTTGAAGATAGAAAGAACCTGTGACCATGAAGGCTGAGACTGGAACCAAGAATCCAGGAGCCCCAGGGACTGCCAGTCAGTCACCCGAAGGCAGGGAGAGGCAAAGAAGGGCTCTTTTTTTAGAGGGAGCATGGCCCTGCCAACACCTTGACTTCAGACTTCTACCTTCCAGCACTGTTAAGAGAGTACATTTCTGTTACTTAAGGCATCCAGTTTGGGGTGCTTTGTTACAGCAGCCCTAGTAAAATTAATATAAGCAAGGAATGAGGCACATATGACTCTGCTCCCTTCACACAATTTACCAACCTTGCTATTATCTGGGTGACTCATACCAGCAGAACATCTCCACAGTTAAGACCTCCACCATTGTAAGAGCAGGCCTCTTCTATATGCTTATTTTTTCCCCAAAAAGTAGTTTTAGCCAAATAGCAATACTTCATTCAATCTATTGAGCAAAAATCATGAGGTATTTAAATAAAGTTACATATAAATGTGGTTAGTTACCTTTATATTTGAACATCAGTCCATCTTGTCAGGTTTTCTTGCTGCTTAACTATATCTTACATATTATAGAGCTCAGTCCTCAATAGAGAATCTTCCAATTATTAGTGTATCAAAAAATGGTGACTGTTTGCTATGGTCTGAATTGTGTTCCATTGTTACACTGACTCATTAATCCTCAATGTGACTCTACTTGGGGATAAGGTCTTTTAGAGGTGAGTTAAATGAGGTCATACCAGTAGGACCTCAATCCTCTAAGACAGGTGTCCTTGAAAGAACAAAAGACACCACAGTGTAGTTCTTTCTCTCCCTCATTCCCAACAAACCCTCCCCTTTTGTGTATCTCTTAACTGTGGGCACAGAGGAAAGCAAGGGAAATCTATACAAGGACACTGCAGGAGGAAGCCATCTGCAAGCCTGAAATAATTCTCTCATGTAAATCTGACCACTTTGACACCCTGATTTTGGACTTCTAGCCTCCAGGTCTGTCAAATAAAAAAAAAAAAAATCTGTTGGTTAAGACTGAATGGTATTTTGATATGGCAGCCAGAACGACTACTACACAAGTGAACCAATCACTTCGTACATTAAGCAGAGATGTAGAACAGAATTATGTGACAAAATATCACACGTCATGAGGATAATCCAGCAAGGATTATGAGATTGGGGTAAAGATGATGAAAGTATGGTATTACTGGTTCTACAGGATAGTACACTAATATAAAGAAAGTCTCCTACCAGGGTCAGACTATTATTGGCACATCTTCTTATAGGAGGTACCAAAGACTACAATAATCTTGTGAATTATATTTGTTAACATGACAGTCTGACTTTTGGTCATGTTTACAAATTTGATAAGCATACTTTGGCCATGAATCTCATCTTTTTTTTCAAATTTTTAATGCAAGTATATTGACCTGCAGATTAAAAATCAAGGTGGCATGCTTTCTCCCATATAATGAGCTCATTTTGTTGTGTTTATTATATTTGGTAAGCTGTTTCTTCTTGGGCCACGTTCCTTCAGAGCAGGTTGCAGCATTACTTAAAAAGCTGGTTAATTACTGTGAGGCTCAGTCATTAGACTTACATAGAAATTATAATAGTAGCATAAATATATTAGTTTAGAGTCACATTTGGTCGAAATTTTATATTCTAAATTTCTCCAGGTTTTATGGGCTGAATTGTGCCAGTAATTTAAATATTGAAGCCTTAACGCCTCTGTAACTATTTAAAGATATGCCTTTAAGGTAATTAAAGTAAAAATAAGGACATTTTGGTGAGCCCTAATCCAATGTGGCTGGTATCCTCAGAAGAAGTTTAGAGCACAGGTACACACAAAGGAGAGACTGCGGAGGTGAGAAGACAGCCATACAGAAGCCCCCAAGAGAAGTTTCAGAATGAAATCGTTCCTGCCACACCTTGATCTCAGGCCTCCAGCCTCCACAATCCTAAGAAACAAATGCCTGTTGTTGAAGCCTCCATTCTGTGGCATTTACTAAGGTAGCCCTAGCAAACATGTACACTTTTCCTCTTGTTTTTTATAGACTCTACAGCAGAATGAAAAACAAGTTCAAAACTTTCATTTTTAAGACATTGAAGAATCTTCCAAAAATTCAGAGTTGGCCTAGTGTTCTGAAATGAAAATGAGAGGGAATGACTTTTGTGGTATATATTGTGTCCATGCATAAGATCTAGTAATATGTAATAGTTTTACTCTTCATTTCCTATCGTATTTCCACAATGCCATGATGAAATTCTTGATGTTATAAGATACAGTATAACATTATCAAATCCATGCCCCTTTAATGTGTTTAGATATACATTTACCCAATTTATGTTGTATTAATACTTGCTTTCTTGACATAATCATAACTTGTACCCTATCCCTCTGAACAACTCACCACCTACCTTTCAAACTCACTATGTCCTCACTCAGTGTCAGAAAAATTAACATTCTCATCTATTCAGTTTTTCATGCTATTTCAATAGAAGCAAAACAGACCAGAGTGGCAAAGATAAGCAATATTCCTACACCTGAAATGCCAAAATGCTTTCTCTCTTCTGACTTTCTACCTCTTCTCCTTGGCTTAGTCAACTCCTACAGGCACTTCAGTTGTTTGCTTCAGTGTGACTTTCTTAAGGCAGTTTCCTCTACCTTCCCTCTTATTATAATGGTGTCAGTTTCCCTCATAGCCCTATCAGTACACTAGAGGCATAGAATCTCAGGGCTCACATGAGGCCTACCAAATCCCAACTCTTCCTTCAAGACTCAGGCTCAAAATATCTCCCTCCCACTCCAAGGCACCTTTGGTCTTCCCATGAGCTCAGAGATTCTACTGCTAGCAGAGCAATCTTCATACTATGTTTTATTTACTAGCTTACATTCATTCTCACCTTCTGCAGAGACTTCTGGAACAAGGACAATAATATCCTATCAACTTCTGACAACACAACAAAGTTTAAAACCTGACACCCAGCAAGTACTAAATAACTACCTTTAAAGTCATGAAGCTGGAAGATAAAAGAGTCAAATTGGCTGATTTTTAATATCCTTTACATCTCTAACTTTCAATAAAGATGTAGTTTTAGTCCTTATATGGAGGTGCTACACTTCACATACACTTTTGGTGACTGAATTCTGGTTATATCTTTCCAAAATGCAAGTCCTAAGAATCTGCATTTCTAATCATCTCCCTAGCAATGCTGATACAGAAGCACTTTGCAGAGACATATCTTAAAGTCCAGAATACTTTTCAGAACCAGCTCTGGCTCCCTGAAATCCCAGGCTCACAAGACTTGTAATACGTAAACGATGTAGAGAACACAAGAAAGAAGCTATTGTACTGTTTCCTGCCATACACTGGGCCTCTTTAATAAAACTCAATCATTGGTTTAGCTCTAATTTATAAGTCTAAGTGTAGAAAAACTTAAAAACAATTACACACTTCATTCTAATCTGCCCATTTTGGTATACCCATGCAGAAGTCAGTAACCATCCTGTAAGTGCAAAACAAAAGAACACCACCCATGTGTTTTTCAAATTTCTACCTCTGTCCTACAGTAAAGGGTATCATCTTCCTTCCCCAACCAGATGCCAGGTAATCTTTGTAAAAGTGGAAGCTACCTGGAAGCTTTAAGGAAAACCCTTGATGGTTCACAGATGGAACAAGGAGAATGTACTTTCAAAAATGCCAAGTAGCTGTACATGCTGAATCCCTAGGAACAGGCTTTGTGAGGTTTCAAAGGTCTGAGCTATGCTGAGAGGAATGCTGCTTTTATTACTTAAACAAATACTCTCATGCCACTTTCTATGCTATAGAAAACTGATGCAATTTACAAACATTTAGCTAATCCTCACAACTGTATGGAATGCATACTGAGAATAGTGTTTGAAAATTGAAGAAACTGAGGCACAAAGATGTTAAATAACTTGTACCGGTTTTACAGCTGGTAAAGAGAGGCAACCTACCAAGTAAAGGAGAAGATAGGATTCATTTACAAGGACAGAGGAAAAAGGAGAGCATACAGACACCTATCTATGAGTTTACAATTCACTTCCTGCACTCCAGCTTGGACTGTATATAAAATAGAAAATTTGGTCTGGTTTGATTTTATGGAATTAAGAATATATATATTTCAATATTTGTTCCTATAATCATCTGCCACAAATAATAGATTTCATTTTCCATCAGAAAGCTAATGTTTTACACAAATTTGTTGCTTTATTGGTGTTGGATTCTCTCCATTTTAACTGATTTCACAGTTGATCACTATCCTCTCAATTTTTAAAAAAGACTCAATGTTAAGCCCTCAAATATAGATTCAAAATATAAAAGCAGAAGAGGCTAAGTCAGGTAGTTTTGGAATTTAGTAGGGAAAAAACATCTTTTAAAACATGGAAACCAAGTGTGTTTGGCAGTTAGTACCTTCTATTCATATCACATTAGAACTCTTAACCTGTGCCTGTCATTTATACTGAGTTTTCCTTTATGTAGAAAATAGCACGAGATACTATGAATAAATCCAAATTTTCCTCTTATGTTCTAATTTTGTCTTAATTTCATGCTTTTACCATATTCAGGAGGTTCTGATTAGCATTAGTTCCAAAGTTTTGAATGAATTAAATAAGTATATTAATTTTGAATGTTTTGAAGAGCAGAGTCTAGTAGGACATGGGGTGAGAAGTTTTTCAAGATAAAGGAGGAGAATTTATCTTTATATAAAAAAGAATTAACTGGACATGCTGGTGCACACTTGCAATCCCAGTGGCTTAAGAGGCTGAGACAGGAGGATCTCAAGTTCAAGGACAGCCTCAGCAACTTAGGTTCTGTTTCAAAATAAAAAATGGGCTGGGATGTAGCTCAGTGGTTAAGATCCCCTTGGTTAAATCCCTGGTACTAAAAAACAAAACCAAAAATAAACAAATAAATTTATATATTATATATATATATTATATAAAATTCAGTTAAATGCAATAAGTCTAATGTTGAAAAAATAGTAACATCATCAATTTTTTGTAAAAATATAATAAATTAATTCAAGTATTTCAGAGAGCTAAGGAACAGAGTTTATATATGTATAGATGGACTTTGCACTTATTGGGGATCATTCATTTCACAAGCATTTAATAAATACTTATCAAGGCAGGAAGGCCATTAAAAATATTCCCATATGTTCAAATAACATTGTGAATTCAAAATTTAGGCTTGTGATTATAGATAAACCATTTCTAAGGCATTGTAAAAGCCTTAGATAGTTCACCACAGTAGTTTGTCCTTTGGACAACTGAGCATAAGGTCTATAGCAACTGAGAGGTATTTAATTCTATAGGCTGTGCCTATTTTCATTAAAATTACAAAATCAATTTAATCTCAAGGAGGACATGGAAATCATATCACCTAACTGCCTGGTACTTTATATTTCAAAATTGAGTTACACAATCCTTATTCCTATTGATCTGACATTGACCAAGTCACCACTGGAGTTTTTAAGCAGGGAATAGGAAACTTGGAGTGAAAAAAATAATCTCTCCTTTCAAATAACTGAATGAACACATTATTTTCATAAAACATTAATAATCATGACATATTAGTCAGGTGATGGACATAAAATGGACTTCTCTTCATCATATTTTTAAATGTTTAAAAATGCATTCATTTTCAAGGAAACTTTGTAAAGCCTGTTAGCTCCAGGATTTATAAACATAATGGAATGGATAGTTTCGACATCACTGTGCTGCTGGCAAAACAAAATATTATTAAAAGAACAGAAGCCAAACGAGGTCCATTTGCATTTTAGATAGATGTGTTCCTTAAAAAAATAAAGTAGGAAATCAATAGTAAATTTGGGGGAGAGAATCTGTCTGTTTCAGTTTGAGTGAGACACATGAAAGAATAATAGTCACAAACAGGTTGTAATGACACTAGAGCTTTACAATTGGGTAAATTCGGTGTCAGTGGCTGCAGAAGGTTGTAACTGAAAATTTTCCTGTGGAAGAAGAAATGTCACAGTATTTTGATAAGCCAGAGATGAACTTTTTTTTCCCCTTGTGCCATCAGCAAGACGAAAAGAACAAAATGCATCATTTATAACCCACAGCTCAACCATTATCTCCTGGTGAGACACTTGTTTTAAACACACAAGGACCTTTTCTCCCCCTCCACAAAGTCTGGGGCTCTCTGTGAGGCTCCTTCTCCCTTAGAGCCATGAAAGAGAGTTGACACTTGTGCAGCCAAAGTTTCTAGGCAACCACAGATGGGCACTCGTACACCCTCCAGGTCACAGCCAGTTCTGAAGTACAGAGGAAGCAGACAGACAGCATATGTCTCTTTGATCACAGATATCATCTCAAACTGATGTGGAGAGAAAATCCTGTTCTGCACCAAAGGCTTTACAGACTCCTTTCCTGATTTTGCCCATCGAGCTAAGAAAGGGTACCTTGCTCAAATTATTGGTTGGAATGTTTCTCGATGCTAAAATTGGAAAGTCCTCATATGCGTGTATGTGTGTGTGTGTGTGTGTGTGAGAGAGAGAGAGAGAGAGAGAGAGAGAGAGAGAGAGCGCGAGACACACACACACACACACACACACACACACACACACAAACATACTCAAGAATGTTTCTATGATTGCCAAGCCAGGACAAATTAGGTAAAGCAAACCAGAAGGTAAGATAAGTACAGTTTAGGCTTCTTTCATTTATTTATCCATGTACTCTGAAAATGTTGATTGACAACTCTGGAGGCCGATGAGAACCAAAGTCCCCATGCTCTTACAGAATTCCTGGCCATAAGTACCAACAATTAAGATGGCCTTAACTTATCAAGAAAAGGTTACATTTTGTACAGCATTTAATCCAGTTTAATACACTTTCCAGCACTTGTGTAGTTACCTAATGCCCCTCAATTATACAGTATAATCATTTTCCCATGCATTGTGGATGAAAACAGAATTAACACTTTACATATAAGTGTTTAGAGGCTGTGAGTTATTTCCATGTGACTAATTAATTTAATGCTCACAGAAACTCTAGGTAGGCCTACCTCTAAATTGATGCAATGAACAAAAGATTTAAGAGATTTGCCGAGGGATCAATCTGGGGAGGAGCCAGGACTTGGACGGTGAGCAGCTCTGCATGGCTCATGCCTGTCCACTGTGATTCTGCTGTCATGTTCTGCTTCTTTTTTAAATACAGGGGGCCAGAAAATTATTACTGTGAGTTGATGTCAAAACTGTACAAGCACAACCTACATGCAAAAATAATTTGCTAATGCATCAGTCAATTTGTTGATTATCTCTTCTACATAATAAATCAACTAAATTCCTGTGTTATTTTAGCATTAGAGCTCCTCTAAGGTCAGCATCTGCAGAGGATTTTACCAACATAGCAGCAGCCATCACTGGTGGGGAGGCAGGGAAGTGCAGTAATTGTCCGATGCAATAGAGCAGAGAAGAAATTACTCTTTCAGAGGATTTACTTCAAAGCTCTGGAGGCTGTAATTCTTGATGTCTAAAAAGGCATAACCTTAGTATCATTCCTGGCTGGGCCATTGCATGCTGTCGATCCCAACATTGGTGACAAGGGCAGGGTGGGGAGGGCACAAGAGCAGGACAACCGTGTGGCTACAGAATTCTATGATGTGGATGACAGGAAGTGGTTTAAAAATTTAGAAATAGCTTGACATTTTGTATCCTGGATCTGCTTTTCTACATTTCCCTCAGAATGCTAGGTAATATAAAACTTGTGTTCTTTTGTGGACTGATATAAAGATTCACATAATTTGGACCCAGAAGCCTTTTACAAGCATCATTTTGAATGTTTGTGAAAACTTACTAGGTAATCACCTTCCATTTTTATACCGGTTGAACGATGATGATATGCAAAGTACTCTACACTTTTCATACTACTATCCTAAACAAAAACAAAAAAGAAAGAAAGAAAGAAAGAAAGAAAGAGAGAAAGAAATCCTGGGAGTTTGCTACTTTGAAGCTCATTTTACAGATTTAAAAAAAAAAAAAAAAACTGAATTAAAACTAAGTTGCTCAGCATCAGGGCTAAGGCTCAAGGAAGAGCTAGACCCAGTACTTAATTCAGACCACCATGCTGTATTTCCACTGGTAACACTACCAGAGGACCCAAAGTCCAGCAGCTACTGAGCTGACAGAAGGCAGCAGAGCTTCAGGGTTAAAAAGAAGGTTTTGTGCTGGGACCAAGCCAGACTTCCTTGCAAAAAGTGTTTGTCTTCCAAACATGCAGAGCCAATTAGAGAAGATGAATGGTACACCTTTAAATTGAAATAACAGTGTTTGAGCACTACCCAGAAACATAGTTTCAATATCCATTCTCAACATAAGAATGCATAGACTTGAACTCTGCTGATTTATAAAGCACAATGTTTTTTGTTCCAATTTTACAGAAGTATTACATTCCCTGTAGGAAAAACATGTAAGTTAGCCATATGTGAGAAATCAAAGAAGTTTTTCTTTTATTGTTTCTTACTTTTTTCTTTTAAAGTTTATATGAGTAATGCCTGAATATACACTTACAAATATCACCAAAAACATATAGTTTTGAAAGGTAAAAGTTTCCTTTTAAGTTTTTTTTTTATTCTATTTCTCTCACCAGAGGAAAATGCTATTAACAATTTGAGATCTCATATTATCTTACTTCCAAGTGGTAAGCTAATTGACAACACGACATTTATTAAATAGCTCATTCTAGTTCTTTATTTTCATATATATATTTATCACCATCAAATACTTATATATGCATGAGTTGATTTCTAGACAATTACTCTATGACTCTTTCAATTGTTCTTTCTTACACTTATAAGTAACATAGTGATCTAATTACTGTACTTATATAATAGGTAAGTTCATTTTTTGCCTCTGGTTCTTAGGAAGTTCCTCATTTCATCACTTGTAAGTTTTATAGCTTTCTGACAATTCAATGAATTAAGTGCACTTTATTTTATATTTATAAAATTTCTTAAAGTCATTAATTACATGCTGTGATGATTAGATCCTTCACCTTTACCTTTAATATATTTCTGTTAGCTGAGAATTTTACTAAAACTCTTACTGTATATCATTGTTGTTGTTTTCCCTAAAAATATCAGGAGCTATATTTTTTAAGTTTTGCTTTCATAAGTCCAGTTCTATTTATTTTCTAATTTCTAGAAATTGCTCAGCTTCTGGGTTTACTAATGGCCCTCTTTCCTGTTTTCTAGCCCACTGTGTGTGCATGCCTATGTGTGTTCATGCCTATGTGTGTGTGTGTGTGTGTACGTGTGTGTGTGAGTGTGTGTGTACCCCTCTTTCTGACATTTCACAGGATTTGAGCAGCAGGATTTGTGAGCACATATGCTCAGTCTACCATCTTGAATTCCGATCTCTTTAGCTACACCACACTTCAACACATATGTAAATTATTCATGATCATTTTGACAAAGCAATTTCCTAAAAGACCCAGGGTGGCATTCCAAGTCTTTAGCAATGCTTGACATCTCCATTATCAGCTTATCTCAAACTTTAAGGCCCCAGCCATCCCCATATGTCTTCCTGCCTCCAAAACTATCCATAAATCTTCTCTAAAGTTCTCTAAAGTTGGACCCTTTCTTCATATAATAAAATATCCTCCTATCAATCACCCATACTCGAAAATCCACCTCAAAACCCACTTATTCCCCCAAAGCCCACTTCATGTTTTTCTTACCCAGAAATCATCTCTACTGCAGTAGACCACTGGAGCACTTTGGTCCACTATGACATCACTTACTAGAAGGACTCACTTTTACTAAGCATCCACCTTCCCAAGTAGGCTGAGGCTGCTGGAAGAAAGGCCCCATGTCACACGCACATTCAGGCTCATGCGTGTGTGATAGTGTACCACGGTATGTAGCTTAGTTATGTTGAACTGAAGTATGTATTTTTCTCTTAAATAGTAGTGCAAAGCTTACCACAGGATCATGCAACAAAATGATAATTTTCTTCTATTTTTCCATGCTGTGCCTTCACATTCTGTTGATATTAGTAAGTAATTGAACTACCTGCATGTTTTAGCTTGTACTTAGTGCTTAAGAGGCTGATCCCAAATACATATTGACTGCATGGTAACCACTTATACACCACATTTTATGTCAATTTAAATTTCTTTTTTAAAGGATGAATTGTTCTACCTTTATTTTTTCTTGTACTAAAATAGGACATAGCTTTTATTTTACTTTAAGATGTTTGCCTTTAACTATATGAGGTTACCTCATATGCATTAACACTTAAATTTATTATCTTTCTGATGCCTCATCATCAATTAAATAGTTGTTTTTATTTTTTTTTCCTTTGCTATGGTGTCTTCTGACAACAGGGTATTTGTGTTCCTAAGAAGAATTCATGTTATAAAAACAATTATTTTAATCATAAAAGGAGAGGTCGGAAATAGAGAATTTTAGGCCAGCACAAAGCTATTTTTTTCCCACAGGCATTGCAATAATAAAGGTGCTTTATAGCAATATATATCTATACTAACTATAAGATAATAGGTTAGTCAAAATATATAAAATCATGTCTAAAAATTTCTGAGAAAATTCTGGAGAACACATAAAAGCGAACCCAAATCCTGGCCATCCAAATTAATGTCAACATACCACAGGCCATGGTGAGAGAGACACAGGACATCAAACCATACAGCCCACTGTTTCTATGCTGTGTGACAACACATCTCTTTATTATGGATGTGAGTTCTGAATTCCAGTTCATTATAACTCAAAAACATTGCACAATGCAAATATATTCCCTAACTAATTAACTTTGTTAATTCCAGTCTGTGTTCTGTAATATATACCACAAGCCAATTAGTATATGGAAATACAGGATCAGGACAATGCCCATTTTCAACACTATCTAAAAATCCTTAACATAATAATATTTAGGAAGATATTTTAGGATTCTGACACTTTTCCATTTTTCTATCTATAGGGTCATTTCTCATTGTTATTTGAGTAATTGGAATTTATACCTTGAACTCAAAACTGTAAATCAAAACAGCTCATATTCAATGAAATTTTACTATATATATATATATATATATATATATATATATATATATATTACTTTAATTCTCTCAAAACCTCATAATAAAATCCATATATGCCTTGCCTACTCATACATGGATTATATATCATAGCATAGCAGTTTAAGCATGTGGGCTCTGAAAAAGGGTTTGAATATCAGTTTGGCCACTTACTAGCTATGTGACATTAGACAGGTTATTGAATCTTGTGGAGCTTCAATTTTATCTGTAAAATGGAATGCTATTATCCCATGAGATTTTTGAAAGAAAGAATTTTAATTAATTTGTATTTGTGGTGCACACATCATCCTACAAAGGCTAGTTACATTTATTTGTTGTTCTCAAATCCTAAAGTGGGGTTGTCCTTAACTAGCAAATATTTTTTTCTTAATATCCTTAGAGACCCACACAATTGTCATATCACAAAGTTGTCTATAACTTTATTAAAGTTGTGGTCTAGTTTAATCTCAAGATAACCCCACAGGATCCATATTCAAAATGTAGAAATCTAAAATAGTTTAGGGAACACACCATTGTATTGCTAGTACAGCACATATTTTTTTAATGTATGCACTGTTCCACTAGGTTTTTCATATTTTTCTTCATAACAATTACATTCATGGAAAACACCTTCTTTCAGGCCAACTCCTCCTATTTTTTTTCTCTGCTTATAGCAGTTCTGTGGTTGTAATAAC
The DNA here is from genome assembly GCF_048772815.1 of Callospermophilus lateralis. NCBI lineage: Eukaryota > Metazoa > Chordata > Mammalia > Rodentia > Sciuridae > Callospermophilus > Callospermophilus lateralis. Next base: position 60,636,712 of record NC_135320.1, on the reverse strand, counting down.
ACAAAGGAATCTGCATGATTTCAGCGTATGACTCATCTCCAGCAAATCAACACGCACACTCTCAATTTTTTATGCATGAGAGATGTGTAAAACTATAAAAATGTTTGGACATTTGAGAAGACTAAATCAACAGAGGGTAAGCGTTTTATCAAATCTACAAGTGAAATTAAACTTTAATTTGAATAAATAAACTGTACCATGAAAGATGAGTTGCTATCCATCTGAGCTAAAAAGATGAAATATAATTGTGTCTATGTTAATAGATCTACAAAGCAGGAGGAAATCTCAGCACAGGCTCCTGTATGAACACACTGATGATTCACAGGTGTGTAGGCAGGGTTTGTGTACACAGAGGGAAAGGGTGACAAATATATGAATATATGAGTTACAATCGTGGACTGCCCTCTTCTAGGATGACATTTATTTTTCCAAATTCTTGGGTAGTTACAGAAGAAGCGTTTAGGAGAAGACAATGATGTTAGCAATTTCAGAGTGCCTCTGACTGAGATAAAATAAACTTGGTCCCAAAATCTTCAGGGGAAAAATATTTTGCCAATTATTTTGTTGTTATTCATGTTATGATGATAAAGTAAAAAACGGCTAGTTCTAAAAGAGGAGCAAATAATGATCATAGTTATAAAAGACTGTCATTTGCTTAGAATAGATCTAACATGCTCTCACCACACATAAAAATCTAACTTAGGTGACCAATATGTTAATTAGCTTAATTTTGGAGAGAATATATCAATCAATCAATAAATGTGCATATTTATATATAAATGTTCATTCAAATTATACATATAATTTATATAAATATATAAAAATGTCATGCTGTGCACATGAAATATATAGAATTTTTATTTGTCAAATATACCTCAAAAGCTGGGGGGAAAAAAAGAATGTTTGTAGTTCTTTATTTATATCAAGTTGTCAAGGAGAATCACTTTCCAGAGTAACAGAGTGAATCATAGTTTTATCCCACACAATAGAATCAGGATCCTTAATGCCAAACAATTCATTCACTAAAACTACTTGTCTCATTTAAAAAAAAAGTTAACTTAAGACTAAACAACACTTATCCTTGCCAAGGGTGATGCAAGTAATAAACCTTAATTTGGTTTATCACAAATATAACAATGTGTTTACATCCACAAAAAGATTCTATTCTAGATTCTTTGTTCTGAAGTACATTACAGAGGGATGCTGAGTGGTTCCCCAAAACTTGTTTCAAAGTCCAAAAGACAAAAAGTCAAAAAATAACAGGAAGTCACTTAGGCAATGAATGGAAGAGACTCTTTATTCTTATGATCCTGGACAGAGATTATTACTGTATTAAGAGGAAGAGGTCTAGAAGGTGGAGACACAGGTTTGCATTTCTACATTACTAACACTCACTAACTGCGGGGACTCACTCATCTTCCTGGAAAATGGGGATAACAGTAGTGGCTATTTCACAAGGTTGTGGAGAATACTGGACATAAAACTTGGAAACAATGCTGGACACACAACTTTCTATAAATTTCAACTATGTAATAACTATATTCGACATAGTAGTGAGTGGTATCATCAATGGAGAGAAATGGGAAAAAGCAGTCCAATAGCTGTATTGCATGTGCTATAAATTATTAATTTCATCACTGTAAATATCCAAATGCATGGCTATGCCAAGTACAGCATGAGTCACCAGATATGTGTTTCTCCTAAATGATGCTAAGACTCTGTTTAATAGACCAACTTTCTCAAAGATTCAAAATGTAGCTTTGCAGAAATAACTCCCTTTGTTTAGGGTCATCAAAACTTACATATAGCTAAGGACATCATCTTCAAACATTAATTGTTCTCAAGTAAGATTTATCCTATACTATTCAATTTTACTACATTTTACTACTCAATTAATTTCAAGACCTCACAGACTGATCTTCTTATAATCCCTTCATTCCGCTCTTCCTGCAAGTCTACAAATTTCTATATTGTTTAAGAAAACCAAGTCCCCAGTTTCATGGGAGGGCTAAAATATGAAACAGGATCACTATGGTTCTCATTCTCTCTTCCAGAATAACTGGTTCAACAAGTGGACTTGCAATTCAAGGGAGAGCAATAAAAGTTGTTATCAGGGGTTTTGTAAAAAAAAAAAAAAAAAAAAAAAAAATGCCTAGACATATGACTTCCCAGCTCTAAGCTATTTAGCAGGTGTAGGGAGTCCAGAAGGGGTGACCATTACCAGGAAAACCTAATCAAAGAATGAGGATGAAACCTGACATTGGGTAGCACCAGAAAAAAACAAATAACCAGAGAATGCAATCTGCAGGCCTCACCATCCTTTGGTATTTTCAGTTATGTAATCTAAATCTAATTCTTTCTCTATTCAATTCATATCAAGCTCTATTACCTTTCACAAAAATTTTCTCACCCAGTGTGGTGGCACACACCTGTAATACCAGTGGCTCAGAAGGCTGAGGCAGAAGGATCACAAATTCTAAGCCAGCCCCAGAAACTTAGCAAGGCCCTAAGTAACTTGGCAAAACCCTATCTCAAAATTAAAAACATAAATAAAAAATAAAAAGAGCTAGGATGTGCCTTCGTGGTTAAATGGCCCTGGGTTCAATCCCTGGTACCAAAAATAAATAAAGAAAAGAAAAGAAAAGAAAGAAAGAAAGAAAGAAAGAAAGAAAGAAAGAAAGAAAGAAAGAAAGAAAGAAAATAAAAAATAAAGAAATAAAGAAAAAGAAAAGAACTGAAAAAAATTCTTAATAGTATAAGAATGCAAAAACAGGAGTTGAGGATCTCCCCTGAGAATCTAAAAACAAAACAAAACTAATTTTAAAAATGTCTAACAAATAAGATATTAAGTGAATGGACATATATATGTTCTCAGGGGATTTTGATTTCTATTCTAGGGATAGCAGTGAAAACCAAATGAGAAGTTACACACAAAGTATAACCACAGAGCATACCTAGCACATAGCACCCAATAAGCACTTGATCTTCCTATTTAAATATAGCCCCCATAGAAGAAGGAAAGTAGAATCAGTGCTAAACATTTCTAATATTACAAAGTATACCTGAATTTATTAAAAATTTTTACCTTAATATATCTTCATTTTTAAAATTAATAATTATATTTGGAACTAGTAATTCATCGATTTGACAACTTTTCTTGTTACCCAAAGTTCAAGGAATTTTCTTCCGTGCACATCCTGTTCTGTCTCAGCACTTCCCTTCCAGGGATAGTGTGCCTTTCTGAGTTACTGAAAACACTAATGTCACCCCTTTTCCAAGCATTCATTCATTCTAACATATAAATAACTAATGCATAACCTTAATATCCTATGGATCTTTTAGAGAGGACAAGATGAGTGCATTCATTTATGAGAATATTGACAAAGGAGCCTACTACGTGCAGGTCTTATATTAACCTTAGTGTCTATATCCATAAACAAACAAGCCACTGTGTTTTGCTGAGCTTTGAGTGTGGTGAAAAGGAAAAGTAACAATCCAACATTCACAGAAGCAGACAGTAAATTGCAATTGTGGCAAGTGCTAGAATAAAGAGTACATGTCCGGATGGGAGCTACTGAAATGGAGACCCAAAGGGAGGTCAGGCATGGCTTCCCTGGGGAGGTGATAATTGAGCTGAAGCTCAGAAAGCAGGTGAGAGAAGAGTATGCTTCAGGCTGAGTTTGGAATCAAGTGTGTCATGGCAAGAAAAAGCAATGCATTGTTCATAGCGAGACTTTTCCCAGGGAATGACAGTATTAGACAAGAGACTGTGGAGATTGTGAGGGATTTACATTGTCCACTCATTCATAACACACTCTGGGCACCCACATAGTGGGGCTGTACAGAGGACTGATCCTAGATATGTGTAGGCTACATATGAAAGTCAGAAAATGTAATTTGTGAGTGAAAATCCCTGTCAGTGAATGGTGTGTTTTAAGACCTATCTGGCTTTCATATTTAAGAAAAAAAACTCATTTTAGACCTATTCACTTCAAAACTTTGTGGTTATAATCCGGAGATCTACATTTTTAACTAGTTCCCAAGGTGACTCTTTTGCACTCTGTAGATTGAGACTTGATAATTAAAGCAACATTATTTCCTAAAGAGAATTATCTATTCCACCCTTAAAAATGATTCAAATAAGTCAATCTATACTTTAATGAAATGGAAAATATGCTACATATAAAATTAAATATCATAAATAAATTCAATGCTTTTACAAAGCATATTTTCATACAGAATAAACAGAAGCATAACTTTTCAGAATATAACTTCATAAATGCTGACTCAAGCATTTAACCAAGAAAACATAAATAAAGAAGAAATATAACTATCAATCTCCATCTTTCTTAGGAGTAGTAATAGCACAAAGTGCAGAGGGATTTTGTCAGGAATAGATGTGCCTTTTATAAAGTAATCTAGAGAGTCGAACAATAGAGCATCTCTCTAGTTTGCCAGTATTCTACATTTAGGATACTAACCACTGGACATGATAATGAACATGAGATCAGAGAGAAAGGGATTTTTTTCCCCATGAACTCCTTATATAGACCTTAAAAAACAGGCATCGCTTTGGATCAGATACCCATTATCAATTTGGACAGAGAGTGTCTGAACCACTATTATCTGCAAATGATTCATGAGTGCAGGTATTTCGCTACCTGAGGATTTTAGTGAAACCATAAATATAAGAAAAGACAGAAACTGGAATTTATAAAAGGCCTTGAGAAAAATACAGGATAGAAAATTATGTCCAATCTAAAGAAAATGTAATTTACCAAATCTGACTCACCTGTTTCTGTCTGTAACCAGAAGGACCTCTTTCTTATTTCCCAGCTGTTTTGCATATTAGCCCTCCATTCTACAACCAGAAAGACAAAATCTACCTTGCTGGCTGAAACTCACTCATTACAAATGCTGTCTTTAACATAAACAAAAATCATTACTCATACACAGTTAGCACTTAACCAAAGATACTAAGCTTGCAAAAATTCACAAAACCATAATTTAACAATGGAAAACTGATGCTATTCCTACATTGAAGAGTAAAAACTATACATATAATAACATGCATATATACATGCACATACATACATATATATGTATGCAGTTTTGGCATAGTTCATATGTAAACTAACATAAAAATTTTCAAGGACTATCTGTCCTATAAAAGTTCTTATAGAAAAAAAAAGCTACCATTTTAGAAAAATATAAATTTTCCTCTTTTGGCTTTAGTGTCTTAAGTCAAAGATATGACTATTTGACCAATTAATTTACAGATAAACAATATAATCCTTTGACATTTATTAAGTTAATCATGCATATTAAATCATTGACAACTTTAGGGGTTTATTTTTCTTTCAGTGATTCTTTTTGAAACATGTCCACCCTTTAACAAAAATAAAACCTCTGGGAGCCCCACAATTAATCAACGACCACTAAAAGCCAGCATAAAGAAGAAATTTATAACACATGATTGACTATTGATTTTGTGTGGAAATGAATACCTAGTGCTTAAAATTAAAACGCCAAACTTTTTCATTATTACTACTATCCACTATTCATAGAATGGTTTCTGTGTGTCAGACATGACATTTAACATTTGGCAAAAGAATCTTGCATTTAATTCTAACAAGAAGTCTTCGTGGGTACTTATTATTGTTTCCTTTTTCCAAAAAAGAAGAAATTGAGACCCAAAGTCAACTAGGTGATGAGAATCAGAAATGAAATATGAGCCCATGACCCCCTGACTTCATCATCCATGTCCTTCACATGTTAATTATACAAATAATATTTTTTTTCTCAAAAAAACCCCAATAATTTTAGCCTAACATAAAACTTTCCAACTACAATTCCCAAAAGGTTAATAGAGCAACAGAGTGAATAGTTCAGAAGCATCTACACTGAATATCTCTGTCCATTTCACAAAGTCTTTTAACATCAGAATAAAGCAGAGGTTCTTGTCAATCACTACCTAATTTGGGTCAGCACTGATGATGAGACACTGTCTATGTGGAGAACTGAGAAACACATAGAAGCCCAACTCCTCACTAGAGCTCCTGGAATTTTTTGTCTTTATATTTTGGTATCTGCTAAAATGAAAATAAGCCCCAAAGGGGAAATAACTTACACTTCATCAGTTATTTACCTCTCAGGGTGGACAGGTTTATCAGAATCTTCCTGGAAGAAGAAGTTATCTATGAAAGGGAAAGTGAGAAGAAGGTGGCAGTGAGAACCTAGGAGCTGCTGAAGGTGGAGTGGCATCTGGAGAGGAGGAAAACATCAACAATAGATGTTTCCTGCATGCCCATCTGGACAGGACCAGCCAATTTTGATGATCATGCTTATTCCTCAGGCATGTTTAGCTGCTGGCCCAAGGAATGAGCATTCCTGAGTTGCTACAAGGAGGCTTGAATCTGGGATCTTGCAGTGTCTGCAGATCTATTGTCTCAAACATCAGGCATCTGATCATTGACACTCTCCTAGTATAAAGCCAGTATACCAATCCCTGAGAAGAAGATAAAGATTTCCAAGGCAGTGAACAAATTTTCATTTCTTTTAATCTTCCATCCTTGGAAACATTAAGGATGTCTTGTGTAACATTAAGGGATGGGCATCCTTGAGATTTTTTTGGCGGGGAGGGGAAGGGGGAGGGGAGTAAACCCACAACAACAGAGACCCAACTCTGGAGCCTAAGTCTATACTCCAGTTTTTCCTACTGGTAATTTAACTATTATCCTGTGATAGGAAGCAGTGCTCTAAACAATTATTGACTTGAATAAACAATAACTTCTGGTCAGAGTTGTTTGTAATCACACTACTGAACATTCAGAAAATAATCCCAATCACCTTAAATCATGTCATTTCACTGAGAGACCTTTCCTAAGAAATGGGAATTGGGGGGGGGGGGGGAATCAGATGCATAAAGATAAAATACCTTTTGCCTATTTTAACCATAATTAATCATTTTATTTTCTATCTACATAGTGTTTGCTATCATTTCCTTATAGTGAATCTCCTACAGCACAAGATTTCAAAGTGACGCAATTTCTTGAAAACTACAATGATATGAAAATTCTCTGCCCTAATACACCAAAATAGCCCACTACCCAGGCACCGTGTTCCCAACATTATAGTTATTTTTGCCTTTGTTGGACTTTGAGAGTAAACTGTCTAATATGTTTCAAACCTAGACTTCCTAGAGGATTAAGGAGACATGGCTCTTTTACAGTCTCCAGGACTACCTATGTAGACAGAGCAAGCTCCAACTACAACTTCTAGAGGGGTAGAGAAGAGACAAGGATAAGATTATATAGAGGTTAAGAACAGCTCAACATTAAGTGATGGGAAAGACACAGAAGATGAACTAGGACTGGTTAATCTCAATTATTGCTTTGGGATGAGGTGGAGGCATGTTGGATCACTGTAATGTGCACGCGGGTATGTATGTGTGTGGTATCTAGATGACCACAAATCCAAGAAAACTGAGTGGGTGGGAAACTGATCTCCTAACTCCATGAATCTGTTACAGATCAAGCATTCCTATTTTATTTTAATTATGTCTTATATGAAATAGAAATCCTTGTGGTTTTTCTTCTGCATAAGAATTTAGTAAAAAAAAAAAATCACCATGATTTATTTTAGCAGTGGCAACCATATTGATATAAAAAAATCTGTAAAACAGTAAAACAGTTCATACATCTACTTCTCTTCCTTAAATGGTTCCTACCTTTAAAATAAAAAAAAAAAGTAAGAAGTGAGAAGAGAACAGAAAAAAGGATAATGTAAAGTTCAGCCATCAAAAATGGCTTCATTAAGATCCTTAATGAAGCACATGGGAGCCATTTATTGACTCCTCAACTATTAAGATGGAACATTATTACTGCTTTAATAGTATTTCCATTTTCATTTAGGAAATAACTAATCAAGGGATCAATGTACCAAAGACTTTATTTTCTTTCCCTTGGGTCACTGCAAGTACATTTTTTAAAATGCAAAAAACGTAAGAGCAATTCCCCCTGGCACCATATTGCATGAACAATTTAAAGAAATAACAAGAAGGGTGAAAGGTCAACAGCCACAGATCTGAGCACTGTTATAAAACAAATGAAACTTGGTGAGTGGGATGTCTCTCTTCCTAGGAGAGGGAAGGGATCCCCTCCTTGGCAGAGAGCTTCCCCTCCAAGGTATGCAAAGTGCCTCCACCCTGACCTGCTGTCAACCTGTGAAACATTTCTATTTCTCAGACTCACTTAGAATGCAAACTACTGTTTTCCTGGTAGTTCTCACAGCTCTGCTTCCTTTGAGGTACAGATGTGTAGCCACAGAACCCAATCAGATAACACCTATTTACATATTTATAAAGCCTCCTGTAAAATCTCCTATCAATTGTTGCTGCTATATATAGGCCTTTCAAAGGATCTTGTGGGCCCGGCGCTCTACTGCACCGCTCCCTTCAGGAATCCTGATATATCGCATAATGTGATTTCAATGTAAATGGGGCCCATCACACAATCACACCACTTCACAAACTCTTTTCTGCTGGGGTAGCTTAAATCTAAACACACTCAAGCAGCTTGCTGCACTGGAGCGAGATTTCTTCCACATTTAAAAAAAAAAAATTTTTTTTTTCAAAAAAAAAAAAAAATCCAAAAATCCAACACAACAATGCCAGAGGAAAAAAAAAAAATCTGAACGTTTTCTGCAGAAAGATGGGCCGTCTCCAAATCCTTGTGCCCTATCAGACAAATTAAAGTAAATCAAGCATGAAATGAAGCCGAAGAGCCCCGAGATAAGGCCCCTTTAAGTCGTTTACAGATTAGGATAGAAGAGGTGCATCTGGTCTCTGGCAGTGAAGGAGGCCAGTTTCTCAGCTCACAATAGCAGCCTGTGTATAGGATTACCTTACCTTGTCACTGACAAGGGAGGAGGCGCCTGCGAGATGTCTCTAACTAACTTCCTAATGTCCCCGGCTAAGGGCTCCTATTAAAGTATTAATTGTTACCAGGAGAGAAATACATTTGGGTAAAACAACAGAACGCCCTCCCTCCAGAAAACAATCCCCCAGACTGATTTATGAACTGGTCGGAAGCAGATAAACTGGGGAGGCTGGGGGCGGGGGTCTGCTACCAGCAGATGAGCCTCTTCTCTTATCAGGCAGGATTCTGCTGCTAGAGACAGAAGCTGATAAGTTTCCAACAGGAATTAGTGACGCGGCCAGAAACCACGTTACTGGTTGGACTGGTGCTCTAGCAGCTGCCAAAAGGCCCTCTCTTGTTATCAGATGAGATTTTGCTGCCGTGAATGGTGAGGTATTCTCCTGGAGAAACTGGGCTCTCTCTCATAATGCTCTGTGATTAATGATTAAATTGTTAAGAGGGGGTGGGTACCAGGTTTTCTTGGAAGCATCTGGAATTCTGCAGTGTCTCCATGAAGACCTTTCCTTTCTTTGGCACTCTCAGCAGCCTGGAAACTCCCTTCTCTTTCCTTCCTTGACAAAGAACTTTTTCTTCTCCAATAAATTTGGGTTCTACCTTTTTTCTATCTAAGGAAATCCTTGATTTTCTACACAATGGACACCGATCTGTTTCAGTTACCCTCAAGAATCCATCCTGACTCTGTTTTGTGATTAGATAGAGTGGTAGTGGTGATAGAAGGGGAGGAAGTACTGTTTTCTCCGTCTTTAGTTAATTCACGCCCTGGGGCTGAAAGAGCCAGTCCTGCTGCAGGTTGGGCCATCTTTGAAGACTGACACCAACCCATTGAGAAGAAACTGTAATTCTTCTAGGGCATCATATATTACTCTCTGTTCCAACCGAAGTTAACTTTTTGTGCATAACAACACGCAACACAACACTTGCACTGCCCTTAACAGTTTATGATGTTTGTCACTTATATTTTCACATCTGAACTTCACATGCTGCACTTTCAGATAGGCAATATTACCACAAAATTATGACAAATAACCTGAGGTTCAGCTAGATGAAATGACTTGCCCCAAACTACTGGGTTGATTAAATCCAAACTCCTGTTCCTTCCCAATAGGTGAGATTGCCTAATGGCCTACTTTCTTCCTCTTTGGATGAAAAGACTCAATAGAAAATTCTCAAGTTGTCAGATTATAGACAAAGGCATTCATCCCCAATCTGAGATCTCTCATAGTCCATGACTTATATGGTCTGCGGCACTTCAGGGACACATGATATATGCCCTAAGGTATGGATAAAAATGCTAGGGGATGTTTTCTTCTTAGATAACTCTGATCAGAATAGAGAATAAAATTACAAAATTATTTTATTAATAACAAAACATTCCTTTGAATGCATTTTAAACTTGGCCTTGGTGTGACCACTTATATATTCCTCTGCCCTCTCTCTACCTAAAATTACCTCTTATTATGCCACTTCAAGGAATCTACTTCAACCCTCCTAATGGGTATGCCTTAAATTTATATTTTGGATATTTATGTAAAAATGAGTGACTCTTGGGGCTGAGGCTGTAGCTCAGTGGTAAAGTGCTTGCCTCGCATGTGTGAGGCACTGGGTTCAATCCTCATGAAAATAAAGATACTGTATTCAATCCACATAAAAATAAATAAAGATACTGTGTGTTCATTTACAACTAAACAAATATTTTAAAAAATGAGTGAATCTTTGGTGGATTATGTTTCTCACAGGTAATACAGTACAAAGCATGCAATTTTATTTAAAATTTCAATCTGTCAATCAAGTTTTCATTCTGACAGCATAGACCACAGAACAAAATATTACCAAAGGAAGACATTGTAGAGGTTCAGATGCTGAAAAAACTAAGTTTAAAGTAAATTTTAAAATGTTACAGTCTTTTTCTTAAAAACAGAATGAGAAGATCAAGAAGATCATACCTTCTAAAGACAAAAATTCAGTGTCAAATACTATAAAACACTTGAAAAGTAACTAATAGTAAACTTTGAGCATATATAAATATAAATGAAAACCTGATGAAATTCACATCAAAAACATTTATGAATATGCTGTAATTATTTTCAATAGAGTAGGTCGAGGATAATCCTTCTCTCAGCAACTGAATTGATATATTTACAAATCTGTGACCAAATGATGATATCTAACAAGTGCTCACTGCTTGCTGCTCCAAAATAATAAACTATCTTAAATTATGCCAAAAAAGATAAGAGACATGCTTTATTTCCCCATTTATTAATACTGTGAGGAGGTGACATTTATTCATGATATTTACAGTGCTTCTTTACACTTGACTTTGGAGAAGGCACTGTTTTTTTTTTTTTTTTTGCAACTTCATTGTGTATGATTTGGAAACAGATTTATTCCTGCTTTAAAAAATATCCTTCTGCTGAAGAAAGAGTTACAGTATGTTCTTCCTCCATAAAATACTTGTGTCAAACACAAGCTAAAATATTCTTCATACACTTAAGGTCATATTTTATCATTATTGGAATTTGAAACTTTAAAATTTCTTTAACCATAGGCATAAAATAGATTTATACTATGACATTTTATTGCCTTTTGTGTATAAATTGGATATATATATTCTTATTGATTACCACTGATTAATCATTAGTTTAGCCATTACCAATTTTCTTAAAGGAATATCAACATTATCTGAGGTGTAGTAGTATATCTGAATAACTTTTACTTACATGATTTTTAGGGATTCAATTTTAGTATTAACTAATTATAGAAATCAGTAAAAGCCAAATTTTATATTTTGATTGTACTGATTTCATTAGAACATTGTGATTAAACAAAAAGTATATATTAATATGCACTTACTGGTTTGGTCAGTATTTTCTTCCATAAGTGAAAGATCGTTTTAGGACAAGCACTATTCTGAGTTTTCATCAATATGATGAGTGAATGGAGAAATGAACTCAATGAACAAAACATTTCAACATGTGCTACCTGCCTGTGTGTTTCCATACACCCATGCAAATCTAACTGAAAGGCACAATTCTTAAACTTGCTGCTGCTGAAATTTTTTTATGGCTGGAAAGGACTTTTACTAATATTACTAATAGTTACAATTTATAGAAGATGTACTGTGCCTGCATTTTGATTCTAGGAGGATTGCTTTGACTAAAATATGTTACATGTTTTCATTCTTACAATGTCATCCTTGCAGAATGGTTATGATTTCTGTCATTCTAACTCTGACAAACTTGAGGCTCAGAGTGCTAAAGTAACTGTCAAAGATCAGGATTCACATCCCAGTCTGTGTAATTTCAAACTCATGCAATTTTCTGTGGGCCTAGTTACCTAGGACTGTTACACTTGTAAATTAGACTGACATTTTTTGCATCTAGTTAAATACATGTGTTTCAGAACAATGATTATTACCACCAATACTCTTTTCTTTTCAAAATTTTCTTTTATAAATTTTTCAATTCACCAATGAGAAAATACAATTCCCACAACAATAATGGAAAACACAATTAGATACTACAAACTTATTCCCTTACTTTTTCTCTTCCCTAAGAACCCAAGTCAATTTAATAGAGATTAGGACTCAACAAGGTTGTTAACATAAGCACTAGAAAGATATATTTCTATTTAAAAATCATTATAATATGGTGTTAGAGCAAGGTTTCCATACGTAAGGTTCATCAGCTAAATCTACACACTGATCCTAAAGTAGTCACTAACTTTGCATTGTACTGACATCCCTTATGTTTTCGTGTTAATCAACATCTGTTGAATTCAGTGTTTTAACTCAGGCCAGGAACTGAAACTCTATCACAAAAGTCAAACTAAAAAGCCTGGCCCTGCTGTGGTTAATGACATCCAATTTGGGATTGCTCTTGAAGTTCCGATGCCATCATTTCTGTGATAACTCTTTGAAAGGTTTCTTAAATTTAGGAAGTGTAATTTTTCTACACATCACTAGGAAGTTCCAAAATATGCGAGGGAAGTGGAGCCTGAGTTTGTCATCCTCGTTAACAGTGATGGCAGCTTTTGTCTATCTTACAACTCCTTCCACGTCTCCTGTGTTCTTGCCTATGCTTATCAACTCACAGTGAACCGTATTCACTGAGCAATCTTGTATCCCCCTAGACTAAATAAAGACAAGATGATGATATCCTCTTCTCTCTTCCTGTGTGCAATTAAGAGGGATGAAATGGGTAGTGCTCTTGGCAGGAGTTCTCAGGGAGTTGTGGAAGAAAAATGTTTAAAAACCACTCCCTTGGATTTAATCCTAGGAGAGTTATCTCTAAGAAAGCCCCGCTCGTTACATCTTGAGAACCCACAGAATACAAACAGTCTTAAAATAAGGGCAGCTCCAACCAACTATCTGCAGGGGAATGTTATTCAAGAAATCCTGAGGTCCAAATGGTGCCACAAAACGGGAGGAACACCCAGCACAGACTGCAGTCATTAATAAGCCTCAAAGTTCATCTGCTGTGAACCAAGAAATCAAGTTCCTCATTCGATCACTTAAAATCATGTGCAAGGTCATTATTAATGTGGGTTCTAACAAAAACATCTTTCTCCTCTACTGTGTACGTTTTCTACTCAAATAGCTAAATAGCTTTAAATGAGGCATTGTAAAAATGAATAAATAGCACCTTCTTTAAAGGGGGATTATCATTAGTCAGTGAAACTGTGTGCTAATAAAATTAGTTTTTATTATTTTCACTCTTGAAATAAATTCAAGTAAGTTATGGCACACTCGTAATTCATTAATAATATTATCATATGACCCTATTCATAGATATCCAAGTATGGTTTGCTGATATTTTGAAGCTTGTTCCCAATGTGGAGAGCCAGGCTATTCCCTTTTATTATCTTTTATCTGCCTCGTTCCCATGGTCTTTATCTTGTTATTTTTCCATAGACTATTTTTCCCAAAATATCAAAATTGTTTGGAAATTTCTTCTTATCTACAAGTTAAGAATTTTATTATTGTTCATCACCCATGTAATCTGTAAACTAAATGTTCTCACATCTGTGATCCAGGTCAGGATAAAGGTGCTCAGTTCAGTTATTTCTGGATCATTATATATCAACATTCTTTCCTGCTTAATATAGAAGCTCTCATCTACCTTTTTCTACTTGTTCCCTTTGAGTGTGGTTTCTAACTTTAAGAAGGTAGCTTATTCCCAGGGAGCCCATGGAAATACCAACATTTACTGGAAAGCACTTATACACCTAGGAACAACAGCTGAGATGGAATGAAAATTAGTATAACTGATAGCTTCATTGGCCTCTTATACCTCCCCGATTGTCATCTTTTAGATGTGCCCACAAGATTTCAGATGCTGCTAAATATTTTCCTGAAGTAGGGCTCTCTCTTTTTGGTATGAAAGAGTTTGGCTTATCAATGCACCTTGATGCCAGTCCAATTCCATCTTCATCAAAGGAAACATAACTGGTCTTATTAATGATGTCAACTTGCTCATATGCCAATCAGTATGGCCTCACGGATGATGACTAGGAGCTGATAATCGACCGTGAAGTATGAATCCACAGACAACTGTGCACTCACCTAACCAAAGTATGGTCTAGACCGTATCTCCTCGCTTGTTGATGAGAATGTCATGTGGAGAGGAATCAAAAGCGTTCCTGAAGTCTGGATAGATTACATCTATTACTTTGCCCTTATCTACATGGCCTGTCACTCTATCATAGAAGGAAATTAAATTGGCCTGGCACAATTTGCTCTTCACAAAACCATGTTGGTTGCTACCCACTAACTTTTGCTCTTCTAGATGATTGCAAATTGATTGTTTGACGATTTGCTCTAGTATCTACCTTGGTATCAAAGTTAAGCTGACTGGTCTATAATTACCAGGATCGTCTTTTTTTCTTCTTTTCTTTTTTAGGGATAGTCACTTCTTTCCCCATAAATGGTGACTTTTTTCCTTCCCTCATTATGTTCTCACACCTATTAATTAGTTACTCTTCAGTTTCAATCCTCAGCATCTTTAGCATACATGTCTTTAATCTCTACATTTTGATTGCATGTTTTTTAAATTCATAATTTTTTCCCCAAATCTAACCTCCTTTGTCATGTTTTTGAATGGGTACAAATAATTTGATATACTATAAAGTGAAACTTTCTTCAATTATTCAAACACTAAAAAATAAGTCCTTAAAGAATTTTTCTAGATCAATCAATATATCATACTTCCTTGATATATCACTCATTCTTTTTTGAGAAAACACCTTAGAATTGAACAATTAAATTGTGTAATTTTATTGGGAGTACCTATTTTTACTTGATTTTTGTAGTGTGTCATCCTTTGCATTCTTAATGTAAGGAAAATGTACATTTATTTATATGCAGTCAATTTTGATGTACAACTGCATAAATGGTGATTAACAGAAAAAACTAAAGACTATATTAGTTTTCTAATTAAAAATTTCTGTTCTTAATTTTGCCTGTTTAACATATTTGAAATTTTCAAAAAGTTACAAGAGTAAGACCCTTTATATAAATTTTATGTTGGTAAAATAAACTATAGAGCAGTCAACTGAAGAGAGGTTAGTTAAGAGATTTATTGCTAATTGGTTAATAAAGGAGATAATGGCTATAATTAACATTAAGAAATAATAAATATAAAATAGTAATTCGGCAATTCTTTCATAAAAGGGAAACATTACAAGTCAAGGAGACTACTGGTAAAATTCAGACTCGTTTCAATCCAGGTAAAATTTTAAGCAGAGGGCATATTGTTCACCTTCACTGATAAATGAAGCTGCAGTTTATATCCAGTAAAAAGAGAGATTAAACTGTTGGAAAGATATTACATTTAAACCAAGAGTGGTTAGAAGAGTCAAAGAGATCAAGATATTTTCCATAACAAATTGTGAAACTGCAATTCTCACATCTAAAAATTCTCAGATAATCTTCAGAAGAGTGTATAAGTAGACTCACTTCAGGGTAATATGAAAGATGAGATTTACATATGATTACTAATACAAATAAATCCTTAGGACAATATAGAACTAATTACCATCAATTTTTAAACCTTCTTTCAAGGTATATACCGTTTTACCTACTTATAGAAAATATTAATTAGCTTATATAAGAAATTATTAAAATTGAAGAGAAGGTATTTCACAAAGCTTATATGAATCATCTTGTTGCTGAAATTTTTACAATTCAACTATCAATACTGTTTGATCTCCACAACAAAAATGCTGCCTTTTCCAGAACATCTTTTGGAGGAAATAAGAAACCCCTTCATGCTACAAATTGAAATGGTTATGGTGACAATAAATACCACAATAGTCTTTACAAGTCAAGATGTTAATATTTGTCATGAATTACTCTTAAATTTGTTAATTCTTTTCCTTGAAACCAGTCTAGAAGCAAATAGGTGCCTAACAAAATTTGATTAAATATTTTATTTTGTATTAATTTTATCACCTTTTTTAATCTTTAAAAGTTCCAGCTTAGCTTTTTTAAAAAGTACCAACTTTTAGCTTTTGTGTATATACAAATTCTCTCAATTAGAATTCCAATGACTATTTTAACTGATGCACACATATCAAATATTCTTATTTATTGATTCAAATATGTCTGCAGGGTTTAGTAAGACACAAACTTTAAAATAATATAGGCATGTGCACAAACAGAATGTTTTGTGATTATGATATTTAATACTACAAAATTAAGCTAATATATACTTAGGAATAATCTATGTATTATTACCACTTGAAAGTTAAGTTCCATCTCTTGCTTTTTTAAAAAATTTATATGTCTGTCCTAATTAGTTATATATGACAGTAGAACACATTTTGATTCATAGTACACAAATGGAGCATGATTTTTCATTTCTCTGGTTGTACACAAAGTAGAATTACACCACTGTATCTTCATACATGTACCTAGGGTAATGATGTCCATCTCATTCCACCATCTTTCCTACCCCCATAACCCCTCCTTTCTCCTGTCTCTTGCTTTTTGTTATATTCAGAAAAATTATCTCAGTTTAGTCATTTACTTTCAACACGTATCAAAATTCCTTACCAATGAGAAATGTTATTGTTCTTGGAAAAAATTATGAAGTTATATACAGAGTAGACATGGGCCAGAAACAACAGCTCATTTAGTTGTAAATGTAAAAATGCACTCACATCATTTAGAATAATTTCTTAAGTGTTTGGTTTATACTGACATTCAAACAATTTATGTTTATTTTCAAAAATATTCTTTGAATGGGCTATTTCCCTATCTTATGCTTAATAAAAAATTTTATCAATGATTTCTAAAATTAATATACTTCTTATGCTGATATTTATTCTGCTAGAAAAAATAATGTGCTATTTATTTGATTTATAAAGGATAATATAAGCAGAAATCAGTAAATTATCACAATTAGAAGCACAGTATGACAAATATTTTGAATTTAGATAATAATGTACAGAAAACACTTTAAAAAATTTAAATCTGGAAAGTAAACATCTTAGATAAATCATTAAATGTATTATTTTCCACAACAATGGAAATAATAGCCATTTCACCAAATCACATAACAAATATATCCAAGACCATTTGGTCCCTTGGAATTGCAAGGATTACAGTTTCTATACAATTTACAAAATTTCAATGTAAGAATTGTTTCATGATCACTCATTGACTTTAACTGTAATTACAATTGTTACATGATTATATTGCAAACTCTACATTTGTAATCGTCCTTCTTCCAAATTTCCCCCACCTCCACCTGTGCATTATAAAAAGCTCTTTTCTACTCTTACAACTGGCCATTGGTGAAAAGTCCTGGGTCCCCTCTGAACCAATTAGTTTTGGATGGTAATATGGCAGTTGATACAGGGTGGATAGCTTGAAAAAAAAAAATGAGTGAGCATAAAGTTTAAACTTAAGGAGAAAAAAACAGTGGTGAACAGTGGGGACAACTAGGATATCTGATTGTGGAATCTGCCAGTCTTTTTTTCCTCACTATAGCTGTATTTCTGCTTCAATCTGTTATGCTCACTCTCTGAAATCTCACCAACTATGAGTTCATTTTGATTTGCAAGCATCCTCTTTATAAAAGTAAATAGTTCTGGAGTGTGACCATCACTCATTTCACATTTTGCCTTTTTCTTCCTGAACTGTAGTAGAAAAGAGGGTAGGTGATATCTCTGCAACAGGGAGTTCTGGGAGAAAGAGGAGAAGAGGGGCTAAGGCAGGGAACATCAGCAGAAAGGACAGAATATAAGAAAAGGAGACTGAGTGTACCAAAGCACATTGTGACTATTTTAAATATTTCCTGGAGTTAGAAAGCTGCTGAAAATGAGGAAGAATATATTTTCCTGTATTCAACATGTCCAGTCTTGTAACAAGGCCCAATGCCTGCAAAATTTCAGAAATTAAGTTTCATTCTTATTTTTATAATTACCTTTCCTAAGCTTTAATTAGATATTAGTGGGCTGGCCTCAGTGGCTTCTAGATCAAGTAGAAATTTGTCTGCAGAGCCTGTAAGGCACTTCTTATCTACTCCCCTGCCTGCCCTCTGGCCAGACTCCACCAGGACTGAGCTGCATAGGGGCTTCCAATGTGATGCGCTTTCTTACAGAATCTCATCTTCACATGTGCTCCTCCCTCCACACTGCCCTTCTCTTGACTCTCACTCCTCTTTCCATGGATTTAACTGTGCTAAAAGCAGATGCCTGGGATATAAGGATGAGAGACAGAGGCTTAAAGTTCAAGGTAAAGGGGAGACAGCTATATTTAAAAAAAAAAAAATGCTAATTACTGAACTAGCATGTTTCTAATTCTTCTCCAGTAAATCTTCTTAGCTATGTCATAGGTGGTCAATAAACACTTGTTTGAGGAGAAAATTAATAAGAAGAGAAGCAAGTAGAAATTCTACTGAAAACTCTATAAATATAATCAACTTCATTATCAGACTATTTTTATGATAGAGACTACATAATATGCTTCAACATATAGGCAAAGAATATTTTAAATTATTGTTTTTTATTTTATCAAATTCACCTTCAAATTTTAAGTGATTTTTGATTCTTTCAATATTCCAATATGCAATAGTAAATGGAGACTCAAAATGTTCCCTGGGTTTCCTAACCCATGTCTGTTCCAGAAAAGCTCTTCTCAGTGACTGACCTGTATCCCACTATGCTTCTGCTTTATAATCTTCTCCTCTCTTTTACTCAAATTACCTAAGGGAGATACAAAGTGTTCTGTCATTAGGAATTAAAAAGAATAATTCTGAATATGCGTTCATTTTTATCAATGGGAGCACAGTATGGACAGGAAGAGGCTCAACATAAACCTGGATATGTCTTGATAAATATTGGCAGAACATTCCAATTTTTTTAAGTATCATATGTTTAAAATAATAGCAATATAATACCACTTTTTTGTTTCATTATTGTATTGCTTTTTAATTATCTTCTTTTTCACCCTGAAACAGTCCTTGCTAACTACTGACAACACCATACTTGAGCATATGTTGTATTACTTCAGATTAGCTCTGATATCAGAATGCTTTAGACTAGTTTTGAAGAAATGAGGACATTCTAAATACAATGCTTGGCCCACAGATATCCCCTAGGTCAAGTTCCGCATCACCACCAGTAAGAGGTACCCAGATCACGTGCTACCTGCCGTGATGCACTGACAAAGGCACAGGGTCATTTTTGTGGTATCTGTGCCCCAAACACAGAACCAATCTTAGGAAACATCAGACAAACCCAAATTTGGACATTCTACAAGATAACCAAGCACCACTTTCCAAGTGTCACAAAGGACAAGGCAAGACCAGGGAACCATCACAGTTTGGATAAAGAGATAGAAAACCTAAATGCAATGCGGAATTGTGGCAATATTGAAAGAGAAAAAGAACTCTGTGGAAGAAGAAACTGTGAAATCTGGATGTCTATATACTTCAATTAGCAGCATTTTATCAGTGTTAATTTCTTGCTTTTGATAATCTGAATATGCCTCAGTAATACTGTAACAGTAGAGAGAGGAATAAAGAAAAGAATCGATACATTAAAAATAGGAAACATATCTAATATATCTGTTTGCAATGTATCAATTCTTTTCTTTATTCCTGTACTCATGTTTTCTGAGACAGGTACTATAATTTCTGCTGATGATATGTAGATTAATAAGATACAAATACTTCCCCCTAGGAGATGAAAATATGAGGAAGAAGTGGGCACAAAAATTGATGACTTGGAAATACATGCTCTGTATGGCTACAGAGAGAACAAGACTAGTGGAACCAGTGGCTAACAGTAGGGCCAGAAACAACACACCACAGTGTGTGGGGAAGTCTGAACCATAAGCCTCTTGTACAGCAAGAAGTGAACATTTCTGACATTTATAAATAGATTTTTAATGTGAAAAATATTTCATGATATGTGAATATTACATGAAATTCAATTTTCTATGTCTGTAAGTAAGCCTGAATTTCATCAATAAAAATATTTTGTGGACATTTGTCTTTTTTCCTATATTGTATAACAACACACATAATACTCTACATTTTGTCTCCTGGCCCAAAAAAACCTAAAACATTTACTATGTGGATCAAACAGAAAAAAGTTTGCCAACTCCTGGCTAAAGACTGTGGCTCTCAAATTTTGGTGTGCATCAGGATTCCCTGTTGGCTTGCTAAAATAAAAATTGCTTGGTTCTAAATCCAGGTCTTTCACTTTAGCAATTCTAGGGTGGCACCTGAGAATTTTCTATTAAGTTTTTCCAGGTAATGCTGCTGTTTCTGGTCCAAAGACTACATTTCAGAGTTAATGATCCATATATCTTCCTCAAGGAGCAATGTAAAAGGCCAAAGGAACAGAGGAAATAAGAGAACACTCTAGGCAAAAGTTGCATAGAAAACCCTCAAAGTAAAATGGCATGATTTTGCATGGTGAATTCCCAGGGAAAAACTGTAACGATGGCCAAGAAGACAAAGTCACTGAGGCAGAGACTGAATCAAGTGTGAGGAGAATGGATGGATGGTGATAGTTTTCATTGAACAGTGTAAAAGAAGTGGCTAATGTGAAAGGAAAGTTGAAATTTTCAGTTTTAGATTGTTGAGTTTGAAATGATTAGGGGTTATTATTATTTTTTTTCATGGTAGCTTAAAGTGGGATTTGAGCTAAAGCTATATATATTTGGAAATCACTGTCCTTGTGACACCCTGGATGTGAGTAGGATCAGCAGGAAGCCTTCACAGGTTGAGTAGAGGTATAAGCCAAAAAAGTCTTTGGGAACATCCATGTTGAGGAGGTTTCACATGGATGGGAAGGAGGACAAGATGATGACAGCAATGGGGATATGGTTGTTTTGAAGATCAGCTAAGTTAAGGAAGAAGTGGCCCTTGGATTCAACAGGCAAGATAATTTATAAAATTGAAAAGTTGTTACTGTAACATGGGACAAACAGGAGAGAATATAGGAAACAATCTCAGGGAAACAAGTTCCAAAAGAGCTGCTATAAAGGAAAAGAGAGACAAAAGACTGCAGCTGGACACAGAATAAGATGTAATTCAGTAGGCAGATGAACTGTTTGTGTTTTGATAGATCCAGCTCTACATGGAGATAAACTGTGAAGGGCTTATAGTCAGGTAATGGTTTGGAATACGACTGTGGACCTCAGTATCAGAAGCTACCAACTGGAAATGAGGGGAAAGTGAGAGAATGTGATCAGAACAGTCCACAATCTGAACATGTCTGTGACATTCCTGGCATGATGTCATCAGGTGATATCACAGGTGGAGCAAAAATAAGTACTTCTTTAATCATTTGTACCATGTGCTGTGTAGCACAGAATAAGATTTTCCAAATCGGAAGGCGTAAATTCTACAAAAGTAAGGATTTCATCATGTTCTTTCTTTTTTCTTAATCTAGAAACATCTATCACTTTTAAGAACTCACTTTTCCAAAAAAGATTCTGATGCTTTCCATATCCCAGTGTCCAAATTTTTAGGAACCAATCAGCATCTTTAAGAAAACACCTTTCTTCATAAACGAAGCAGCTGATAAGTTAAATTTGTAGCCATGGAAACCAATAGTAGTTCAGAACCTTATGAAGCTAAACTATTAGTTGTAAGTCTTGGAACCAACCTGTATTCTGAGAGAACACACTTTTAATTTGCAATAAAAATCTTTAACAGAAAATAATTATAGAATTTCCAAGGCAAAATATATTTAAATGCTACCATATTACTTCTTTACAAATGTTGCTTCTACAAAGGGGAGATGATGGAGGTCTCAAATCAACCCAGAGTCCATAGCAATTGAGTCAATTAAAATAATAAACAAAAAATACATAAATTAAGGAAGCAAACGCATTGAGTATCCCTATTATTGCGAATACAGGGCATTCAGTACTATATATTAGTACAATATATTTTACTTCACAGTATCATAAATAGAGGTTGCATTTTTAAAACATAAAATCCATAAAATTCTCACTTAAATCCATAAAATTCTCACTTATATTACAACATTAATTTCAGAACAGAAATCATTCATCTAGTTATAATCACTGCTGATCAGCATGGTCTTGATGAAGGTTTATCCTATGCTAGAAATGTTATATGTATTATTATCTTTACTACTCCCACAACTCTATTAAATAAATACAACTACTACCTTGAGATGAACAAAGCTGTAAACAAATAATAAAATCTCACAATATCTCTTTAGTCTGATAGAACTGAAATGTTCCTTTAGTTGCACTTGACAGACAACTTGTTGACCCTATGTAATTTCCTCATGGAATTTTTCTAAATATCAATATATATATTATTATTATTTTTAATTAAGAAATAAAATTAGTACATAAGAACTTTTTTTGTAAAATAGTACTTTTTCAGGTTTACTTTACTTAGAAAGCTCAATACTATTTTTTTCCCAGTACAAGAGATAATCTGGGACCTGGGCAGTAACTACCTCTCCTGAAGTTTCAGTACTATGTATTGTCAAAATATTTGAGGTTGAAAAAAATCCATATGTGTAATTGGCCTGCAGACAATTAGCCTGTGAATATTCCATTTTTTTAAAGCACAGCAGAAGATGCATTTGTGGTGATCAGTGCTTTAAGAAAAATTATAATCATTGTCTCTAATATGGAGCTTACAGGTACACAGTAAAATAGCAAACATATTTGATTTTCTGTGTTCCTGTAGTGTTTGTTAAATTGATTTATACCTTTCATAATGATTACTGTTGGTGTTTGCAGGCTTTGAAAGACTGAAGCTAATGTAATAATTATATTTATAAAGCAGGGCTATGAATGAGTCTAACAATAGTTGAAGGACATTTACAGTTAAGCCTGAAATGCAGAAAGTCTGATGGTTTGTGTTGTAGTTCCAGCATGTATTTAATTTTAAATAAAATTCAAGGATTTAAGTTGCATGTGTTTAAATACTATGCATCATGACACATGCATTCTTACAAAAACATTGATTTTTGCATGTCAGCTACAACCACTAACTTGCTCTTTACTAAAAGGTATTTTTTTCAAGGTAGATAGAAAGAAACAAATTTACTATTCAATTCTGTCCTTCTGGCACTTAGAGTTAAGGGAAAAAATAGAACTCTTCAAAAATTATTTGGCTGTAAATAGCCCCAACTCCACATATGAAGCATACAGCTATTCTATCTTTCTTCGCCATTAATTACAAACAAATTCATCTTTCTCTTGTGAAGTCTGAAGTTTGTGGTTATTATTGTTAGATGAGTTGCATTCAAACTCCAACAACAACAAAAAAAGATGAAGCCAACATTGAAATTCATCTCACAGTCCGGAATTTACTTAACGGCCAGCCTGTGCACTGTGATAAACGGAATGATGATCCGGCAACATGTCTTTATCCATGGTTTGCTTTAATTAACGCCGGCTTGTTTGTTGAAAAGATGATTAATATGCCAATGAAAATTGCATAATTGAATACCACAACACTGGCACAATCAGAAAGACACATGCAGTTTTTTGATTAACATTTATTATTATTATTATTATTATTGTGCTTTTTAATGTACTCTTCTCACTATGAAATGATGCAGTTCTTTGACCAAGAGGTGAAGGGAAACAGGGCTGAGGGCAGGGTACTCCATGAGCAAGAGTAAAATACAATGAGGCCTAATCAGAAGGAAGAACTGCATCATTTTGTAGTGAGAAGAGTACAATAAAAAGCACAATCATCATCATCATCATAATCTAAAATTTATTTTGATAAATATGCTAAAATATAGCCTTTATAAGCCCAAATTTTTATTAGTGATACCTTAGAAAATGCTTTCAGGAAGTAGTCTTAAGAAATTTAAGTATTTTGTACACATCAATTTATACTAAATTGAAAATTTGCATTTTTATTTTATCCCCTCAAACAAACAAATACTATTTTATTAGTCATATCCATGGGACTGTGGGGGGGGTATGTATACACATATATATTCAGTTCTGAGGATTTAAACATAAATAAGAAAGCACTTTTACTTTTACTTTCTAATTGCTCTGAGATCAGGAATATAAATATTTAGAGTCTTTCTTTGGAATTAGTTCAGTATCACCCATTTGAATTGAATATTTATAACTAAGTATGTATATATATGCAAAATGTATGTAAGCATAGTTACATCTCTGAAGGTTCAGATGGCAAAAACCTAGGCCTAATTGCTACCTCAACAAATGAGGGTGACTCCTATCGTAGATGAGATTTTTAGTGGTTCTCTACTACTGTTTACATAGAATTAATTCCATGCATCATTTTTTTTTAGTAGTAGAATGGTAAGATTTGCCAGAAATCCCTATATAGATGTTAACACCATTTCAGCAGAAGAAAAAATGAATTTGAACTAAAAAAGAATAGACATTTAATGAATGTTTGAACTTGCTAGGAGGTCATTTCCTTTAATATTTGACTTTTAAGAACTATACAAAAGCCAGATGCAATAGTTAGTTGTTAGTTTCCTTTATAGAAAATTTTAGATGCTAGCTTAGTGCTAAAAACATAACTGTAAGAATGTAATAGAACAATTTCAATTTCTGATGATTTTAAATAAGACAACCCTTGAAATATTTTTCTTTACATAATTTATAATAGTTATGTCATCTTATTGCATTATTTGGTGAATTTGTTCTAAGCAGAGAATATTCATCACAGAATCACATTTCCTGCAAATATCACTGTGTTGTGACAGTTGGTTCTGTGACCCCAGGGGACCCATTCATGCTCTGGGCTCATTGCCTGTGTTCTCTGTGTTGTGGACTCATTTACTTTTTAGAAATGCTTAGCTGTTTTACACATTGGTGGGTAAATTACATCAGAATCAAATGCTTCCATGCAGACAGCTCATGAATATGAGCTCTGAAGTTCAAACCAAAATGATACTAAAGACTTTGAAAAGGAAGAAATGGAGAATGAAGTTTAAGACAACAATCCATATGGATCAAGAAAGGTCAAGACTTCCTTAGGCGCAAGAATGGCTTCCAACACAGGAAGACATTCGGGAGCCTGTAAGGCCCCTCTTGCTCACCCAGAATCTGTGCTCCTCCAATTCTTCACCTTGGGCAAGTTATTTAACCACTCTAAACCTGTGTTTCATTTTCCAAAAAAATGGGAATAAAAGAATTCCAAATGTGACAGAAACTAATGAATTCCCATTATTTGCTCCCATTTTTCTTTGTAATATTAATTTTCCTAATACTCAATAAGGCTCTGGTTGCTGAAAATAACTGTAACATTAGCCAACCTCCTCTGCTGATAAGTGTGGACACACAAAATAAATTCTGGTAAATAAGCAGGAAACTTGCAATGTTCAGAAGTCTCTAGAAAAGGAGTGTGAGACTCATATTTTACTCTTACCTTCTTCTTCCTGGCTAGAATCAGAAGTGATGACTAGGGTGTGAGAGCCACTATGGCCCTGGAGATGGAAATGCATGGTTGAAATTGGTGGATCCAACAAACAGAATGAACCTGGATGCCTCACAGTTCTGGAGCTGTCAACTAACTATGTCTTGCTCACTCTAAATTCCATGTACATTAAAAAAGATAAATTCCTTTCCCACATAAGTCAATGTTATTTTTGAATTTTTTCTTGCAGCTGAAAAAATATTAACAGATAATCCTAATGTAAACCATAGACTTTTGCTGATAATCATTGACAATGTAGGTTCATCAGTTGTAACAAATGTACCCTTGGCTGGGGGATGTTGATAATGGGAGAAGCTACACATGTGTGGGGTAGGGGTTAGATGGGGTATCTCTATATTTCTCTTTTAGTTTTTCTGTAAACATAAAACTGCTCTAAAAATAAAAATAGGCATGCACACACTCACATATTTAAACTGACTACAGGACTGGTACAAAAATTAAACAAGAAAATGCACACATCACTTAATAGAGTGTCAGATTATTAAAAAGCCTTGGGCAAATATAGATGATGATAATGATGGTGATGGTAATGCTGATAAGATTTGATATATTTCATTTATTCCGCTATTTGTTTTCTAATTTCTACTATGTACCAGATGTTTTTTTAGGAGTTAGAAATATTTGGTCCACCATCTCCATTTTTAAATAAAGTTTTAGTGGGACACATTCATGCCCATTACTTTATGAATGGTCTTCTGCTACTTTTGCACAACAATGTGGCTTAGTTTCTATTTCCTACTAGCTTTTTATTGAATCCATTTACTGATCTCTGATCTAGAGAACCATGCATTCTAAAGGGGAAGACAGATAATGAATAAATGAGAACATGAATGTATAATATATTTTATATAAATTTTTAAAAATCCACTTAGAGGATGAGTGAATCAGTTATGAAAACAAGAAAAAAATATAAAGAAGGTAACTGACAAGCCATCATGACTTACTTCATCAGACATGCAGGTGTATCCTAATTATAAAGATCAACTCTCAAAAGCTCATACAATTAGATATTCATATAATATAACTATCCCCCCAATTCTGATCAAAACCTTGCCATGCATGTTTCTGATATTATAGCACCCCATATAACTCACAGAGAAAAAAATTAATAGAAAGGCTAATGTGAATCTATAGTCCATCTGAAAATATATTTCTTATTCAAACAAATGAAATATTTCTTGCTATGTATACATCAGCTTCTTGTGAACTTTGTCATTACTGTATCAGTGCTCTTAGTCTGAAATTTCTCCATATTGCTATGTACCAACTCAATTCAGTTAAAAGATATTCCTTATATTATACAAACATCAATAAAATTTTCCTGTGCAGTTTGACATGGGTAGCAAAGGATCCTGACATAAGTTTAAAAAATTAACATTTCTTTCTCTATTTCTCAAAATACAATGAAATGGCTAGAACAGTAACAGCTACCAGGATCAATCTTCCAAGAGTAAAATCCTACCAACTCTCTAAAGTCCTAGGAGGAGGAAAGTCTACATTCCTTAGTTAAATCAAGTCAATTCACACACACACACACACACACACACACAAATAAGGCAATGTCTATTGATAATATCTTATAATCTGAGTTCACACAAAGATCAATCATGCATAATACACAAATTCAGAAAAAGTTATGCAACACATTTCAAGTAGCAACACTAAAATATTAGGACCAGACATCCAATAAAGTGCTTACAGAGTTGTGGAGCCCATTCCATAAGGTTCAAGTGACTTCTTAGGAGATTATCGCCTTCTCAATTCTAGAAGTAGGATTATGAGTCAGGCAGAAGGAAAAATGACAATCAGAAAGATCCAATTCAGAAAAAGCTTTAAAAAAAAGATGCCTCCATTTTCTCATCCCCGTGCAAGCGTTTCATGTGAGTCATCCAACGCTCAGGTGATGGATCTTCGTGTTATTGAACTTGCTCCAGTATCTAAATCGAGCCATGCTTAGCCAAATAGACGGTCAGCATAAGTCATAATTTATCAGTAATGTCTCAAATTTTTATGAAAAGAAGCTTACATCACTTCTCTCCTGGTTTTCCTCCTATCATTCTGACAGTCCCTTTCCAGTTTATGTGGCTGGATCCTCTTACCCTGATCCTGCCCCAGACATCAGCTCCACAGGGTCCTACTCTCCACAGTCCACATCTCCTACATGGCTCGCAAAACCTTTAACCAAGGCCCGAGGCTCCTCTCCTGTTAGTCTGTGGTTCTAGCCCCTCTTCTCAGGCTTTCCTTCTCCAGCCTTGATTCAAGTCCCCATCATTTTGGGCCAGGATTAGTGCTTCAGTCTCCTAACTTATATGATACAGGCTTATACTTTTTACAAGATGAGTCCAATGACAATCTTTCTAAAAGTCACATATGACTTTTTAATGCTTATTCTAAAAAAAGTAAAATAAAAAATAAAGTCACTTCTCAGCTAATGCTGTCTTTGCCTCTACACTGACTGTGGTACCCTGTTTACTGTTCTCTGTGCATTTTGGGCTACAAGTTCCCTATTTTAAGCTCAGGCCCACATGAGAAGAGGAGCTGGTACTGAGGCCCCTACATGAAACTGGACTACACTCACCAACAGACGAAGTGCCCAGTGATACTTGTTTGTCTTAACCAGAGGTTTAGGTATCAAAAATACAAACAATCTTTCAGAGATTATGTTAGCATTGGCCCATCAGTCTATTTTCAAAAGGGTTTAGTGGTAGAATTTATATATCTCTGGGAAGCTCCAAGCTCCTTTGATAAATTGGGACTAAAAGTAGCCCAGGCTACTATACAATTGCAAAACATCAAAGTAAAAAAGAACTTTTAAAAGCAATCAAAGAGGAAAGGCAGAAAATTTACAAACGAATTGCAATTCATCTGACAATCTTTCAAATAGCAAAAAAAAAAAAAAAAAAAAAAAAAAAAAAGAAGAAGAAGAAGAAGCCAGAAAATACTGAAATGATATTGCTAAAGATCTATGACAAATGAACTAACAACATAGATTTTAATACTGTGAGAACCAAATAATGTATATTTTAGGCCTCAAAGGGCTGAAAGTTTCCTATTAAGGAAAAATTACAGAGAGAACTACTAATTTATTTCAAGAGTAAAAAACTAAAAGAGTGAGATGCAAGAAAGTAGGTAAATAAACAGAAATACAAGTAAATATCATAATTGTAAATTTCTAAGATGCTAGACAACAAAACATACAAAGCTTCTGGAATGTCCCAGGGAATAAATGATTCTGAAGTGTTCTCATTGTTTAGAAGAAGACTATAGATATCAATTAGTGATAGACTTTGCTATTATGGGAGTATCAAGATAAATATTTAAAGGAAACAAAAAAAAACAGAAATAAAAAATTTGTATATTTCAAGTTAGTAGAGGAAAAAAGGAATAATTTTTTAAAGTTACCCCAAAAAAGGAAAAGTTTGTGAAAACAATCATATGATATAATTTGTAATATTATATGCACATCTAGATCACAACCAGATCCATTATCCCAATAAAAGCAAACAGAAGAAAATAAATCTGGGTTTAATGGACAAAGAATGGACAAAGAATCTGGGTTTAAACTTTTAAAACTCTGCCTATATGCTACATTCTTAAAGCCCAATTAAAATAAGAAAATAAAATGGTAAAGGAATAGAAACAATATATGAGAAAAATAGTGCATCAGAGTAAACAGAGTTACGGCCAAATTGGCATTATGAAGAATAAAGAGAATCATAAAATACTTATTAAAGCAATAATTCACTAGGAAATAAAAATTGACTGGTATGCACTTAATAGCATAGTCTTAAAATACAGAAAGCAAAATTCAGTGAATGTAGAAGAATAGTTGACAAATCCATGTTCACAATGGAGATAAAAATACACCGCTTGCCATGATTGGTAAACCAAGCAGATTAGACAACTGGTAAATCAACATTAAACAATCTGAATGATCCCAGGGAATTGGTGGCTAATAATGAGAGAAAATAGATAATTTCAGCCCATACATGCAGTGTTGACAACTGCCTCTCCACTTAGCCCCAGAGAACTAGCTCTGAAGCCAAATCCAAAATGGGATTTTTTTCCGAGTTGTGGAAATAAGCTGTTACTGTTCACGATGCTTTGAGTCAGTTTGTGTTTTGACGCTGCTTTTGTGACTAATTCCACTCAAAATGACACTCTTGTTTGGCCCAATAGAGGGGCTGCTGTGTGGTGCTTTTGGGGCATCAACTAGATGCTCACTTACCTATTTAAGACACAGTCTTATTATATTGATGCCATTAGGGGATGCCATCAGCAGACCCATTAGTGGTTGCTATGGATTGAAATATATTCCCCCAAATTCCTATGTTGAAGCCTATCCCCCTACTATGATAGTGTTTGGATGCAGGGATTTTTGGAAGTCATGAAGGCTAAATCAGTTTATGGGTTCAGGGTACAGCCCTGATCCAATGCGATTACAATACTTATAAGAAGAGGGAGAGACCCGAGTCCCTGCTCTTTTCAGCTTCAGGCACTGAGGAGATGCCAAGTTAGCATATACATGAAAGGGGGTCCTCTGCAACCAGGAAGAGAAAGTACTCACCATGCCACCCTGGCACACTGATCTCATACTTTTGGCCTCTGGAATCATGAGAAAATATATTTCTGTTGTTTGAGATACTCAGTATTTTGACATGGCACTTCAAGCTGACTAAAAGAGTGGCAAAATAAATACTAAAATTTGAAGGATCACTTTTGTACTGGAATGAGATATAACATGTTCTCCTGGCCCCTACAAAACCACTCCTACTCTGATCTTTGCTGCTACTTATTTTATGAACTGGATTTTTTTTTTTTCCAAAATGTAGTTCCACAAAATGTAGTGCCATTATTAATTAATTCAGAAATCATGTATTACCTACAGTTATTACTTAGGAAAATATTTCTTCTCCCTACAAAGGAATCTTTTAAGTTTTTGCAGAATACGTCTTTTTTCTAGAATTACACACTCTAGTCTAGTACTTCACCCATTATATGAGCTCAATAAATACTTGATGATTAAGGAGGGATATAAAAGTCTACTTGATAAGGGTTCAAGTTTAAAAAAGAAGAAATTGCATATTACATAACTTACTTTTTCTGAGGTAACACATTCATCCGGAATCTATAGTGACACTGGTTGACAATACCTGAAATTGTTTAGATATAGTTATATTTGTAGGAGCAGAGTTGCACAATATGACTGCGATGTCAGTGGAAGGTATGTGCATGAGTGCAGGCATAGGAAGATGAAATGATTCTGAAAGGAAGAAAGAAGGGGTAAATTAGACAACGTATCAATGCCCCTAGCTTAAATCCTGCTCTTTTCTTTCAAACACCACATCATTCAGAGAACTGAGCATAAGACATACGGTTACTCCCTGCTTGCCTGCAAACCATGAAACAGAATTTAAAATTTGTATTAGCCAAATGAAGCAAAAAGCAGCTACCTATGAGAAAAGCTACTGACAAGAAAACAATGTACTACTATAATTACCCACTCTCAGAAGATTACCACAGTAATAACTGCGCTTACAGCTTACGGTTACCTACCACACTATTTGATGCTCACGGGGGAATTTAAGTGACTCACCAACACTGCAGTGCTTTGATTTATACAATGTAATAAAAGCAGATTTGAAACAGAATGAGACTCACATATAAGCAGGATAGCTTATACACAGAAAAATGAGTTGATTTTTACACTACAGGTCTGGCAAAATACTAGTTCTTGATCCAAAACAAAATGAAACAAGAGCCCACAAAGCAAGCTGTCATGATTTTTTGCAAACCTGTTTCATAGCATATCTTCAGGTTACAGCAAAGCAATATTGTACCTTCTCTCAAACAAGTATGTGTCTCATGCTTTTGACTTCTTGCAGCTTTAAGCATTTTTTTTACTTCCACTAACAATGGAATCAATGAACTACACCAAAAGAAATGCATCAAGTTCTTCAATAATTTCCTTCTTATTTATAATAACTGATTCCTAAGCATTGCACTTCAAAACTGCTGACATTACATATTTCACCAGTAGTACAGGATTCAACCAAGTTGCATTTATCTTAAAACAAATAATAGATATCACCACATAATTTAAATATTTTGGAGAATTAAGACATTTTTATTACTTTTATTACTATTACTTTCTGTGTAGAAGGCATAGAAGGAACCAGAAGGGAATAATGTCAGCTTTTCGAAATGTACCTGTCAAAACTTAGGAACTTAGAATAAAAACAAACTCCAAAACTAAAATTAAAAAATAAAAAAAAAATACTTACTGGGAAGTACAAAAATAAAATAACAGTTTTTTTAAAAAAATATAAATACTTATAAGAAGGAAATAAAATAAAATGGAACACTGCCAATGCCCTTTGTTAGTTTTCTGACAACGACACTATCTTACACATATCAATCTGAATTTTATACTTTAATCTAAGTAGGCTAAATTTGGGTCAACATAAAATTAACCTAAGACTGATGAAGGTTTTACCATTATCAAGTTTGCCAAGAACATGACACACTATTTAAGATTTTATAGTCTCTGAGAGCAACACTATAAAGGGAAAGCTATGCTTTCTGTCAAAAGTGTCTCCAAACTTTGCTGGACTCTTATGATAAGGCAGCACCAGAAAAAAGGAAAGCAGGAATTATCCTTGACTCCTCCTTTAATCTCAATAAACTGCTTTGGGGTCAAAAATGAGGAGCTCTAAGAATAGTTCACCCCAGAAGCCTCCTTGTTGGGGGAAGAGGCCTGGATTCTGCTTGGGATGTCTTCTAAAGCAGTGCTTCTCACTCCCAGCGGGTGGCCACCAGTCACCCTGGCCAGCAAGCTGGGCTGCACAGATCCTTAAGCCCTATTCTATATGAATGGAATTAAGGTAGAAGAGATGCAGCCTAGGAATAAACAACTCAAAAGTGCATTCCAATTCTAAGACTCAGCTCTTATGAAAAACGTTTTGTGTTGTCATTTAGAAATCTCTCAATCTATAAGAGTAAAGCATGAACCTACTTCCAGCCCACTCAGATTATTCCCATGAGGAACACTAGAAGGGGTAATATTTAAGTGATACCTGGTTCTGCCAGGGATAGTCTCGCCCGTCCTGGGGAAAGTAGATGACAAACATTTTCTTTCACACATTCCATTTTTATTCAGAAAGCCATGTAAGTGGAAACTTACATTTTTCACGGCATCTGAAGAGCATTTTTTACAGTACAATGTACATAGGGAGTTCGACATATATAATAGTTCAGGCTTCAAAAACAGCTTTAACTAATATTTGATTTTATAAGTGGGGAAGCATGATAGGAGAGACCCTAAAGCAATTATCCACAGCCACACTGCCAGAAGTGTAGGGGCTGGGTGCTGACATTTGAACTTAGGTTCCTGAGCCTCAATTCCCATGGTCAACACATTTAAAATGGAAAAAGTCCAATTAGGAAAACCATCAAGTAGTGTTATGTAGAAAACTCATTGTTGTTTTGCACATTTGGATCACAGTTCCGTTTTGCTCCCGTTTTTGAAAGAATTCATTCTTTCTGGAACTAAAATTAAACATTCTTATCACTGAGGTAAATGCACTGGTACATTAAGGAAAAAAGTGATGACTACACCCCTTAATCCAGATACACTGAATTAGAAAAAACTTGAAGAGCAGTGGAGAGATAGCAAGAAGAACATATAGTAAGTTAGGAGACCCTCTGCTAGGTCCAGAAATTCCACTAACTAGACATACAATACAAACTTCCTTGCCTTGAAAAAGGTATAGAAGTTGTTTGGATCTAAGTTTCCTGTTGGTAGAAAGGAAGATACATTTCCTAACATTAATAACTGTAAATCCTGTCATGGTATCTCCTTCATGAGCCTCACCAATAACTGTCTCAGGAAAAAATTTTAGAAAATCACTAGACATTTTATTTTGCCCACTCATAGAAGGCTGTTTAATTTGGTGAATCTTACAATGGACACCATTTGATTCCCTGCCCACATTATTGTTTTCAAAATGAAAGCAGAAATTATTTCACTATGAATCCACAACAAAAATGATCTAACCAATTTCCCAAATTCTTGAAAAATGCACAAAAAATTCACTTCCAAACTCCTTGTCAAAGAACATCTTTACTACTAGGTTTCTCTGAGTTATGTTTTTATTACTACATAATATTCCGGTTTCCCATGTAAATAATATGCCTATATAATTGTAAGAACAAATAAAGACCAAGTGCAGAGTTGCCAGGTTCTTTGTGGTCTTCTGTTCTTAACTGACTGCTGGAGTGACTCAGGACTGAGCACAAGGAGGCCTTGTGGGTGTGATGAGGACTCATATTTGAAAGTGGTAGTGCTTGTATGAGCACACTTCCCTTCCAGCCCTATTTCCAAGCCCCTGGATCTTCTCTGTCAACACTACACCCAAATCACTACTTGAGCATACCAATTCTAAAAAGGAGGTTATTTTTTTTTAATGAAAAGAAAAGGAATAAGGTAAATTCTTTCCCTTTCAATAAATATGAATTGCCCTCTATGAGCCATAGACTTTACGTATCACTAGTATATGATCTGATATGGGGAGGAAAATAGACAAGGTTTCCATGCTACATGTATGCTGCCAGTTAAGACAAAACTGAAAATTGCCCAAGAAAGTAACAGAAGGGACAAAAAGTGTTAGGGGGAGAGGACATGCCCTAGAGAACTATGGGGGAGCCATGGAGAGGTAATCAGATGGCGCAAGAAGGAACATTTTGAGAGCAACTAGAAGTCACATTTATCCTGCAAAATAATAGTACACGGCATTATCAAAAATAGATGTTCATGACGAATGGTTTTGATGTGAGTCTTAGGTACACACTGAAATCTTCCTTAGAGGTTTCAAAAAATGTCAAGATCCCCAATGCTATTTCAGGAAATTCTGACGCTACAGCTCAGCTATCTGTTGTTTTATACAGTTGCATGCATATTTATGATGCACATCCATTTTGAGCACCACTCTTTTCATCTGTCCTTTCAAGGCTCATTTTGGGAAACTTCTGATTTTTTTTAAATGAATTCCAAAATTAAATTTGAAAACTGAAATTTGCCTTTTACTATTTGAAATAGAAAATCATTAAGTTCTCTAAATCAATAAGCGAATTGGGTAAAAATTCTGCTGTTGATAAAAGCATGCTAATAAAGTTAATAGTGGAGGAAGAATTCTATTTTCACCACTTCACTCTCATGAAAAACTATTCTCTAATGACATCCAGAGACAATGTAAAAAATGCTTTTTTGGATTCACATGCATATCCAAAATTATCTTAAATTTAGGCCAGTTTCTTCCTTAGCTTAAATCTTTTAGCACTTGCAAATTTTCTTTGGCTGCAGCCCTGTAACTAGACACTTAACATTTCCTCAGCAAATCACAAGCACTAAGCAGTTCAAACTCTTGATCTCTGCAAACAATCAAAGATTTCTGCTAAACTTGTGTGTTCAAGCTGTTTAGAATTGATGGTATTTATTTATGTGCATAGGGTACCAGGAGGAAACACCAAGTGTTTCCTAATTTCTAGGTCAAACATAACTTCAAACTAATCACTGATTGAGGGTCATAACAATGAGGAGCAGAGAGGTACTTTACAAGAGGTTAGGGATTTTCCTTGGAAAGGTTGTCTCCTGGTTATAAAATTAGAGAGAGGGAAGAATTAAAATGATTATGCTCTAAAAATGACTTAGTAGAAGTGACAGGGTTGTTTTTAACCTAAATATTTTTTAAGTACCAAATTTGTCACTCCTCTAAGTTATATGTTACTAACTGTAAAGTCTCTTTATTGCTGCTGTAAAAGAAATGAAGTACTTTTAGCCAATGTTTTTCAATAAATCAGGAACTCTGTATTAAATCCACATTTTATTTGCTTATATGGACATTCTTTACTTTGACTGAATTGGTACTGACTACTGAATCCCAGTGCTTTTGAGAAGCCCCTGTGGGTTTAGGAGGTGCGTTTCACGGAGGGTAATGGATCTGGGAAGCTGAGACCAAAAAGACAAAAGCTAAAACTGTTTCCTATGCTTGAGCTGAGAGAAGGGGTATTCCTCCAGAATGGATATTTTTAAAGCAACACCACCCACAGGATCATTTCTACACTCAACTAATCATAAGATAGTTTTAATTACCTTGATTTTAAGTATTCACCTATTAGATTTGCAAATTATTATGTAATTGCATATTCGCTAATGGATATAGTTAATGAATGACTATAAAATTAGATTATAAAAAGATAAATGATGTAAATTTCCCATAGACACCTCATTAAAGTTTTAATATTTAAGGGGTTATGTCTTTTTAAGATGGTTGTTTCTTATTTTTTTTCTTAATTTATCAATGATCTTATGAACTGATAGAAAATTAAAGGGAAAAAAGAAAGAAAATAAGAGGAAAACCCTGAATCTTTTCTAATTTTGTTTTTCATTCGCATCTCAGTTTAAAATGTTAATAATGCATTGAACTGTCAAAATTAAGTTACTTTATTCATAGTAAATGTACACTCTTCCTGACCACTGTCAACATGGATAATCAGAACTGAATTGTAGCTAAATTCTAGATTGAAGACATAAGATTATCAACATAATAGATTTTATCAAACTTAAAGAAAATAGACTATTTATTTATTCATTTATTTATTTGGTGGTACTGGGGATTGAATTCAGGGGCATTCTGCTACTGAGCTACATTCCCATCCCTTTTTAATTTTTTTTTTTTTTTTTGAGTCAGGTTCTCATCAAATTGTCAAGGTTGGCCTCAAATTGAGATCCTCCTGCCTCAGCCTCCAGAGTAGCTGAGCTTGAAGTGACTCAAAATATGCCCATTGTACATTTTCCCTGGGCCTAGGAGCTTTAAATAGAAAAACACAAAAGTAAAGAGAAATACAAAGACTGAAACTAAAAGCTAAAAACAAAAATCTTAGATCTTATACAGGAGCATATCCAGTGGTTGAGAAGCTAGTTTAGTCACTTTGTTAATGGACAATTAAGTATATCATCATAATCTGATGCAAATCAATTACAACTAAACCGCCATAGTAGTAAAACTGCCATATGGCAGCAGAGCCTGTTTAAGGTAACAGAGCCTTGTTTAAGTGCTTTGGAACTTTTCCAATCTAAACTGCAAAACTACAGAATAAAGTTACATATTCTTTTCTTACTTTTTGAAAGCTTGTGTTTATAAGTGTGTGGGAAATATATTATTTGTTCATGTAAACATGCAGTGTGTGTGTGAATGTGTGTGTGTGTGTGTGTGTGTGTGTGTGTGTGTGTGTGGTGTATTTATAACACACTG
Organism: Callospermophilus lateralis; assembly: GCF_048772815.1. Taxonomy (NCBI): domain Eukaryota; kingdom Metazoa; phylum Chordata; class Mammalia; order Rodentia; family Sciuridae; genus Callospermophilus; species Callospermophilus lateralis. The sequence continues at coordinate 60,599,521 of NC_135320.1, read as the reverse complement.
GGCAAAATATTTTTTCTGAGTGTCTATATTTCTGAAGGTTTTGGAGGCAAGAACTGCATTCCTTAATTTAATTCCATCTGACCTCCCTCTAGATATAAAAGTTCATTGAAATAGCAGACCCAATTCAATGGCCTTTAATGTCAATCTTGGGCTCTCCTCTAGGGCACAGTTGAATCTTTCCTCCTTAACCCACCAGAATTGGATTGATTTCAAATCACTAAATGTGTCCTGTACATCTCCTGTATTTGAGGCAGTGTGCTAGGCACTATTGGGCACATAAAGAGGTAGACATCCAATTAGGGAGATAGGCAGAAACATGTAAACCATTTAAAATAATATTATAAGCATCGATGTATAGTAATGAAACAAAATATCACAAAATGACATTTGATGAATTATCAAACAAATGGTAGGAACTACTGTCATCCCAAGGGTCTTCCAGGAAAGGGGAAAATCACAGAAGACTCTGAGATGGATGTTTAAAGATGGGTCAGTTAAGGAGAGCGGAGGCAAGGCATAGTCCAGGTAAATGATTATACATGCAAAACCACAAGCCATGTCCAGAAGCCAGAGTCCATGTATTTTTCATATTTAAATTGTTTTGTAGTTGTAGAGATGAAGTTGTGCTAACTCCAATTACTATTGATTTGATGAAAAGTATCTGTGATGTTGGTTGAAAAAAACATATTTTCTAATAAGCCACCAGGGATAAAACTGGGATGAAGTAATGAATTGATAACTTAGTGATTTCGGATTCCCCAGCAGCTGTCATGTCTTACCTTGGCAGTACCAAGCAGATAATGAGGGACTACTCTGCTTATGTTAGAAACTCTACAACAATATTATTTTGGTTCTCTAAAAGCATGTAGGGGTGCTGACTAAAACCTACAATTTCTCCTAAATTTTGCTAAATTACATCTAAGTTCATTGGCCTCCAATTCATTCTGCAAGTGTGTATGTATATAGGTTCTCAAAGACGATGGTGCATAAAATTTTATGGATTTTATTATGTGGTTTATCTGGGATGGTGCTCAAGTAATCCAGGGACCACATTTTATGAAACACTGGCCTACAAAATTAGGGTCTTGGGTAATAATCCAACTGACACTGTGAGAAGGTCAAACTTCACCAGTTTAATCTAAATTATTTTTATGATAAAGAGACTATGCAGGTACATCAAATTTAATAATGCTCCTGATAAAGTTATAATTAATCAGAGTTTCTGCTATAGTCAGAACTGAAATTCTAGGCATAAATGGAGATTAAGATGTTAATGGAGAACTTAAGAAGTGCTCATCAGAGAAGCTTCTATCTGGGAATATGGAAAGAGTTCTGCTTGCACACTATCTATGTCCAATCAGAACAACTCTCCATCTTCATCCTAAATTTTTGAGAGAAAAAAAATTTAGTTCTTGTCCAGCCACAATCTACATGCTGATCATTTGACTTGACAGGCAATTAATCCTGCCATGAATTAACTGAGTAAGAGATCCCCTCTGGGTCCAAAAAGATTCTACCCAATCTTGATATTTTCATACCACATTGGACCAAAAAAGACTGATTAACTGCTTTTCAGTGTTTCCTTGCAGTTTTGATTACTGTCCTAAAATAGTATTGACCATGATAAATCCAAAGGAGGTATGTTTCTGCCTCTCTCCCACCCAGGCAATGAGTGACTTGAGCTGCAAATGGCATACCTTGCTCAACTTTGTGGCCCCAAACCTAGTAAGGCTGCAATTAATATACAGCAACCACATATAAAGAAACCACCTACCTGCTCAAGGCTGTTGTCACGGTTCAGATGAAGTGTCCCCCAGAAGCTCACATGTGAGACAATGCAAGAAGGTTCAGAGGAGAAATGATTGGGTTGTAAGAGTCTTGACCTATTCAGTGAATTAATCCCCTGATAGGAATTAACTAGTAACTAAGTGGTAGGGTGTGGCTGCAGGAGGTGGGAACTGGGGAGTGGCTTTCAGTATGTATTTGTATCTGGAGAGTGGAGTCTCTCTCTGTTTCCTGATCATGGAGGTTATGTGAGCTGCTTCCATCTGCCACGCTCTCCTGCCATGATGTCTAGCCCCACCTGGACCCCTGAAGAACAGAGCCAGCCTTCTATGAACTAAGACCTCTGAAACTGTTGAGCCCTCAAATAAACTTTTCCTCCTCTATAATTGTGCTGGTTCGATCATTTAATCACAGCAGTGAAAAAGCTGACTAAAACAAAAGTCCTAAAGATGGTATTGAGCATGTTCATTGTTTTCCAATGAAATTCAGAGATGAAAACAACCAAACAAGAAAGCATGTAGAAATCACAAACAGAATAAAACTGACCGACTGAGAAAAGTTCAAGAGATAATCAGAAACTTTCTTTCTTTCTTTGTTTTTTTTTTTTAAGTTGTCAATGGACTTTATTTATATGAGGTGCTGAGAATTGAACCCAGTGCCTCACACATACTAGGTAAATGCTCTACCACTGAGCCACATCCCCAGCCCTAAACAGAAACTTTCTAATGAGACATGTAGAAGAAAGATTCTAAGTATATGCAATAAGCAATCAAACCACAAAAGCCACATCTTATAGTGCAGGAGTAATGAATTTTTAAAAAATCTGAGCCAATATTTTATAGAAAATGAATAAAATAGAATAGAATTTTAAATAATTTTCAATTTAGTGATTTTAAGGGGACATGTAAAATATTAAATATTTTATAATTAAGAACAGGGAACTATATAAATAATTAAGCAATACTAATCAATAAAATGTATACTCTAAACTTTTCACATCTAAATGGGCAGTTAGATAAGAAAAGGTAGAGGAAAACCAGCTTACACTTACACAGTTGCTTACTGTACCCAAAGTTACTAGCTGTGTTAATCTGAAAACATTAATATTTCTAATAACCCTCCAGGGTAGAAATAGACTCAGCCCATTTTGCTGATGAAAATATGGAGGCACAGCAATGCCTTTGTCAGAAATCACACATTTGAAAAACAGGAGCCATGACAGTTAGTGTGTTTGCACTGGGGCTCCAGTGTATGTTCTTCAGCCCTGTTGTCTCTCATAAGAAAGAAGCTTGAAACAAGAAGATGATGAAGAAGGAAAAGTAGAGAGGAAGAGAAAATGTTATTTTTTGAAATTTCTTTAACATATTTCAAGTTTCCCAGGGAGAGCCATTCTATTGGTTATGTGCTTCACACTCACAGCTCTTAGCACAATGCCTATCCTCTCGTTTTCATAACAACAATATTTTAAGTATTTGTTGGGTGGTGAAATAGGATTACTTCTAATAAGGATGTTAATAACTGTAACAGCTAAATGTTTTTGAGCATTTGTTGTATACCAGGCACTTTGCTAAGCAGTGTGTATGGATGAGTCTGTTTAACCCTCAGAGGAACTAGGTAGCTTTGTGACACTAAGAAATTATGAAAATGTATGATCTTATGGCAAACACAGGATTATTAACAGTATCTATACTATAGTGTGTTATGAGGCTGAATTAGTACAGGTAAAACACTTACTGGAATGTAGAACGTTTACAACAAACTTCAGCTATTCTCATTTATGATTGATGCAATGACTAACATTCTTACTTTACAGATGAGGCACATGAGGTTAAGGAACTTGCTCAGAGTCTCACCATCTCAAACCCAGGAGGTGCTGAAAACAATATCTGACTTCAGCAAGTCTGATCCTCCACCTTGACATGTACAATAAATATTTTTCAAAAAAAAAATGCACGCATGGGTGAATACTTGAGTTGGGGAAAGATGGGCAGGTAAACAAGAAAGTAGCCAGGTAGAAATTGAAGAAAGAAGGAAAACTAGAGACCCTTTGATGAAAAGGATCCGAGGATGGGGAGAGAGAGAGAGCGGGGCAGGGGTGGGGGAGAGAAAGGAGAAGCATGAGAGGATAAGGAGCTATAAAACAAAAAGAGAAGTTCATGACAGGAAATCCTCACATAATAGGGAGGCCATTTTCTTTTAATCACAAGCAGCAATTAATTTAAGAAGGAGCACTCTGAAATTTGAGAGATCACACTGAGAAAATTAAAGCAACATTAAAGCAGATTCACCTTGAAGTTGGCAAAACTTATTATGTAAGTGGACAAAGATAATAGGGAAAAATTTCTGGTGACATGACTCCAGGATCAAAGTGGTTGTAATACCTCTAAGCTACAATGATTCTACATTTATGTGCTCTGAGAGAGTACCTGCCCCCCCCCACCACTACCTCCTGCCCCCCACCACCTCTATATTACTTTTTACCCCCTATGAGACAAGTTAAGAGTTTGAATTTAGAAAGGTCTTCAAGAAGGAATCCCTCATGTAAAAAAATAACTACTCTGCATTCAACAGATTAGTTAAGAGCAAAGCAGAAAGGAAGGTGATTAGTGGTTCAAAGATAGAGTTTCAAAACAACTACTGTGGGAACTTATATATGAAGTTATTGGAGAATAGATGCAAAGTAGCAATGATTTAAATTTGCAATAATGTCAAAAAGAGTGAAGTGATGCTCTTGGGCCTTCAGATTGTGAAGAGGATCGCCTGAGATGTTGTTCAGTAAGTGTGTGGCACAGTGCCTGGCATATAGTAAGTGCTCAATTTAACATTGCTAAGATGTTTTTCCCCAAGTGATACAATCTATTGTTCATCTGCAAAGAAAAGCAATGAGAAGTCAGAAACACAAAGAGTTCAAGGTCAGAGTACTATGCAATTGAGACTGAGTAATACTGAAAATGAAGCTAGGAGCCAGGAGCTATCAAGGCTCTTCATGAGATTGCAAGGAACAGCAGTGAAGGTTATACACAGAGAGAGGAATTTCTGAGTGGGCAAAAATTGTTTTTAATAGGAAGGGACATGGTGTCTGTGATTTTGCAGGAGGTGATGACGGACCACAAGTACAATGAGACAACCAAGGATAAGGAAAGTAGGTACTCCAGAAGGAGAGGAAAATATGGCAGACAAATGAATGTCGAGTAACACTGAGAAGAGTCCTCAGGGAGTCATGAGAGTATGAGTTTTGTGACTGACACAGGAGGAAAAAGTACTTGATTGAACACTGAAGAGAGAGATGTAAGTAGGAGGCCCAGATGCTGGGGAAGTAAATATGGTTTGTTAAACAAAGATGATAAAATGAAGTGAAAAGAGAGTCCTACCAAGAGCAGTGAGATAGGGAATCTGGTGATGGTGGAGATAGAAGTGGTACTGGAAAAATCAGAGATCATCCTTCAAGAAGGTTTTGAAGGTAGTAATAAAGCGAGGAAAGTCTCCAACTTTGAGGGTGAGCAGATTTTTGCCTAATACCCATTTCCTTCCATGACTTCCAAACCACTCTTTTCCTTTTCTTCAAACACTGAGCCTATTACTTTTAGAATCATTAAAATAAATATCGTTTAACAATGTTTGATCTATTTCATGGTACCTAAGTGCATTTCACACCTTATTCATAGGGGAGTGCAATCTTCAGAAGATTAGATCTTACTCCTGTCTTATTGACCATTCATTCTCTGTGTCTGGCAGAATCTCTGTTACACATAGAAATTCAACTCATACTAACTCTCCGTGCTTAACATATTTTTAAAAAGCCAGTATTACCAGTAGTCTTCAGTAGCAAACTACTGGTAATTTGGTAGCAATAATGGACTCACCTCAGTAACTGAGTCCCTGTCTGTGCTAGGCATGTATAGATTGTGCTTCCTTTAGTTAAAGACACACTGTAAGCATAGCAGTAGGTGGACATAAAGGAAGTTGGCTAAAATCACTATCATTCCAAGATTATTTTTCACTTTGGTACAATTAGTTGTGCTGGAATGAGGTACATATTTAGGAAGCATGGGGCTCAACGTTAGAGTTCTCCACTCAAACTTTGCTATGATTTGTCTTGAATATGAAGGGTGTTGGGCAGTTTCCATGGGAGTCCTCCGTTTGCCCATCCCTGCAGCCTGGCTGGGAAGAAATATAGGTAATGTTTCACTTGGCCTTGCTTAATTCCAAGGACAGATAGGGGAGGCAGGTACTTTTCCATGAGAAAACCGAAATTCAGAGAAAAGGGACAAAATTTCCAAGGTCACTCAACTAGTATATGATTTAATATTGAATCAGGATTCAAATACCTTTTTGTCTGAAAAAACATTCTAGTTTTTTTTTCACTTTAGTATAATTTCAGAATTTTTGTTCTGTCCTGAACTCATCAATAGTCATTAAGTCTCTTGTACTCTCAGAACAAAAATATTTCATCAAATTAAGAAAACTGGCAATTTAAAAAAAATCATTACATTTGGTATTTATTCTCAAGTATATACTTATATGGGAGGTAGAATGACAGTATGCTAGACAAACACGTAAAATGAAAGTCAAAATATGAAGTTACATTTCAGTACAGGTAATGTGGGCAGTAAATTAACCTCTTCCGTATCTCATGAATGAACCTCTGTGGTACAGAAGGATCTATAAAAATAACCATGAAAAAAAGTGACTTGTGTGCATGTGAGCAGAAAGGCACAATAAAAAATACGAAAATAAAATAACCAAATTATTCAATTGTTAAACACATAAGACCAGCTTTAAAAAGATCCAACATCGTAAAAATGTGGAGGAAACCATAAAACTAACTAATAATTAGCTGGTAGCCTGTAGAAATTGTGTTAATTTATACTGTTTTTTATTGTTGTTTTTAAACTGCATTGAGAAACCTCAGTATATATTCATTAAAATTGTTTAATCCTACAACTTCTTATCATTTTCCCAATACCATATAAATATGAATTTAAAATAATGTTTTAAAATGAGAAATGATGTTTTCCACAGATGACAAAAGATATCAGAGCTAACACACTCACACTCCCATAAAAATAGAAATTAGTTTGGCAAAGAGAATGTATTCAAACTAAAATATTAAAATTAAATACAACATCATAAAACCTCTATAAAACCAAGGCCATGATGCCAACCCCTCGTCACCTAGATGCAATGAGTCATTGTCTTTACACTAGTTTTGGACCATATTTATAGAATCTTAAAACTATTGTCATAGTAGAAATGGTATGTACTTTTTGAAATATCTGCCTTAATTGTTCTCAAGCATTAAGTCCAACCACAATACCTAAAGTGTTTTAAAAACATCTGCAAATATATTTGGCTTTTCAGTTTTACAATTTAAATCTTTATGTCACTATAAAGTTCAACTACCTACATCAACTATACATTTGACATGGTAGAAATATACCAACTACAAATCAAGTTTTAATAATCATTGGCTTTTTATTTTAGTGTGACTTAAAAATAATAAGCCATTTAATTTTCTTGTAAAGTAAATAAAAATGTATCTGCAAGGCATAAAAACTATGCTACCCTTTCTTTTATTATAGATATATACATAGATGAGTAGTTATAGATATAGTTCTACATTAAATTTACCCAATTTGAATTTGGGTTAATTTAATGGTTTGGGTTAATTTAAATGGCTGACTCATTTTAGAACTAATTTCAATTCTTTTCCAATTCTACATTTTATTAGGTGTTGGGGACATTACAAAATCAAACAAACCCACAGGCATGGACGTATTCTCATTTTTTTTTCCTTGATAATCAAGATTCCTTTTTTTTTTTTTCCTTTTGCAGATAGATATATTCATGCTGTAAAAAAATAAAAATAAAATTTTCACCAAAGGAAAAAAATTAAGAATGGTAAGTAAATCACTTATAGAATTTTCCAGCAACATCTGTGATACCCTACAGTGAATATCTTTTGTGCCCCCCTCCAAAAGAAAGGGTTTAATTGTGGACATATTTTCTGAGCATTTTCAAACAAATTCCACACAGTCCCCAAAGTCTGTTTTCAGATGGAGCTCCAGAGGAAGAATTCCCTAAAGGGCTCCTCCTCCATCTTTCCTTCCCACAATTGGTACTTGCAGTACAGTGGGGCTGGGGCAAGATCACAGACTTTGTTTGCCCAAGCTGACCAATCTCTCTGGTGAGTTTACTAAGGCGGGTTTTTTCCCTTCAAGATACTTCATGTTAACAGCTCGAGGGTGTTCAATCAGCCCTGCTTTGATCTCGGCTGGAACTATAATTATTTAACATTGTTACATGGATTTCTATAATCCATCCCACCATTAAATCCCTTTTACACCCTCATCTTCTGAGGTCTAATCTGCATCTGTACACTGAGTTTGTCTTCTTGGCTGGTCTCATCAGGAGTCTGCATTCTCCCACATCTTGACTGATGGTTTTCTCTCTCTTTTTCCCCCCTCTAATGAAATCATTTTCCTACAAATTGAAATCTGCAAAAAAATGTCTTATACATTGGCTCTATTTTTAAGAGCTCCCTATTGAATACGGGTATCATCTGCTATTCACTGTAAACCCTCCCCCCTCCCAGTTCTATGGACATCATTTTCTCATCGGAAGTTTTATTAAAATAATGTTAGCATATATTTGACTTCTTCAAAAAGGAATTTCTATAAAAGTATCCAAAGTAAAAAGTAGCAAATGTTCTGGGCTTTTATTTCAAAACACAGGAACAAGGATTTGGTAACATTTTGTACTTTATTATTTTTCCTTCAGAAAGTAAATTGAACAGTTTTGGATGGGCCATAAAATTTAAAACATATAAAACCAACTGAGAATAAAGATCTCATAGGAAGTGGGGCACAGTGGCATATGCCTGTAATCCCAGTGATTCAGGAGACTGAGGTGGGAGAATCACCAGTTCAAAGCCAGCTTCAGCAACTGTGAGGCACTAAGCAAGTCAGTGAAACCCTTTCTCTAAATACAAAATAGTGGTGGTGATATGGCTCAGTGGTTGAGTGCCCCTGAGTTTAATAATTACCAGTACCAAAAAAAAAAAAAAAAAAGAAAGAAAGAAAGAAAAAGAAAAGAAAGAAAGAAAGATCTCATTGGAATAATTGCTCAGAACGTCTAGAGAGATCTGCAGAAGGCAGGGCTCAAAAGAAAAAGGGGAAGGAAAAAGAGAAATAGTGAAGCAGTTGTGAAAAGCTGTGAGGTCCTCAGAAATCCAAAGAGAAGGGTATCCCAGAGACAGGGGAGGACACTACACTTCACTAATCCTGTCATATGCATTCTTCACAAAATCCAGGACTATCACATGACGACTAAACAAACAAACAAAAAGGCTCAGTTCCAGGGTTCTTCAAATATTTAAGTGAAGAAGTTGAAAGTTGAGTATAGAATTCTGAATGATAAAAGGATGGCAATACAGTATGTAGCCATCCATAGAACAGATAAGAATATATTCTTTTCAGGAAAAAAAAAAAGCTAAAAATGATCTTTTTAAAAAGATCAAAAATTCCCATCGCATCTCCTCATTAAGAGGAGAGTCAAGATCTCCTGGGTGAACTTAGGACTTTTCATCTCAGGTCTACATGAAAGCCTAAAGAGATCTGGCAGTTAGTTATATATCTATTTGCTAATTTGCTTGTTTAGAGATAAATGAATGAATATTTTTGTCCTGAGTCATTATTAACTGTTTTTCTCCAATTGCAAGTTTTTAGTACCATCACTATTTTTGCAATATTATTATAATCTAACAAAAGTGAGCATTCTTTTATTTCCTTTGAGGATCATGTTATAACTTTTCAACATTGTTATTGATCAATATTATCCATAATATTGATCAATAACAAATGAATGTAAGAACAGTCTTTCAAAGACTGGCTGTGAGGAAGATTACAATCACATTTTTAGCCCATTTTGGACTCAGTGGTTTAAGTACTCATGTAATTATATTTTCCCTGCTTCTATTGTTTTTCTATCCATGTTTTCTTTCATTTGCTTTAATAATTTTTCTATCATTTTATATTTCATGTTTTAAATGTTACCACAAATGTGTTGTGGAATGAGGCTGAGCATAAGCATTAAATGCCTTAATTTTTTTTAATCTAAGATATTTGAGTACTTCAGATTCATCTCTACTAAGTAGAATCCTATACCAGACCTTAATTTTCTAAAAAAAAAAAAAAAAAGAAAAAAAGATGCAACCTGACTTGCTATTTCAATTCACTATTTAAAGAAATAGAATAGAGAAGAAGAAATAAGAGGGAAGCAAGATTTTAGACAGAAACAATCTGGCTATATAAAAAGAATGACGATGTGGATGACAATGATAATGTCATGCTTACAGCCCTCCTGTGGCACTTGCTCCGTGCCAAACACCCTTCTCGTTGCTTCACTCTCATAACGCAGAACCCTGTGAAGCAGGTCTACAGCTCTCCTAACTTACAGATGAGAAAAGTGGTAGGCAGAAAAGCTAAGTGATCTGGAAAGATTTGTCCAAGTTTATCGAGCAGTTATGTGAAGGAGCAGACTTTGAAAGCAATTTTCAGGACCTAGCTTAGTGGTAATGTGCTTGCCTAATGTGCCAAGGTCCCGAGTTTAATCCCTACAACACGCACAAGGGAAAAAAAAAGAAAGAAAAGCAAGCAAGTTTCATCTCAGAATATGTCTCCCATGACCCCTATTTTCCTTCGCTGAAATTGAACTTCTGTGATGCCAGTCTCTCTTCCTTCTCAGACTATCACCATCAGCAGGGGGAAGCACTAAGGTCCAGCCTGTCTCTGTCCCCATCAGCAATAACATAGGTAGGAAAGCTCCCTAACTTGACCAAGATTTAACATTCTTAGTTCTTAAAAGAGGACAACCTATCTAGCTTCTCGTGAGAATTAAAGGAGACAATCAGGTCAGTTCATGTAGTACCTAGAATAAAGATAGCACCCTCTGAAGGTAAATTGGCAGTCTCATTGATGGTCCATCTAGATAGCATTAGAATCCTGGGAGGTCACTTGTTTTAAACTCATTACTGTTTTAACCTTCAACTTCCTTGGTAAACAAAGCACAGTAACTGGAGCCAGGATGCTTAAAGAATAGTGGATATATATATTTTTAGGATGGCAACAGGTAAATGAAAACTAAACAGAGAAACTAAAAAGTTATGTACAGAAATTTCCCCAAATTTTATTAAAGTACGAATTTATCTTAATAAACAGTTTTATAGAAATATAAAACACATTGCTCCTTGATTATCTTTTAGAGAAGAAAAAAGATACATAGAAATCTACCTAAGTGAAGGGATGACCAAATATGGTAGCAAAAAATAGATGCCACTATCAACAAGGGACTAGTTGCGTAAAAAACAGAGAAAGTAAGTAGACATATGTACCCTCGACGGAGTCCTGCTGCTTAATTTCAATTCCAGGATTTTGAGTGTGTTATAGTTCGGATGTTCACTCTTCCCCAGAAGTTCATGTGTGAGGTGATATAAGAAAGCTAATATGTGAAAGAACTGGGTTATGAGGGCCCTAACCTAATCAGTATTTAATGTTCTGGTAAGGATTAATTGGATGGTAACTGTAGTTTGGAAGGGTGTGGCTAGAGGAGATGGGTCACTAGGAACGTGCCTTTGGAGTATATATTTTTTCCATGGTTAGAGGAGTCTCTCTGCTTCTTGGTGTAATGTTCTGAGCCACTGTCTTCCCCTACACTCTTCCTCCATGATGCTCTGCCTGACTGGAGCACTGGGAATGGAGCCAGCAGCCTATAGACTCAGACTTCTGAAACTGAGTGCCAAATAAACTTTTCCTCCTCTAAAATTGTTCTTGTCAGGTCTTTGGGTCACAGCGATGTAAAAGCTGACTAAAACAGGCTGTGTGACCTTAGGCAAGTTATTTAATGTTCCTGGGTCTCAATTTCCTCATTGGCCTAGATGAGAATAATATCCGTGGAGTTGTTAGAAAGAAAAACAATGAGAGTCTGTTTGCTCTTATATCCTTCTTGCCTGTAACACACATAGTGAACACTCAACAAATCATAGTTACAACAGCTACGAATGAAAAAAGGAAAGCCAGAAAGTTCACAGGACAGAAAGCATTGCCAAGAAGCAGAGTTTTATCACCCCAACACTGATTCTAGATGATAGTTTTAATTTTGATCATTTCAAGAGAATAGCATTAAAAAAAAATGCTTTAGGAACTCTTCTTTACTAATTTTCTCTTAGTCTTTTTTTTTTTTTTTTTTTTTTTTGGCTTTTGGCTTTTGGAATGATTTAGGATTTCAGAAAATACTGTCAGTGAGCCAACTGGATGACAAGTCCTGAATTATATGGACTGAATATTAAATGCCCAAAGGGAGTTAGGAGTATTACTAATTTCAGGTCTTTTAACAGGGGTTGCAATATTCCATGCATTTTTGTAATAGTTAAATGTAATGCCATCTTTATCATAATATAATAAAAAATGTGACTTTTTTTTCATTTTACTATGTTTTCCTTTAAAAATAAAAAATGAATAAAACCCAAAAGTCTAAGTTAGCTAAAAACTTATTTAATTTTAAAAATGTGCTAAAATATTCTGCTATATATTAATCATGAATTATTGGCATGGAATGTTAGCCTTAAGCTACGTGAGTTCTGAAAATAATTTGTTTCCATTTTCTCAGACAGAACACCCTATTTTATAGGAAATTAATTTTGCCATATAATTCTAATTATGATTTTATATGAGTGAATAATTTGGGCTTTTTGAAAATATCTACTTATTCTTTATAATTGAAGATTTTTCCTATAATACTCACTATTATTTAAAAATGGTACATTAAATGTGATTGCTTCATAAAATCTCATATTTATTTTTTAATTTAAAATAAAAAGTAAATAAATACAAACATTACCAACAGGTAAAATATTTTTAAAAACATAGTTTTAATCCCTAACACAGTGAAAAAAGAGTTCATTTTATTCATATAACCTTAAGGAAACCCTTGCTTTTACTTTGCTCTGAAGAAGAAAAATTTGTATTTTTTCTTAAAAAAAAAAAAATATATATATATATATATATATATATATATAGAGAGAGAGAGAGAGAGAGAGAGAGAGAGAGAGAGTCTAATTAAAATATATATGTATTTATTTTGTTCTATTTTAAGTATATATTTATATTAAAATATATTCACATAATATGTTTCATTATGTATGTATTTAAATATATGTATATATTTTAAACATACACACCTCTGTATTTCTCTTCTTCCTTTTTCCTGGGCCATTTTCACAATGAGCACACTTTTTATTGTATTAGAAATCTCTATCACATTCTGATCTAAACTACTGTAATATGCTATTACAGAGAATGCCTGTGTCTAATGTGAGTCCCTGTCTGAATTCTAACCCTAATTCACAGTCCACATTATGCTGCATGGGTTATGTGCCCTTCGTCTGGAAAGATGGAATGTTTTCCCCCTCCTCTACTTTCCATCATGTTCACTAAGAGAACTTAACTAGCATCTATGACCAGCAGGTGCTTCCTTCTCTGGGTTCTCTGTATCTATGCCCTCATTCATCAGCTCTGGGCAAAACTCACCCATTCTGTCTCAATGAAAACCTCTCACTCTTGAGACCTTCTTTATGTATTCCAGATTTTCGAAGAGCTCCCCCATTAAGCCCCATTTCTAAATCCTAAGTAGCAATTAAGGGAACATAGAACCCTTACTTTGTTCTCTATGTCTTGGGGTCACCACTAAAATCCTTTCCTGTACTGGATAATGAGCTCTCCTTTCCACAGAGTTGATACACAAACAGGCTCTGCTCCTAGACAACGTGTCATGGTGGCTCTCTTGGGCTTCAGGGTTCCACTCACTCAACTCACACTGACATATCAGATCAGCCATTCTTTCCCAGAGCAGGACCACAGCTCATGCTAGTTGGTCCTGTGGGGATTTTAGAGTCAGAAATAAAAAAGGGAAAATTGTCCCCCTTCTCTAAAAACTAAGGCCCCACTGCTGAGTGCTGACCTTTCCTATCTTCTAGAAATCTTCCCTCACTCTCCTGGATTTTGGTTAGTGTGCCAACAATCCACCCTGGAATGCACTGAATGATGCTTCTTTCAAATTCATTGTTAAAAACTTACTCCCTAATATGGCCTTTAAGGAAGTGATAAGGGTTAAACACGGTCACAAGGTGAAACCCTAACCCAATAGGACTAGTTTCCTTGTAAGAAAAGAAAGATAAACTAAGAATCTAGGCACACAGAGCAAAGGCCTGTGATGGACAGGGTGAGAGGACAGCCATCTGCGAGCCAGGAAGAGAGGCCTCATTTGAAACCAACCCTGCTGGCATCTTGATCATTGACATCCAGCCTTCAGAGCTGTGAGGAAATAAAGTTCTGTTGTTAAGCCACCCAATGCGGTATTCTGTTATGGGAGCCTAGCAGAGTAACACTCCCCCATTCTTCTGTCAGACAGTGATAGGAAAGTTAGTGCCATATAGCTAATGGGTCTATCTGGAGAATGGAGGTTCCACACAGGCAAAATTGCAGCAAATATACCACACACACTATGAAATCACATTTAGAAAAAAAAAAAAAAAGAAGTAGTGCCTATCTATTAATGACATCTTAAAGCAGGTCCAATAAGAATTTGTCAACCTGTACTTGGCATCACTTGAGGAGATCATTATTGCCTATATTATTGGTCAGCATCATGTCTTACCACCAACATCAGCAACCCTTCCCTTTTCCCTCAAGGCAAGCTGGTCCATCAGCACTTTCCCCACCACCCAGCTTCCTCTCCAGTGGAAGACTGTCCTCTCTCTGTCACCTCCACGCCCTGTACATGCCTTTATGGTTGCAACCATAACCCAGTCTGTTAACTACCTCATCATTGTCTGTCTTCTCCTTTATACTATGAGCCTTTAGAAGGTAGTATTAAATTTAAATCATATTTTTAATCCTTGGAGCCTAGTGCATAGTTCTCCTTCAATAAATGTTTGAACTAATTATATTAATTAATTCAACTTGAGTCTGTAAAGGTACAAGGGAAGAAGTACAAGATCTGGCATGTGTATGTAAATTTTATTTATGAGTAAATGAGCTGCAAGCTCTAAGTATCAATCTTAGAAACAAGTGTAGGAGTTTATTATGAAGACAAAGACATAATAATCCCCAAGGTCCAAAAGTGCTCCTGGGTTAAAATAACAACAGAAATTTTAAAAAAAAATCAAAATACTGGCTGTTTTCTGTTTGGATACTAGAAAGAAAGGGAAGACATACCTCTTACCCATATCAAAAGTATAGCACATTATCACATAAAACAATCAAATCTAACATGTTAATAACATTAAAATAATAACCCTTGTAAAAATTATAAAATGTCTGGTAAATCAAAATAATTGAAAGATAAAGGCTGAAACAATGAAATTTAAAAGTAATAATAGAAATAGAGTATTGAAAGTCTGGAGGTATGGCAGGGTCAGGAAAGGAAAATAAAATAATTTGGAAAAGTTAATGCATTGTTGGTTCAGGATAGTCTAATACAGAAACAAGTCTGGAAGCATATCCCTAACTTCTGAAGGAAAATTCTTAGACAGGAATAGGAGGTAAACAATAATGAATGATTTTATCAATGCCGGACAGTTTCAGAGACACCCAAATATTTACCAAGAACACTCAAGTATACAGTAGTTGTTTACAGTAGCTGATTTCACACGTTCCTCTTTCCTCCTCACTTGAACCTGTCAGTCTCCTAGTTAAAATCACTGATATCTGCATGTCACTAAATTTAAAAGAGAGTCTTTAAATCTCTGTCTTGACCTCTCTGCACTGTTTATCCCAGGCATCACACCCTCCTTCTCAAAAAGTACTTTCTCCTAGTGTTCCTGTCTTCTCTGGTCTCTGCTTGTTAGTCTTCCTTGATGACTCCGCTTCCTTTGTTCTATTACAACTACATCATGGTTTGGTGTTTCACGTACACACACACACACACACACACCAAAAAAAAAAAAAAAAATCCAATGTTTCATCTAAGATTTCTAATCTCTTTCATTGGAATAGATTGAGATAGGAAAACCACCTGCAAAAAGATTTAAATACAGTTTCTTTTACTATTTTTAGGATTTTCTACCTAAGTCTTAAAAATCATTTCTCATACTTCAATTTTTTAGTAAAGTTCCTTTATCAGACCTTCCAGAGGTTGCAACATAGTTTTGATAAAATAAAATGTATACCTTCTTTGAGGACATGTTTCATTGGAATAGAAAATATTTAAAGTTAATTAAAAATTACAACAAGCACAGCTAGCAAATATACAAGTGACGGTCCCTCTGGTCCCTTTGTTATTTTGTTAGTTTGCTATCACTGCTATAATGAAGTACCAAAAACTGGATGGCTTAAAAAACAGAATCTTGTCATCTCACAGTTCTGGAGGTCAGACATCGAAGAGGAAGGTGCCTGGGGCTGATTCTTGCTGAAGACTGAGGAGGCATCTCTTCCATGCCTCTCCTTTAGCTTCTAGCAAACTCTGACATTCTTTGGCTTGTTGTGTTCTCCCTGTATGTGTGTGTCTGCTCCCAGTGTTTCCCTTTGCAAAAGGACATAGGTCAGATGAAATTAGATTGCCCTACTTAGTATACGACCATAATTTTACCAAGTATATTTTCAACAACTCTGTGTCCAAATGACATCACATTCTGAAGTCATGGAGGTTAGGGGACTTCATCCTATTAGTTTAGGAGGGATAGAACTCAAACAGTAAGTTTCAGAGAGGAGATGAAAGTTATAGTTAAGGAAATTTCTACTGTAAACAGGTGATGAGTGAATTTACCATGGAGCCAGGGTGTAAGGGTGCTGAAAAGAATGCTATGTCATTTTTTGCGGGGGAGAGTGACTTTAACATAGTTATAAAACATGACATTGTATACATTTTCCAGTCATGTGTTTGAAGAAAAGGTCACTGCAAGGAAAGGCCCTCCCCCAAATGAACCTTGACTTCTTTATCCTTTAATTTGAATTTCTCAACTTAACTTACAAAAACAAATTAGATATTCGCAAACTCTAAAAGAAGCCAACATCTAAGTGTCCTTAATTCCCATTCTTAAACAGCTAATGAGGTATAAATTATAATAATAATTCAGTGGCAAGTTTTATGCAGTTCTTTATGACTTGAAGAAGCTGCTTTTCCAAACAGTGATGATCCCACCTCCCTTTTATTTACTTACTTATTTTAGTTAAGTTTCTGTGTAGTGTGTCCTAATTCTGCAAGACAGTGCAAACTGGGGTAGGGGAATGGAATCAAGAGAACTTTTTTACTATGTTCATGTGGCATTCTGGTCTACAAAGAGGAAGGCTTTCATCTTTTAATCCGATATCCACTTAACTACAGTACAGAAGATTTATTTTTACCCCCTCTTGTTTCATAAAAGGCTCAAAAGTCTGCAGCAATTTGTGACACTTTGTTATATTTTTTCTAACACCCCCCCACACACACACACATGCACGCACACACGCACGCACACACACACACAGACACACACTCCTCCCTGCCTCATTTTCATATGGACACAAAGCCTTGGGATAAAATGATGGTTCATTATAGTGGTACAGAGCTCTTATCTTCATCCGGCAAGAGTCATTTCCTTCCAAAGATTGAAATGCAAATGTGAAAATTAATGATAACTGCATTATCTGATAGCAGAGATAATACCAATTCACTGTCAGAGTAATACACAGTCATTCTACGATTTCCTCCGCTTCTCACAATATTCTTCTTACTGTCAGACTGTATCTATGGTTAACTATGTTTCATAGGTGTCTGTTAATTTACTTCAAATGGCATTTCCCAGATCTTATATCTACCACATTTTCCCAATCAAAAAGGAAACGAAATCAGAACTGTAATCTTTAAGCCCTTCTTTGGACTAGTAAAGAGGGAGGAAAAAAACTGTATCATTAAGTGTGTGCTTCTATCTCATAATGGTCTTCTAGCTACCATTCCACTTTATGCAAAACACTTCCCATCTTCTCAGTTTAATTTCAGGCACAAAGCAGAGCCAGCACAATCAGTTGCATGTACCCATAACACTGAAGAGCAACTGCAAGAGGCAACTTATTTACAGACTTCTTGACCAATATTTAGTCCATGTGCAACAAGTACTCATGTCTGTCTTGAACCTAGACATTTATTCTCGAAAATTTATTTACATTAAAAGTTCTTTAGCTGAATAATGTTTTAAATTAGGTAGAATAGAGCTTAGTAAACATAATCTTATGGTCATTTTTACATCACAAAATCATTTTGCAAAATTAATTCCCTATACTGTTTCATGAGGACTAATATGGAAGGCACTATAATGGCTACTAAGGCACAATTGCCAAAATGACAATAAAAGTAATATTAAGAGCGATTTATTGAGTACTTGAAGCTATGAGCTCCATGCTTTACATGTAAAATCTCATTAATGACGTGGTTATTATTAGCCCCATTTTATAAACACAAAGGCCTTGGATTATTAATAGCTTGTTCAAAGTCACACAATTAATAGGTGACAGGACCAATATATACACAGAGGAAATGTTTTTTGATCTTTTTCACTCATTATACTATCCAAAATAATTGTGATAAATACTAGATTCTGTATATCAATGCAAAAGCAAATGCTGATGTTTTATAGCATATAAAACAAAAAAGATTCTTACTTTTATTTAATTAACTCATCAAATTTTCAAGACAAGTTTTGATTTCATAAAATCAGAAAGGGTTTCATTTTACTTAATTTTACTGCAATGACCCAAAGCCTAACATATCAATATCAAAATCTATTTAAATGTATGTACCACGGGGGCTGGGGATGTGTCTCAAGCGGTAGCGTGCTCGCCTGGCATGTGTGCGGCCCGGGTTCGATCCTCAGCACCACATACAGACAAAGATGTTGTGTCTGCCAAATACTAAAAAATAAATATTAAAATTCTCTCTCTCTCTCTCCCTCTTTCTCACTCTCTCTCACTCTTTAAAAAATAAATAAATAAAAATAAAAAAATAAATGTATGTACTTATTTTGAAAAAGTTTTGCCAAAGAAACTAAATAACTACTTGCCCCAAATTTCTATCTGTGTATGTATGCATGAATATACATTTTTTGGATACATGTACTTATTTGCACATGATGGGAAGACCTAGATTCATTCAATCTAACACCCGAGAAACCGAATTATTCATATCCCCAACTGTAAAAAGAAGCCAGAGGGCTAGATTCTTTAGAGTTGATATTAAGTAAGATGTGACTTTTAAAGTTATTATTTTATAAAAGTGATGGTGGCTTTATAAGGATTTACTTGAATTCCATATCCCACATCTCCTAAATCTAAGAAAATAAGTCAGCTCTCCAGACTGCAGCCATAAAAATGTGGTTCTAAAAATTTTCTTATGAGAGTTAGGGATGTGAACACTATTTTTAAAATAATATAAAATTCCAATTGTTGATCAGTCTGAGAAGACAGTGAAAAACACTTAATAAGGCTTGATCCTTCGGTAAAAGAAAGCCACCAACCCTGAGCAAGTCCTATGCTCTCTCAAGAGCTGTGATGCAGACTCTCTGTGCATAATTTCTTTCAACTTTTTCCTCACAAAAATATTTCAAGGTAGTTATTTTAATTTCCTTTGCAAATATAAAGAAATTGTGGCTTGGCCATTTAACAATGCCATAAATTTTAAGGCATTATATAAGCACAAACAGATCTGACTCTCAAGTGTGAACATTTCCTTCTGTAGTATAGACTATGCTCTATTTTAAGGCTAAGAGATGCCTAATTATTGCATCAGTGACTCAAATGCAGTACATGAACAATTAAAGGGGAAACGTGACATAAAGAGAGTGCAGACAGCATAATCCTGCACCTTTGCACCATCCCTACCTTTTTTTTATGACTGTAATGATACGGCAGATGCACAATAAATATTTTTAAGCAATTAATTATATGTATAAGAATATTCATAAACTGGTAAATCTGTGAGGACCTTGTAAGGGTGATAAAAGAAGAAGTAGTTACTTTAAAAGAAGACAAATGAAATAAGAAAAATAAAGGCAAACAGATGAAAAGGCAGAACAGTGAATAGCAAGTCCTACATGAATAAGATTCCAAACAAGCAAGTGTCAGGGTAATTTTTTTAAAAAGCAAGGTAGAACAATGAAATTAAAATTTAGATTCAATATGTGAAGTATTGAAATAATGGGGTAATGACTTGTATATTGTCCTGAACTATATGATTTAGCATGTCTAACTTTGCATTCAAACTGTAAAGATTTATAGAAACTTAATGGATATTTAAATGAGAGTAATAAACATTTAATCCTTACAGAATTTCACTGTAGAAATGTTCAGAAATATAAGATGATTTTCCTAAAGTTTGTTTAGGCTCTATCTAATCAAAGAGTTAACAAAGGTGTGAGCAATCACAATTCTAGAATATATCTTTTCATTGAATAACAAATAACGCAAAACATTTTTACACTAAGGAATTTGCATTTGATAAAAATAGAAAATTTTAGACAGGAGTTGATTCATTATTGAATTGAGCCATCAAGAAAGGTTGTAGAGTCCTCTTCAATCAAACCCTAAAATAAGATAAATCCTGATCCATCTTAAATGATGTCAGCTCTATGCTTCACATTCTTTAGATAATTTCCTCATCCTTTGATTCTCTTCTATTTTTAGAAAAAGCTGTCATTCTTAGGGTGACTGTGAGTACTGGGCAGGAGGGCCTTAAAATTAAACCTTGAAATAACACCTGGTTCATTACCTCATGCCTCAATCAATAATTTGTGCTTAAACAAAAAACTAAATGGTTAATAAACAAGGGTTTGCCCCTTGTTATATCAGATAAACTACAGGGTACTGAAAACTGAGAAGAATTTTTAAGGTTTCTGCTTCAAGATCTAACAGCCACAATGATATGATAATTAGCATTTGTGAGTGATCTGATTCAACTTTCTAAAAGTTGGTAATATTTTTCCACATTTTACAAATGAATACGGAGGCACTATGAAATTAAACAATTTGCTACAAATCTCCTGACTAGCGAGTGGCAAATCCAGCTCATGAGCCTAAACCCTTGTAATCCAGAGCCCATTTTCAACCGTTTGGAACTATCACCAAAATTTGAACTATTTTCTCTCTTTCATACAATTAGAAAGTACCAATTATGTTTTTGAATGACAAAGTTTAGGTAATAATATTGAAGCAATTACTATTTCTGCAAAAGGCAAAATACAAAAATATCTTCCATATTTCTTTAGAATATGGAAGGAAATTAATTGATATTCTACTCTGAAAAATAATAAATGTCCAAAAGATAATATTTTGTTATGAAGTAACTTCATTAATTCAGGCATTTTAAAAGTTAAAAAAAAGAACAATTTTTAATTTTGCTAAACACCTATGGAGAAAAATGGCTATTGACTTATGTTACACCAAGGACAAATAATTTCTTGTAACCATATTTACTGAGAGATATATATCTTTTTTCTTTTCTTTCTTTCTTTCTTTCTTTCTTTCTTTTTTTTTTTAACCAGGGATTAAACAATTGAACTCAGGGCACTCAACCACTGAGCCACATCCCCAGCCCTATTCTGTATTTTATTTAGAGACAAGATCTCAGATGAATTGCCTAGGGCCTCACTAAGTTGCTGAGGCTGGCTTTGAATGTGCCATCCTCCTGCCTCAGCCTCCTGCTGGGATTATAAGCATATACTACCCTGCCTGGCAGAGACATATATTTTCCCTGTAAAGTTGTGACATATCTATATAACTCAGAGCAGAGTATAAACATTGCACTAGATCCACTGAATACAAATTACCTTAAATCAAATACATAAATTAAATTTAACTAAAAATCGAAAATTCTCATCTTGAAAGATACCATCATTCTTTACCTTGTTCATACCTGCTTTTTTTTTCTTTTCTTTTTTAGCCAATAACACAACTTTATTTCTGGAAAAGCTTCCTGAAAAACATGGCTTTAGGTGTGCAGCATGTGCTTAGTAATTCAACACCCTCTGAATTTCCATCTTCCTCCCATGTTACTAGGAAAGCTGTGAGCCCTGGATACAAAAGGAAAAACCTGCCCTCCATAGATTTGTCCCACAATGAAAGCAAGACAGAATGCAGCTGTTTGCAAGCGGATATATATATTTATATAATCCATCCAATTGGATATTAAGTGTAAAAATTCTTCTAAACATAATCACATTCAATTCCATAAATAAGGAACAATAAGAGACAAAATTCACCCACTCATTTCAAGTTATATGTAAACCTCACAACAAAACTAGGATTTTTTTTCCCAAGCATTTTTTTTCCAATTTGTTTTCTCAATCAAACTTCTCTCCCCACACTGAGAAGTCAGCAGCATTATGCAATAAGATGGAAATACCATAAGAAGTTTACATTGTCTTACAAACTCTTAAAATATGGTATTATACTATTTTTAAATTTAATACAATTTGATCCAAAATCTTGTATAGCATTATACCATAGTGTACAGAATACAAACATTTGTGTGTATCATGAATAACATTAGAAATGACATCATAATAATCAGATATACTGTATCTTCATTTTTGTTTGCATTATATTTTCCAGCTGATGGTTTCAGAAAATTACCACTGGAGTTCCTCTCTTCTTCACGCACAGCGGAGAGCAATTTGCAAAGTCATGCAAGGGTGAAAATGTGATTGAAATATAGGGATCTTTCTTAATGAAAAATGTTACTGCTTTAGAAATTATGGCTAAAACTATTTCAAAACTCACTTTAAACCCTATGAAATAATGGTCTCCACTTATAAATATACCATCAACTGTAAATTACTTAGCAACAAATAGAACCACAGAGATGTTATAAATATATATATTCATATAAAATTATACTGGTGTTCTGGAGTTTCTTGATCAGTTTTTTTTTTTTTTTCTGAAATGATTCAATGTCAGGTTCTTGAAAGGCAAGTTTAAATTCATTCATAAAAGTAAAGATGTTGTCAAAACCTTGAATCAAAGGGTACAGTATCTTGACATTTTCTTAACTTCTAAATGCATACTAAGGTTCAATCTATGATTTAGAACATGACTGAACTGAAAATGATAGTTCTTTGAAGTATTGTTTCTAACTTATTTGTAAGCTTTCAAAATGGCACCCAATTTGCATTTGGATGTCACTTGAAGATTTTCTGTTCAAAAAAAAAAGCAAGTAGAACTGACAAATTTTATGTGAGTATGAAAAAAAAGTTATGGAGATTTCAAGCAGATATGACACTTTTTTTTCAAGTTTTAACAATAGGATAAAAATCTTCAAATAATGAGGTATATTCAAACTGCCAAGTAGCCAGCACACACAAAAGTGTGCGTGTGTGTGTGTGTGTGTGCGCCTGTGTGTCTGTGTTAATCAGAATTGAAAAATTGTAAGAGTTTTGCAAGTTTACTCAAGTTTAAAGGAAAAATATGTGAATTCTTAATAAAAGCAAAAGATAGGTGAGTATTGCATTTTCTGTCCTACCTGGACCATCCCAGTCATCTGTCTCAACTCCAGGTTGCCCTGGTTTCTCTGACTGTGTGTCCCCATCTGATTCTGCCATCTCCTGGATGCCTTCATCACCTGAAAGACACCAACAGAGAGAAAATGAGAAATGACCAAAGCCCTCTTTTTCACATTCAAATCCTTGTAGAAGAATTTACTCATCATATGCCTAACGATAGGTTTATTACATATAATGGGATAACTGACAAATGGCCAGGCCCAATCATTTTGATATCTATTGTGGCTTAATAGTAAAAAAAGAAAAAATCATCATTATCAATCAATGAATGAAGTTAAGTACTATAATCAATAAGGTACACTTCCATATCTTTTTTTTTGAAGTTATTATTTATAAGAAGAAAATCAAACAGCAACATATAATTTTTTTCATGCTTTTAATACAGAAAAACATAAAACCCACTTATTTCCAAATTAGAAATTTTTATAAAGGCAGACTACAGTAGAAAAAACTTAAATATCTTGCAATGTGACATATTCCAGGTTTTAGTTGAGTTTAGGTTACTTTGAAGATTTTTAAATTTTTTTCCCAGTCCTTTGCTTGTTTGGTGTTATTTCTTTAAAGACAGGGTATGGAAAGCCCATAGTTAAAGGACAGTATATGAGATGAGCCAGTGACCAGCTCTTCGCAATGCAAGAAACCATGAAGCTATACTCATGCTTTGGATAAATGCAGCTGGTTTTCACAATTTTATGCCATCATTTTCACATATAAAGAAAAAAAAGGCTTCGAGCAAGAACAGATTTCTAGTGAAGGACAAAACATTAGCAAAGCAACCATATTTTAAAAGTTATAAGTTTAATTTATGATACCTTCATCTTAAGTGAAAATGTAACAAGACATATGCTGTTTTAAAAGAAAATAAACATTAGCATGGGGCACACATATAAAATTTAAATAATACCTAAGTTTAACTGGCATAGATTTCAGAAAACACAATAACAAAAAAAATGTAAAGATGGAAATGAGAAGAATATTAAGGTCATGACAACTATACCTTGAATCTCGAATCTAATCATGCAAAAAATTTAAAATCCAATGACTTGCCTATCCAGCTTTTTCTGAAGTTTTCAATAAGCATTTTCCACATATTTACCTGCATCTCTAATTGTTTTTGAATGTTTACATATTTACTTAACAATACATTGAATTTTTTACATTTTCAAAGTAACCTAGAAAATACAAAATTTTTAGAAAACCATTATTTTTACATAAGACATTAATATTTTCATAAGAGTTCTGAACTTAAACTCCATATATTTTACATTCATTTCTATATGTAACTTCATAAAATGAATTACTTTAAAACTTGGAATCAAAGATAAGGAGAAAGAATGAAGAATCCTAATCACAGCTCTATTTAACCCATTTTTTTTTTTTTTTTTGTAAACAGAGGAGCAGCAGGTAATAAAGAATAAAACTTACAGTGAAACCACACCATTCAGACCATGTCTAGAATTAAAAGTTCTTTGGAAGTTATCTCTCCTTTCAGTATGATCACAATGAATACCAATGAAATTGTCTCCAGAAAATATATATTGAGCATCTATCATGTTTAAGAAAACGTAGTAGGCACAAGAGGATAAATTCAGAAAAAATACAGCTCCCTGTTGAAATATAGAACCCATTCAGAAGAGCAAGTTAACAAATGAGAGGCAAGGTCAAAGCAGCACAATGAAGATACAAAGGCTCAGTAATACGAGATGTGCTCCAATCTGCTGCTTTTGTAGGTCACACGGAAGAACATAACCACATGTCAACCAGTCATCTTCTGGAGATCAGAGGGCAAGTTGGAGTCTCACTTTTCAGACATGGACAGGGTTGGTCCTCAGCCACGTCAGAGTAGTGTCTGTGGCCTTTAATATAATGAACTTCTGATAGACCTGAAGTAATCAACTGCCCCTCAGCCTGACTCTGCATGCTTGGCCTCTCTGAAGTGGGCTTTCCTCCACCTCCTCCAGTCTAGATACTAAGAGATAAAGTTTGGTCAGCAGGAAGATCAAGGCATCTGATTTTACTGGTAAGATTCCAGGCTGTTCTAGCTGTTTGAATGTCATCCCTTCATATATGTAAATACTGAACTAATGCTATGTAATCAGCAATTTGGCCATTTGGGAAAATTCAGTAACAATCATGTTAGCTGGGTGAAGAATCTCACATTTCTCATGAGCTAGATCTTTGCCATGTGTCCCTTCCTGCCAGACCCTGCGGCCTTTTCTCCTCCTCTTCCCTGCTCTGCGCCTCGGAGAATCTGACCTCTTAAGACTCCATCACTGGGGTCCCTTGTCTTCTGATTTCTACTTGAGGTCAGACAATGGAGGCATTGACAGCAGCTCAGAGGAAGAGTTCAGGAGGAGAGAAAAGGCAGGTGTTTGTCCCCTGACAACCCCTTAATCCTTGAGAGTCTCCAGATGCTAGTACTGGCTGCACTGCAGGGTTAAGTGCTCCTGTTTAGAGGCCCCCCTCCTGCTTCTCCTGTGCTCCTGTATCACATACCTCTTGAGACCAGAGAGCCAACAGCTTCCACTGCTGAGAGCCTTCCCTTGATGCTTCTCATTCTTTGTCGGTTCCCTCAACCTCACCCACACCTGTACACTGTCCCTTGACTAAACTCCTTTTAGTTAAACCTGCTAATCATTCCATCAGTGTCTTGATGGGTCCTTTACTGTTACACTCCATTTAATCCCAAGCATCTCACACTTTCATGATTTGGGGCCAGTCACCACTTTTGCAATATTTTCTTTACATTGACTCACTTTCTATAACTTATTTTAAAAATCTGAGTAAAAATAAAAGTTTATTTAAAAAACAGATATTTTTTAAAACAAATACATGCCTGTGGCAAGTAGAAAATCAGTATCACATGCAAACAATAGAGGCACACATAAAAATACTTGAATAAAAATACATGTAATACTTTCAGATTCTAGTTACCATGTCTAATTAGACTCAGAGTCTCTAGTCTTATGGCTTTGTTTCAGGAAGAAAAGAGTAGTAGAGTAAGTACTCCAAGAGTATTTAAGTCATAGTAATAAGAATGTGAGCTTTTTCTCATTCATATGAAAAGAATGTAAAAAATTGAAAACTTTCTCATCACTGATTCAATAAAATTTAGTAAAATACCAGTGGATGACCTCAATCACCAAGCATACCTGACCCAATCTGGAAAGCACTGGCGTTTCTGCACATATTATTTTTCACAGGGAGTAGGATTCAAATCTCCCACTTAAGTGAGCATCTGTTTGTTTGCATTCCTACAGACTGGGTGGGGTTTCACTCTGGGTACTATGTAGGCGAATGCACAAAGGGAATGGTTCCTCCTACCAGTGGAAGAGAGTGAAACCTATGGTTTCTAAATAATCATCTACTTCTTTTAATCAAATTTCTCATTTCTTCCGGATCTTGAAACATAGGGATTTAAACACCAGCAGGGACCTTAGAGATCATCTAACACAGATTTATGTACTGTTTAGGAAATTCATGTACAGATAAGGTCACTGACTTATCCATGTTTACAGAGCTACCATATTAGTGCTATGGTTTGGATCCATTGAATAAGTTCTCCCACAAAGTACACATGTTAAGGGCTTCTGGGAGGAGATGGCACTATGGGGCAGAGGCGGAAACTACAAGGGGCAGGGTTCAATGGGCGGTATTCCAGTCACTGGGAGCATGCCCTTGAAGGGGATATTAGAACTCCAGGCTCAATATAAACTTTTCCTCTTTTTAAGTTGATTATCTCAGTTATTTTGTTATAATAACAGAAAGCTGACCAATACAATTAGTTTCTGTATGAGGCATCTTGCCCAAATCTTCTTCGGCTTTAGCAGTAAGTGATTCCCATCCTTCACAGCAATAGCAGATTAAAGTAGCTTTATATTTTATTCTTTCACCAACAAGCATGACAGGAGGGTTAGAGGCAAGCACAAAGAGGCATCATAGAGGCTACCAAAACCGGCAGTTTGTATAAAGTTAAAAGTTAAATTTGAGTCTCCTTCAATCTTTGAGTCTCCTAGCAATCTTTACAAAACATCCTTTCATTTCTCTAGTTGATATGAGTATCACAAACACTTAAATAATAATCCCAGAGCAAACCATTAAGAAGCAAACATGAGGTCATGCTGTTCCAGATCATATATCCAAAGATCCAAAGGACAAAGTATAAAATTATGAGGAGAACCACTTAGAGAAGTTAAGTTTTATGTTCAGATACTAATTGTATCATCTTTCTGTTCACACAAAGGAGTATATCTTTCTGCATCTTACTATTACATTTTAATTGCTGGAATTTCAGCACCATGCAAAATTCAACTAACCATTAACAAAATAAGAAATATAAAGATTTACAAAACAGTATTTTCTGGTAAGGATTATGTAATCCAGTCAAGGAGATAGGAAATATATATGAAGCAGTAACCACCAATAAAAACATACAATTAAGGTAGTTCTTAAATAATTCTAAGAGAGGACACATATGTAGGAAGTTAGAAACCAGAAGCATAAAACAAGACTGACCCTGAAGAAACCATATAGTTAACTTTGGAATTCTAACCTCATATTGATGGCAATGAGAAAAGATTTTTCAGTGGGGGGTGCAAATACAAAGGTCAATGCATATTTACTGAGTTTGTAAGAACACATCTTGTCAGACCTCTGATCTTTTATATCTCCCATACTCTTTCCAAAATAATTCTGTTTCTTGTCTCAGAATACTCCCAAATTTTTGTTGATACTATGGTTAAGTCTGCTCTGAAAGCTTACTGGGCAAATTGCATGTTTAGAAGAAAAAATAATAATATGAGAAAAATAATTTAAAATGGTGCATTTTCACAAACATATTACAAAATAAGCATGGTAATTACAAAATAAGAAATTAAAAGAAAGGACTCAATTGAATCAATAAATGACCAATTGTTCTAAACAAAGGTAAGATAAAATTGTTCCTTCCTAACTTACTCAAAGACTACTTTCTGATTCTTAGGACTTGTGTTGGACAATAAGAATGCAAATAAAGATGGCACCTTCTCCCATATAACTTATAGACCAGTGTGAGACACTCAGTGGCTAGGAACTTGTCACCTGGAATGATAAGTGCTTCAGTAGGAGTAGTTCATGATGTGAGAAGAGCACAAAGACATGAGCTCTAACCCAGGTTTTATGCTATGGAAGCTCCATGAAGAAAGAAACCAGTAAAATATCTGAAACTTCAGAGAATCTGTGTTAGATGATCTCCAAAGTCCCTTCTGGTGTTTAAATCCCTATCTTTCAAGACCCAGAAGCTCTTTCTTCTTTCCACAAGGGCCAAATTTACCCATGATTCTTATCCTTTATCTACCAGGAAAACAAATGGCAGGATGGACACAAATCTTAGCAGATATTTGATTCTTAGAAATTACGTAACTCACTCAAAATGAAAATATTATAATTCGATCTATTGAAGGCTTGATTGAATTAGTGATTTCAAATAATGTAACACTTTCATTTAATGTCATTTAAATGCAAAATCAGAACTGTCAAGCTTAGACTTAACCTTCATCAATATCTGGAGCAATACTCAGTATTGATAATTCAAATCCATTGAATGATTTGTTCTAATTTATTTCATTACACTATACATATAATTAGAACTACTGAAAATAAATATCACAGACATTTAAAGAAGCACTGTACAAACAGATAATTAAATGCAACTAGTAGCTCAAAAGAAATTTGTTTTGCATCTATCTTAAGCTATTTATGAAATCAAGTAAGTAAACAATATGTATCACATTAATAAAAGTAAATTCTGAGAGAATAATAGTCTTTTTTTTTTTTTTTTTTTTGGTAGCAAGGATTAAACCCAGGGAGGGTTAACCCCTGAGTCACATGCCCAGGCCTTTTATTTTTTATTTTTTATTGTGGGACAGGATCTCACTAAGTTCCTTAGGGACTCACGAGGTTGGTGTGGCTAGTTTTAAACTGGTGATGCTCCTGCCTCAGACTCTGGGGTTTACAGGCGTGTGCCACCACACCCAGCAGTTTAAAGTCTTCTAATTATTTAACCAAGTTTTCTTAAAAAATGATACAAAGAAAGAAAAAGATGTCTATGACATAACCATGTCCTATAAGGTGTCCAAGTGGACATAGAAAACATGATCAGAATTTAATTGTGCTCATTTCAATATTGGTTAGGAGCCAAATACTGAAGTCATTAGGATGAACAAAGCCTAGAGCATGTAGTCTCCGTCACAGTCTACACTAAACCTAAATAGGCTATCACATCTCACTCATCACTAGGGACACTACTAAAAGATTTGTGAACATCACATCAATGACTCTGCAGTGTATTCGCATCCTTATACCTTAGAAAAATAAATCAAGGGACTGAGATGTGGAAAGATGCCCGGAATCAGATTCCACATTAGTCCTACCTGGAAAGATACACTCCTAACCTATGTGAATATCACAGTCAAGAGTCACAACACAGCAAAAAACAAAGACAGCAGGATCTGAGGGCTGCTTTTTCCTCCTCACATATAAACCCTGTTTCTTTATTTTACATATTAACATGAAAGGATTTATGGATTTAATCTTTGTAAGAATTATTTTCTAAAGATTTCCTATTTTACTTGGCACTTAGTAAAATCAACTACACATAGATGTTTAATCAATAACTATTACTCACTGACCAGTTGGAAAATTAGATTTTGGTTTCATTCTTTCTACCATAGCCAACTGCAATATCATTACATTTGCTAATTAATTGCTTTGAGTACATTATTTCTATTTAATAACTAGAATATGTCACATTTTTCAACTTTTGTACCCTTCATCTTCTAACTTTATCTCAGGAAACTAGTTCTCATTTTTATGGTAATGTTTTTAGCCAATTCATTTTTAATCATTTTACTAATGAAAAATGAAAATGATTAAAAATAATCTAATCAAATATGAAATCTCTGAAGCACTTTTAAGAAATACTGTCTTTCCCCCTCACAACAGATGTGCTTCTTTATATAAAGAATTCATATAAATTTTCTTCTTTATAAATAGAATTTTATTTTGATATTAATCCAATTGCAGCTACTTCCTGATTTGAATGGAACTGACTTGACCATAATTTTCTCTTACTTCTGTCCATTTTTAATTTCCAATATTTGCAATCAGCATTATTGAGTAGCTTAGGAAAAAATAGCATGAATAATTAATAGCCAAGAAAATAAGCATAATTTGTTAAGATATTGCTTCAGTTGGTGGGAAGAAGAAAGAAAGATCGAAAAGGATGCCTGGAAGAGAATGACAGAAAGAACCAGGAATGCATTTGACATTCATTCATTTACTTTCTAAATTCTTTATTAACACACCTTTACATAGAAATTTCAGTGTATTTTCAGCAAAGCCAAACATATTTAATGGGATGACGACCACATATCTGGAGACCAATTCATAATGATGAAACAGAATAAATGTCAAGCAGTAACAAAATCTATAATATTTCTAAAATTATGGCTATGGAGTTAATGGTTTTCCACTGCAAGATTAAACTCCTTTGTTGCTCTTTTGAAAGATATCATACGTATTTTGCAGGCCCTTCTATTTTTCCTCAATGAGAGCCCTATAGAAGGAAATTGAAGGTGTTATTGAGCATTAAAATGCACAGCATAAATAGCTTTGGGAAATGAACTAGAATATCATCTTTGAAACACACGAAACGGCATCTTTAAATACCATATTAGGTATTGTTGGTAAGGTGGTAAAAGCAGTGACTTTCCTTGCCAAGCAAAAATAATTTCAAAAAATGCAAACAAACACCTTTTCACTGAAAGTTAAACACTCCTATAGAAATTAAAGATTTGCCACATTCTGAGACAGTCACTTTTTCAGCACAAAACAGCAGCAGTGTTTGAAAGCAGTCATGCAAGCAAACAGCCTTTCTCAACCCTGCTCTTTTAATCCATGTAGTTCCTATCAATATTAACCTCTTATAGAAATTCTTGTACAATATAACTATTGAACTTTCTTGGCTAGGAGTGTTACTGGAGCAGTTAGTCATCCCTATAATGTATTTTGCAATCAGCTAAATCATCAAAGTATTTTTTAACAATGAACAGTTCAGAAGTGACAGATCTACTTTCTTGTTCACAACTGCTTATCAGAGAATAGATATCACATATGTTTTCCAGGTGCTTCCTATAGTTAGGATACCTTCACAGAAGCCGCTCATGAAAGATAAGGTCATAAAAGAGATGAAAAATGTGTGAGCTTCATACACTTATGGTTTTATCATCAGACAAGATAGCTTTGGTAAAAGGACTGCAACAGTCAAAAACAGAAAACTACAGCTCATGTTGAAGGGCGAGGACATTAAAGTTTAAGATTTGGTTTGTGTTTCCTTTGCCTAACAGCCTTGCAGTAATGTCTGGCTTAAACCAATTGTTTAGTTACGGATTATCCAAGAAAAAAATGCCATATTCTATTAACGCTACATGGATGAATTATAGCCATGTTTATACATCTAGAAATGAAAATAAAAGCATGTAAGCATTACCTCTTTATGGCATACCAAAAAGAAAATCTAAACATTTTCAACCATTTGAAATGAATAGGTCTGTTATATGTGTGGATCCCTATCACAACGTCTTCTCAGTTCTCCTCTTTGACGTACTATATATGTATAATAAATCCAGAGTTTTTCCAAGTTCTGGATAATTTGATTAAGTATATAATTTTGTTTTTAAAAATGCATTTTAAATTTTTCTTGAGTTTTCTGTAGTTATGTCATTATTTTGATGATATTCTTTTTCAGACTCCAGTATATGAAGATTAAACAGATCAAAGGAATAAAATTTACATATATTCATTATGAATTTTCCGATCCCACATGAAGAATCAATCCAGAAACAATTGGTAAGAAAAGTATAAAACTAAATATGTTATTTTAAGAAGAAAGTGAATTTCTACAGTTAATGCATGACTACTATAATTTGTGTTATTTTATTACAGATAGTAAAGGAAAATTATTGAAAAATAATTTGTTCATTGTTCATGGCAAATATAACAGTCACAAAGTATTAATAATTTAGGAAAAAAGAAGAATTATTTGTCATTTTTTTCTCCAGAAATGCACATTTATTCCTGCTATCAATATTGTCCTCCATGTGAAAGAGGTTTTCTGAAAGTTTAAGTTCACAGTGGATTTCCAGCATAAGGGAAATTTTCAAACAGAGAAAATAAGCCAACTCATCACCATCATATAGTTTTTATTCCTCATTATTTTTCCCAAAGAGCACCTGAAAAAGTCAAATATATAGGCAAAATAGGACAGAAAAGATGATCTACTTTAACAGATGTTTGTAACATAACATTTAACAGTTTACATTTAGATAATATTGTTTATTATGCTTTCCTTTCTCCCTGCGCCTCCCCCAAAAAAATCTCACTAAGGTCTGTCCATAAGTATGTTCTGTACTGTAATTTCCTACTCATAGAGCAGTTCTTCACTTCAGAAAACCATGAACATCTTACTATCTCTCAAATTGCCCTTTCCAACAACACAGCCTAACCTATACATAAAAATCAAACCAATTTGAGAAAGTAATGATAGCTGAATATCAATTTTCATATACTCTCACTTATATTCTTTGCTTTTTAATAAAACGATCCATTCTAGAGGGGCTTCACCTCTTGCAGTAGATTCCTGGATGCTATCCATAATTGATCACTTACTATTATAGAGAACATCATTCGTTTATAAATAGGACTTTATTCAAGCCACAGGAACAGACTCTCCATTGCCAATGGACAGTACAAGTTCAGGACAGCAACTAACAAATACTTGGACCCCTATCTAAAGTCTTTTTATGTAACATCAATCCAAACACTCTCAGAACTCACAAATAGAGAAGATCATTTTCCTGATTAACTCTGTTTTGTCCTGCTGTTCAACTGAAATTATCTTACTTTTCTGTTGTTTTCTCTCTACTGTGGCAATGGGGATTCAGTGCATTTAATGTTTCAGTTTTCAAGATACTTCTTTTTTTTTTTTTTGAGTACAGGATTTATTTATTTATTTTCTGTTTTTTTATTATTTTTTTATTGGTTGTTCAAAACATTACAAAGCTCTTGACATATCATATTTCATACATTAGATTCAAGTGGGTTATGAACTCCCATTTTTACCCCAAATACAGATTGCAGAATCACATCGGTTACACATCCACAATTTTACATAATGCCATATTAGTGACTGTTGTATTCTGCTACCTTTCCTATCCTCTACTATCCCCCCTCTCCTCCCCTCCCATCTTCTCTCTCTACCCCATCTACTGTAATTCATTTCTCTCCTTGTTTTTTTTTCCCATTCCCCTCACAACCTCTTATATGTAATTTTGTATAACAATGAGGGTCTCCTTCCATTTCCATGAAATTTCCCTTTTCTCTCCCTTTCCCTCCCACCTCATGTCTCTGCTTAATGTTAATCTTTTCCTCCTGCTCTTCCTCCCTGCTCTGTTCTTAGTTGCTCTCATTATATCAAAGAAGACATTTGGCATTTGTTTTTTAGGGATTGGCTAGCTTCACTTAGCATAATCTGCTCTAGTGCCATTTATTTCCCTGCAAATGCCATGATTTTGTTATGTTTTAGTGCTGCGTAATACTCCATTGTGTATAAATGCCACATTTTTTTTTTATCCATTCATCTATTAAAGGGCATCTGGGTTGGTTCCACAGTCTAGCTATTGTGAATTGTGCTGCTAGGAACATCGATGTGGCAGTATCCCTGTAGTGCGCTCTTTTAAGGGAATAGTCCGAGAAGGGCAATAGCTGGGTCAAATGGTGGTTCCATTCCCAGCTTTCCCAGGAATCTCCATACTGCTTTCCAAATTGGCCGCACCAATTTGCAGTCCCACCAGCAATGTACAAGAGTACCCTTTTCCCCACATCCTCGCCAGCACTTGTTGTTGTTTGACTTCATAATGGCTGCCAATCTTACTGGACTGAGATGGTATCTTAGGGTGGTTTTGATTTGCATTTCTCTGACTGCTAGAGATGGTGAGCATTTTTTCATGTACTTGTTGATTGATTGTATGTCCTCCTCTGAGAAGTGTCTGTTCAGGTCCTTGGCCCATTTGTTGATTGGGTTATTTGTTATCTTATTGTCTAATTTTTTGAGTTCTTTGTATACTCTGGATATTAGGGCTCTATCTGAAGTGTGAGGAGTAAAAATTTGTTCCCATGATGTAGGCTCCCTATTTACCTCTCTTATTGTTTCTCTTGCTGAGAAAAAACTTTTTAGTTTAAGTAAGTCCCATTTGTTGATTCTTGTTATTAACTCTTGTGCTATGGGTGTCCTATTAAGGAATTTGGAGCCCGACCCCACAATATGTAGATCGGAGGCAACTTTTTCTTCTATCAGATGCAGAGTCTCTGATTTGATATCAAGATCCTTGATCCATTTTGAGTTAACTTTTGTGCATGGTGAGAGGAGGGGATTCAGTTTCATTTTGTTGCATATGGATTTCCAATTTTCCCAACACCATTTGTTGAAGATGCTATCCTTCCTCCATTACATGCTTTTAGCCCCTTTATCAAATATAAGATACTTCTTCTACCTTCTGATGCTGCCTCTCATTATTTCCCATCCTTAGTCTTATGGTTATTATTATCTTTTCTGATTCTTCTGACTCACAACATCTTTCCAGAGTCCCTGAACTTAGCACAGTGTTACTTCTTTATATCTAAAGCTAGTCAGTATTTGATTCCACCTACGTGTCACATTCTCCGACCTTCCTTATGAAGTCAAACCATCATTTACCACTTGTGCAATTATTTTTATTAATGTCTGTGGAGTAGTCAGCTTTGCATCACTGGGACCAAAAACCTGACAAGAACAACTTGGAGAAGAAAAAGGTTATTTTGGGCCCATGGTTTCAGAGGTTCAGGCCATGGTTAGCTGACTTCACTGGTTTGTGCATGAGGTGAGGTAGAACATTGTGGTGGAAGGGAAAATTGTTCAGCTCAGGGCAGTCGGGAAACAGAGAAAAGGGGGAGCCTTGGATGAGATACATAATCCCCAAGGGCATGTGCCCAGTGACCTATTTCCTCCGTCCATGCCCCTCCTGTCTACAGTTTCCACCCAATAATTCATTCAAATTATTAATCCAGCAAATGGGTTAATCCACTGATTAGGTTACAGCTCTCATAATCAAATCGATTTATCTCTGCATATTCCTGCATTGTCAAACACAAGTTTTGTTTTGGGGAGGGGACACTTTACATCCAAACTCTAAGACTGCCTCCCATAATAGGGTAAATTCCAGGATAGCCAGGAACTTCACATTGGATCCACAGCATGTCTCACAGTGTCTGATATAGCAGGTGTTCAATGAATATTTATTGGATTGGATAAAGCAGGAATGCTGAATGCCACTGTGCTTTGAGTCATTCATTATTCCAATAATCAAGCAAAGAAACAAAAACTATGCATTTTACATAAGCTGAAAACTCTCTGTAGTAACAGAATTTAGAGTTAGGCATGTGGCCACTTCACACTAAAGGCCATATCTTCCAGCATGGACCCTTTTAGCATGGACCTCTCCAAAGACAATTCTAGACAGTGGGATACAAACCCAACAGTTCTTTGGCTATTCCCAGGAACCTAATTTTACAGTTGAACCTAAAAGAGTTTTCATATCAGTGGGGAAAAAATATTCTAGGTCTTGTCAATCTCGTCCTTACTCAAGATCCTCATCTACCTTCCAACACTGGGAATACTCCAAATTATGTTATCACTAGATCCATTCAGGCTCTTTTTAGTGCAAACTCTTCTCAAAGCATCTCCTCACTTAATGCCAACAAGAGGTCCTTGGCTGCTGATGATAACACCAGAAAAACATAATACCCACAGCATCTTCCAGATTTTCATAAACATGGGGGAATTCTTTCCTTCTCAGCTTCAATTTTTAATAGCACTTTGAAAATCAAGCTTGTCATGAATATCCATGATAATTTTAGACTAAAGGTAATTTTATCGTATGCAATAATAGATTCAGAATACAGATATGTAATATAAATAAAAATATAGTTTACAAATTGAAGGTTTGCCAACAAATTAGGGAGCTGAAACCAAACTTAATATTCTTGATCAATGATGTCTCCTGTGAATTCAGTCTTACTTAATAGATTTGCTAATTTACTAAAGGTTGATTCAAGCTTTGCAGGGTCTAAAGATTTTACAACTTGGAAGGTCCTCATTAAGAAGAGCACAAAGTTATAATTACAAAATTAGGTGCAGGGGCCTTGGAAAGACAGGTGAGGTGCTCTGAAACTCCAGCTTCATTAACCTCATAGGAAAGCTGCCTCCGAGAAGTAACTATAGTAAAGGTCAGAACTATCCTTCCGATTAAATAAATGGTTCGTCCCAAATGCTCAGTTGTTGAGAAATTATTGTTAAACCAGCCTCAGAATTCTGAAGCAATATCTAAAATTTATTTGAACTGTTCAAATTTTAGATTTATTCAATATTATTTTGAACTTCCCCGGGTCTATTATTTGATATAAAAACATTAAACACATGAGAAAAACTAAAAAAGAGAATGAAATATAGTTAATATTTTCTTGGCAATAAATACAAGCATGAGACATTATGCATAATTATAAATTATTACATAATTTTATAATTGCATTCTTTTACATTAATGAGCTGGTATTTTTTAGGGCCACTTTATAAACTTCCTACTACCAACATTGTAGAAAAATCATATCGTAATTTTCTAAATTGGATTTGCCTTAGGATATAAGCTATTTGTTGTCTTCTTTTTTAAGTATCTTCCATATTTTTGTAGAATTGCTACTTCTTTCTGAGTTACTACTGCATTTTGGTATGCCCTTTACTAGTCATCCACTAGAACAGGACACTAGGGTGGAATGAGGCAGATGCACACTGGGTGCTACAATGATACACGTTACTGCCAGGAAGTTTCAGAATGAACACACTGCTTCCTTAACCAAAACTTAACATCATCTCCACCCCTCAGAAACATTCTCACTGGTGGATGTTTTCTTCCTTAACTAAATCACTCTATCTGGAGGAAATGAGAGCATTCTTTATATAGTTTTCTTTCTGTCTCTAAACACACATAGTGTGCTTACAAACCAGAAACCAGTTACAGGTTCTCAGTGTTGATTAAGTAGCCTGGACTGGAATCTGCACTGAAAAAATAAAATAAAAAATTATCTAAGACCCCATATATACTGAATTGTGCTAATCCTACAGCAACAACAGAAACAGCATCAGATTGCACTATTGAATAGGTACAGGGACAGTGTTTTATGTATGTGTACTACAGATTTCCACCTTGATGAATCTATGTCTTTAAAAATACTCCTTAAAGAGACCTTCCTTTCTTACTGACAGAAAAATATAATCACAGCCCACTGTCTGTGCAATTCCACTTTCCATTCTGCTATGTGCATAAGACTTGGTAAGATACAGACACTGTCAAGTTTCAGAACAGTTCCTTGTCTAATCTTTCTACTTCTCCAGATCTTTGATATAGAACCTGTTAGAATGTATTGCTTACTTTTCTAGTTCCTATGTTTATCTCACATCCACTCTTACCATCTGCTGTACTGCATTTCCTTCAGAAAAGTGAAAAGTTTTCACAGTGCCCAGAGCTTTCCCTGCAAACAATGCCCTCTTCCCCTCTTCCTTCCTTCCTTTCTCCGCTTTTTATTTAGTCTTATTTTGTGTTAAGGTCAAAGTGCTGTAAAGAGTTCACTTCGGGAACATTTCTACAGGGCTGAAATGCTTATCTAAATGGTTTTGATGGATTTATAAACATTCCTGCCATTTATTACTGGCTTCTGCCCAAGTACACACATTTTGGTGTGTCTCCCTCTCTTTTGAATTATCTGAAAACAACATCACAAGCAACAGGCAGTGAGAAATTGTGGCTTATTGTATGACACCCAAATAGAGTAACATAATTATCCACTTAATATAATGAGTCCAAAGAGCTTTGAATATAGCCTTTGCATTGTATCAAAATGCCAACTTTATTTAGTGCAAACTGGTTGATATTGGTAGAAAGCCTTTAAAGACATATCAAAAGACCGACATATTTGACATATTTTAAGCACACTCCTAATTCATTTAGTCTATCCTTTTTGCTTTATTCTTTGGTTTTGTATGCATCCTCAATTCTTGACTGACAGATCATGTGTAATAAATACTCATTAAATAATACCAGGTTAAAAATACCTTTAAAAAGTGAATTTTACACTTTTTCTGTCCAGCCATCTTCAGATGTGTTCATCACCTTCTACAAGAATTGTATAACAGACATCAGAAAACATAATCATTTTTCTATTTTTACTAAGTACAAATAACTCAAATTTTAATATGGTATTAATCTTCAATAGTCTCATGACTTTGACCAAGGTACTGAACCTCTGGAGGTCACAGGTGAAAATAATATGAACCCTACAGGATGGTAAGATGATTAGAGATGGTGCATGTACAGCAAATGCCTGACTTTCAGGAGCAAGCAGAAAATGAAAGTTGTTATTACCATTATTATAATTATTATAATTGGTACATAGTCTCAGTGCCAATCTCAGGAATCTCATTGAACTACAAAAAAAGAAGCTGAGACAGCAATCTGCATTCTTAATCATTATTTATTGGTGCAACACATTCAGTTATTTTTACTTGACCTTTTAAGAACAACAAAAAAGTGACTGACTTTATTACTATAATTAAATTCATCATACCATCGCTTTTTACAGTTCCCTTTACATATCTATGTTTAGGCCTACCAGAGATAAAGATTATCCCATCAGGTAAGGATAGGCATATGCTTAATGCTGCCTATTGCTTCTCGAATGATAAAAACATTGTGAGAATTTTACATACTAACAAGAAAATGTAAATTTTATGTGAGAAGATTAAGAGCTTTGGAAATCTTATTTGATTTAAATTTAGAAGATGTTAGTGCAGAACAACTGAGAAAAGGTTTTTAATCATTTGTGATGTTTAAGAATAAAAAGTAGAGACAGTGTTAACTTCAAGAGTTGTTTCCCAAAAATGTTAACATTTTATCTCATATCCTAATGTGATCAACAGTTAGATTCAGGGTTGTCGACTATGCTAATTCCATAAGATTAAAATAAATTAGTTGCCCAGGCATCCCTAATGCCATTCATACATTTAATTTTCTTTGAAGTAGAAATGTAAATTAAAAGTTAGTAGGTATAAATGACTGGCAAACATGAGTTTAGATGGGCATGAAATTGATTCAAATAAAAGTTTTAAGCAAAATAAAATTGAAATAAACACTTAAAACTTAAAATAGCTGTTTATATAATTACAACCTGACCAAATCTACTATTTAAGAAATGAGGGCTCTTCATTCAACCCAAAACATCACTAAGAAAATGTAGATATTAAAAATGACTTCTAAATTAGTAGTCCTTTTATATTACTTGACTAAATGTATTGATTATTTATTTGCTGTCTAGATTAAAAGTGAAAAAGTCAAATAATAATGGTTATATTGTTTAGTATCCAAATATTTGACTTTATATATATCTTTCCACATTTTTATTGGTGCATTATAATTGCACATAATGATGGGATTTGTTGTTACATATTCATTCATACATACAGTATAACAATATAAGTTGGCCAATATAAATTAAATAAATTCTTACTCTTCTTTTGACTTTCAACATTATTAGGGAAAACAATAAACCTAATTAAACCTTACAGTTTAAAAAATTTTCTTGTGCTTGCAAAAAACATAAACGTTAAACTAAAAGGCCAATTTTTCTAAATGGGAGAAGAAGGTTTTATATTAACTTTCCTTTTATTATTTATAACAATGATGCTGATACAAAATAAAGGAAAACAGGAAGAGAACTCCTTGTACCCTCTATATGTAGACAGACATAAAATGAAATATACTTTATTACAATGAGATTATTTGATAAACTATAAAATATACTCTATTACAATATGAGATTATTTTAGAAACTATAAAAGATTTAGGCAATTACATATTTCACCAATTCTCATTGTTTCACAAGAGACCTTTAGCAAATTGCACAAGTGAGATCTGTTGATGGTCTTGTCAAAGAAAGAACAATGAATTTGCTCTGTCGTATGCAAAAAAGTATATATTATCATATACATCTCATAACTATGAGTTAATTTATGTACTGCAAAATAGATAATTTTTCATTTTGTTGAAATTTTCATGATAATGTTTCTGGGACCAGAGATGGGGTAGGTACACAAAGTTTTATCTGATCCTTACATATAGAAAGCTGAGTCATACCAAAATTCCCACACCCTCTGCTTCCATCAAACTAAGAAAATGCTGACTCTCCAATATGAGCAGTTTGTTCAAATGCTCTCTCATTTTTCTAACAATGGAGGTTTTAAACATTCAGTCCCATTCCAAACAGAAATGATGCTGTGCAGATTTTTAAGATAGCTACAAAAGAGGGAAGCACAGTGTCATAGGTGAATTATTTTTCCATCTCATGAGAGAAAAATACAAGTAGGACACTATTTTAACCTCTCTTTCTATCTCCTATAAAGAACTACTTTTCCATTTTGTATGGTTGGATAACTTATGTAAGAAAAAACGTAATGATTTTTAAATATATATATATATTTTTAAAGGTGAAGAAGTACTGGATCCAGGAAAACAGGGTTTGCCAGGGAACAATAATGTCATCTGGAGGGAGGGGGAGGTGGCGGGGAAGGGAAGCCAGGTTCGTGCCAAGCAAAGCTGGGGGCTGTTCAATCAGCCCTATCAGCACTCCATCAGTGTCTCCACTCCAGCCAAATCCAGAGAAAACAAGGAGTCAAAGATTCAGGTCAATAAGCTTATAGGCGATTTGCACAAACAGCTCCTCCAGCAAGGTAAGAAACAAAGTCATATTGGCTTTTCTTTTTTACTTCTTCTCTTTGAACTCCCTGGTCCAAACATACCCTGGAAATGTCAATGTTATATGCAAGAATTTAAAGAGCTGAGCTTCTTAATCCTGTTAAGAAAAAAGGAACAAAGTTGCCTGTAAAGATCCCTTTCCTTACTGAACTCAAACTGATTATGGTAGAGCTGCCTTGTGCGGATGCTGATTCCAGTCACCCAAGCATCAGAGAAGGCAGACACACATCATCAAAGACAAAGAAGGAGGAAAGGAACCACGTTGATGGCAAAGGGTGTGTGAAATATAAACAGACGTTTTGAACTCAAAAATAATACAATTAAAAGAAGAAGCTAAGGGACAAAATAGTAGGAATGTTTGATAATGGAGCAAGTGAAAAACAAGCAGTCACGACCCCCACAATCATATCTCACAAGGGCACAATGGATTTGTTGGTTGTTTTATTTCTTTTCCGAATTAGGGATCTAGATAATAGTTTTATTGCTTTCTCTTCACATTTGGTGGAGAACTGGGAGGGAAGGAAAGATGGATGCCAATAATCCAGGGTAGAGTTTGTTACATACAGTCCAAAGAAAAACAACACTTTCTTCACGGTCACTTCTTAATTTTTAAATAAAGGTAGAAAATTACACAATCTGAGAGCAAGGGAGGAAGTGGGGGAGGGGCAGCCCAATGAGTCAGGCAGTCTAGAGAGAGTTAAGCACAATGATTAAACTGCTACTGATTCAAGCGCCTTTTGCTCTTAATCCTTCAGATTCAGAATGTAGAAAATAAACACCCAACTCTGTGATGGTAGAAAGGAGCACAGTGATTCATGTCATCCTCAAACATCCCCAAACTGCTGTTCTGGAAGCTACCTTAATGAGCTACAGATGGAGTCTCATCAAGCCCTTGGCTAAAGGAATGATTCAGATTGGGTTTATCTGTATCTCCTGACAGCTTCCCCAACTTACCTGTTTCAATTTCCTGACTTAACCTTCATTTTCTGCAAGTCTTTCTTTGCTAGGCATAGACAAACTGTGCCCTAACCACACCTCTTCTCCCAAGTTTGCCTCAACTCTCTTGGTGGCTCAGAGAGCGCAGCTGCCCTTCACAGTCCAGTTCCCCATGCCCTCCACAGAGGTGGGAATCCAACAGATTCCCAGAGCTACTAGTAGAACAGGTGTGGTGTTCCTCTCCTACTCCCCAGCTCTCTGCTGTCCTCTTCTGGTTCCCTGAAACACAGGCCTGGCAGGTATAGCAGAGCTGAAGAAGTTCTGGAAGCTCACTCCTTTCCCTCAGGTCTCCACTCAAAGTACCCCTTCCCCGACACAACTGTGCCTACACACACAATCACCTTGTCACTCCCCAACTCTTATCTGTTTTTCTTCATGGTGCAATATGAGTTTGATTTATTATTATTGTTGTTGTTGTTGTTTCACTGTTTTCCTGAGATGTGGATTGACTTTTTTCTACTGTTGTATCCTAGCACCAGGAAGACGGTCTGGCACATAACAGATGCTTATATAGAGCTGGGTTGTACTGAATTGATCTGCTGAAAATAAATGGAAGTTGCTGTCAACAGTTTTTAAACCCAACAATTCTGTCTGGGTTTAAGCTTGCTTTTGATTTTGCATTAACTACTTCTGGGGCTAGTGCAAAATCCAAGTAAGAGTAACATGGGTTTTATTCCGTTTTCTTTAACATACTTTTCATTTTTTGTATTGAAGGGGTATTTAAAATAACTTTTATTTTCTGCATACTAGGTCAATGTTTTTGAATGCGGTCAGAATGTCTGATTGTTCCCCTATATTGTTTCCTTATTTAATGAACTTCTGTCATATCTCCTTCTGTTCACCCTGTTATTT
Source organism: Callospermophilus lateralis (assembly GCF_048772815.1). Lineage (NCBI taxonomy): Eukaryota > Metazoa > Chordata > Mammalia > Rodentia > Sciuridae > Callospermophilus > Callospermophilus lateralis. The sequence goes on along the minus strand of NC_135320.1, from coordinate 60,556,375 downwards.
CCAATGTAAGCTCATCTCTTTAGGGTGTGCCCCAGACCCACCCAGTGATTTCTCTGACCATTCTCTGTATCTAGATTATAGGGCAAGAAGTATCATTCTATGTCTTCGAACATTAACTTTGATGGCATTTTTTTTTTCCCTGTGAGCCTGTTTAGGACTCATGACATTAGAAAACAATTTGTAAAGATCTCCAGCAACTTTTCTGGATGAGTGTAAATGATAACTTAAAGTTATCACTGACATGAATTTTGGGGAGATTTTTTTGTTTGTTTGTTTTTAATAACACGGCATTTTACTAGCCTGTAATGACATCCATTCGATATTTCCTGTCCACATATCCTGTGACATTTTCCTGGAATGTATCCCAAGACATGTTTATTTCATTTTAGTAATTAGCAAACTTGAGTATTTCAGAGAGGAAACACTCTTTGAAAATACTAATAATAGTAAACTAGTTTTAGAACCGCCCCATGCCAAGTCTGCTATGAAACTTAACGTCTCTGATCTAGCAACTCAAAACTCTTCAGGTTGCTTCCTTTAACAATTATATTTCAATGTATATTAATTAGTTTGTTTAAGTCTACACATTCAGGGATTTGTTTCCATGTCTTATACATAAACCAGATGAAATAAGATGAAATAACTGAAGCAAATAATTCAGTAACACAGGAAATATGTAGCACTTATGGGCTCAGTCTTGATGTCTTCGGCATCTGTAAATTCAAGGAAATAATTCTTGCTTGCTTCCTTCCTCTCAGAGATACTGTTAAGGCAAGATGCCAAGCACTCTAAACTCATGAACAAAAGAAGATGATATAAATCCTAAGTGTTGCAATACATTTTGCTACCATTTTTTAAATCTCAGGATATCAAGGAAAGTTTGAAGCAGCATATTTTTTTAAACATAGTTCAATTCTTTTAGAAGATGAAAAACAGAAGTGAAACAAATAATTAACCCAAAGCAAAAAGTGACAAAGGAAGCTTCTAGAGAATTGCCATATTCAAATTTTAGGCATGGAACTATAGCCAGATATCTCTGAGCTAGAGCCAGATAATCAACAATTTTTGCACTTTAATGCTAACATAAGGTGAGGTATGGTGGCACACAACTGTAATCCCAGCAGCTCAGAAGGCTGAGGCAGGAGAATCACTAGTTCAATGCCAGCCTCAGCAACAATGAGGTGCTAAGCAAGTCAGTGAGACCTTGTTTCTAAATTAAAAAAAAAAAAAAAAATAGGGCTAGAGAAATAGGCTAGAGATGTGGCCCAGTGGTTGAATGCCCCTGAGTTCAATCCCCAATACCAAAAAAAAAAAAAAAAAAAAAAAAAAAAGCTAACATAAAATTCAGACAATTTTTTAACATTTCTGTGGAATTTTACATTCTCTGAGGGAGTTAGTTTATATTTAATCATGTGGTTCATAATGATGAGCAACTTCACTAATTTGAGACTTATAGCAAAACCTGCCCTTTAACAAGAACATAAATGTTATCAGTGTGGAGCTAAGAAAAATTTTAAAATAAGTAAGAGTCCTTCTAAACCTTGAAAATATTCTGTGTAATAGAGAAGATCAATTCAAAAGGAAGTAGGAACTTGCACCTGTGATCATCTGTAGATGAATAAAAAGAGAGGACTTTTCTTTTTTATTTAACAAAGGGAAGTTATAATAGCATATGGCTTTTCTACAAAATATGAATGAAGTAAACAGTAACTATGCAATTCTCCTTATTCTCCCCAGAAAATGTCAAAATATCTTTTTTGGATAATTTAAATTACTAGCTATATTTTTGTGGTATGAGGTTTCAAACCATCCTTTGCTTAATTTTAAAAAAAAACATTTAATATTCAACATATTTTTCCAGAGGAACCACTAATGTAACTAGATGGTTCCTAGATTTTGGTCATAGAAAGGCCACCACACAAAGAAACTTTTAATAATCCAATTCAGTTTTCTGTATATATTGACAATTTTTAAGTTGTCATAAATGATTTTGAATACATGGAGGTGTATTATACACCTGTTTCAGCCATAAACCCTAGGTAAAAAAAAAAAAAAAATTCTCTCCCAAAGAACATTTCTTATGTACTTTTCCAATCATGATATTGATACCATTAACCATTTAAATGCATTTACTCTTTTGATTACTAATCTATCCTTTTTCTAAAACTTGTAATAAAACATAATTGTTATCACTGAGACAAACATGTGCCTTTCTACAGAAAGATTAGGTTCTAATTTTCCAGAGAGAAAATTCTCTCTTCCTATTGTAGCTAATCAAGTTAAGTGAAAAATGGATAACATCCCTGGCATGACATCTCAAGGGGATACAATATCAAAGAGTTGTCTTCCATTCATACCAGTTCCAACTGACTTCAGCGGGAATTCCCTGGCCTCACATTCTGTGACAGTAAAATAATGAAATTCTCTTGTTGTAACACAAGGCCATAGTTATTTGAAAGAGTAATATTATTATTTATCCTGAAAAAATATTACATGAAAATAAGAATTCTTATCCCCACCAATCATGACAGTTTAGTTTCAGACTAAGCCCTAGAGAATTATTTTTACAATGCATAAAATTTTATATATTATTTAATATAGTATCTGTATCATACTAAATATTGTTTCGTATACATTAGATATTTTTTAAAATGTCTAACTGTTCATCAAATAATAATATCCACTGAAAAATATTCACTATAATTATAATTCAATGATTCTTCTTAGTTCTTAAAGGCATTCATTGTCTTTTTGTGATCTAGGATTCTGGTTTGTAAAGAGGGAAGTTATTAAGAGGATAGTTATCATCATGGAAGCATTAGCATAAATACATTTCTTCAAGAAACTGTTAACTTAAAATTTTTGGTTCTGCATTCTTTAATCAGACAAAACTGTAACCCCCAAATTTAAAATATATCTAATAATATCTATCATTCCTGACACTCTAGATTTAATTGACAAGAAGGTCTATATGTATACATTACCTCTTTTAACCACAAAAGTCAAAAAGAAAAAGAAATGGTACCTTCTAACTATTAGTCCCTCCTCTTTATTACAATATTACAACATAAGTAGGTACTCTACATTGCACACACCCACACACAAAATATATTTCCTGAAAATGAAGGAAAATGAGATGTCTTCAAACACAAATTGAAAAACTCTGTATCTCCAGACGGCTCGTATAGGTATCACCATGACTATAGATCAAGAAATGGTTGCAGTATCAGAAAAAAATAAAGAAAATATTTGGCCTGATATCTGAGTCAATCCTAGGAAAGAAGAATTATTTTCATTTTCAACCAAAAGCCTCTGATAGAGAAGCCTGGGGCCACATTACAAGGTCATCTGGAGGTGTTCAATAGCTCATGGGTGAAGAGGTTTTCTGAACCTCAGCATGTCCAGGAACTGGTGCTGCTATTTGGTTTACACAGTTTTGGGGTCTGGGCTCTACTAACCATAGGGATCTGACTAGTTGGTTTCTTTTTTTTCTAACACACCATCAACAGGAGAAAGTAATACTGAAATTTTTTCTATATCTCAAAGACATATGTGACCACAAGGATACGTGTGTTGGCAGCTTTCTGTGATGCTATCCCAGCATTCTTTACTTCAGACTGTCAAGTTTGATAATATAAAAAGCCCACTTCACATCATGTATCTATGGTTGCTATTTCCAACCAAGAAAGTAATCCCAACACTTGTGAAACTGTGTGTTGGTGCAGGAGGTAGAAGCCCCACCTCAGTAGCACAAACAATCAAATGGAAAAGAATCTTGAGAAACCTAAAACCAACTTTTAGAAAAAGTAAGCAGATGAGGATTTGTGCCCAGTGAGGATATAACTGGTAAAGTCACTCAGCTGGCAGTCAAGGTTAGAAATAAACTAAGATATGCCTCAGGTGCCTCTTGGATTATGTTAGGGTGTCAAGAGGATCTACTACCAGGCATGGTGGTGCACACCTGTAATTCCAGCAGCTAGCGAGTCTGAGGCAGAAGGATTGAGAGTTCAAAGCCAGCCTCAGCATTGGCAAGAGGCTAAGCAACTCAGTGAGACCCTGTTTCTAAATAAAATACAAAATAGGGCTGGGGATGTGGCTCAGTGGTCGAGTGCCCCTGAGTTCAATCCCTGGAACCCCCCACCAAATGAGGATCTACTGTGGGGAAAAAGTGTGCATTTTCTTTTTTGACAATATCTAAAAAGGACTACCCTCCAGTTTGATAGTCCCTTTTAAATACTATCAAATAAGTCAAACACCTCAGACTTCAGTTTTCAAAAGTGGTGTGTCAGAAGTTTGGGCTTGGTGTCTCTCTGCCCTACTCAGTACTTACACTCAACACCTAATTCAGCACCTTGCAAACAACTGAAACTCAATAAATACTTGTTGAAAGAATAAATGAATAAATAATAACCACCAAATATACTAAAGCTAGCTGGCCAACTGACATGAAAATGTATATGGTTAATTGGCCAATCCACATGAAAATATTCATTTAAATATAGAATAGGTTTATTATTAAAGTGGAATTACTTCTTTTATCCCTCAAAACAATGTGTTGTTTGAAAATTCTGCATCTATTATCAGACTGTCTAGCTATGTTTCAGAGCTAATGGCACTTTCATTCCATTCTATCATGACAACATCATCTAAGTAGACTTACATTACATCCAACTATCAATGATTACCTTTGTTACAAAAGTATTCCACCTCTTCACAGCTCAGATTCTCAGGCCCAAATTCTGTGGACAAGCTTTCCTCCAATGGAAAGTCTCCTTTTGAGATGATGACTGTTTCCTCTGATGGACACTCTTCTTCCTCATCTTCAATGGCATCTTCAAGCGGCCCTTGAAAAAGAATCAGGGACACTGTACCAAAAACATCCAAGGAAGAGGGTGAAATAAACCCTTATAACAGGGTCTTTGTGAGTACAGAGGCGAGGAAAACATTCCAAGTAGTCCCACCAAGGGGACCCATACAAGATATTGCCACATTCATATTCAGACAAAAGTGACCTACTTGAGAAGTGGACAGAAACTAATGGCTGAAGATACTCCATGGAAATCAACCTTCATCTTCAATCCTTCCCTACCCCCAACCTAAGCCCCAAACTTATATTCCCTTCTGAGCAGCAAAACTGTGCACTTTATGTTCATTTGTTAGGATTAACTGCCTGGTAAAGAGTACAAGTCTCTTTTACACTGTTGTACAATTTTACCTGAGATTTTAATAAAGATTTAAAGTAATTGAATGCATTTTAATTGAACTGAGATTTTAATAAAGTCTATACTTTTAAAAATCCATCTTAAGAGTGGATTCCAAGAAAAGATCTCATTATATGTGTTTGAGGCTTGAAGAAAAATTACATATTTCTCTCCCTGATGAAAGCATAACCCTATTCATAATTAATTGAATTTTTTCTGAAATGAAAAGTAGTTTTCTAATGAAAAAATGTAATTTGTATTTATGTGATACTTTTTCAGTAATAAAAATACAACTCCCTTAGAGAGAAAGAGAGTGAGGTGCACTACATTAATGGACCTATTTTACTGAAAGGAAAGGGAGGGCTGGGGTTGTTCAGATGGATCTGAAGTGGTCGACGTGGGAATACCACACTGCCGATTGTGCATTTCTGACTGCCTCTAAAGAATCAGAGTATCCAACTCATTTTGCTAAGCAGAAGTCTGCATTTGCTCCTAAAGAAGTAATATGGCATTTTATCCAAAGAACACAATTATGGTAATTTGTACTAATTGTCACTCATGTCACCAGTCTCATCAGACAGGCTAAATACTCCAAGGCTTAGGCAGTCCCTCTCTCTCTCTCTCTCTCTCTCTCTTACTTTTTAGAAATGTGCTAGAAATTTTTCAGGGCCCAAGGAGAAATCTTATGAATAGTTTAAAATTGTGCATATATTACATTTATTATATATGCATGAGTAAACAAGAACAAGTATATACCTATATACAGTGGTATAACTAGTGTTTTCCCCAAAGTCACTTGCCAAAGGACTGAATTAATATGACACCTTTACATGTACAGAATTAGTTGCATGGATTTAAATTAAGAAACATCCAAGCAAAAATTTACTTTCAGATTTTTTTTCCTTTTTAGAATTTATTTTTCCTCTTTTCTTCAAAATAATAAATGTTAAGGAGGATCAAATGCCCTAATTCCAAACACTCTGTTAATACAGTTTTCTCACACAGTCCTTATGCTCAAGGTGGAGAGTTAAAAAGAGCCATGGATTTTGTTTTTGCACAAATCACATTCAAAAGTCAGGGGTCTTACATCAGTTTTTAATCCCTTAACTATTTCATCATTTATAATATTTCACCTTTTAGAACAACTATTTCAAATAGACATGCAGAAATATATAAAATAGAAAGAATATCAAATACCACAATCCTTAAAACGTTAATTTGACAGTTTCAAAAGACAAGTTTAATTATTAATGCTGAGTCAAATCAGGACACTAATAGGGTATTTCCCTTATTTTTATTTTTCAAAGAACTTAATTATAATAATAAGCTTGGTCTAAAGAAGAAGACATACAAAGCTGTCCCATTTGTGTTTCATATGGGAGTTTCAAAGCACTTTCTTTCATGTTATCTAAAATAAAACAGTGAGGTAGGTATGGTAGGTATTACTATTTTTATTTCGTTGATCTAGAAAGTAAAGCTTTGGAGGTCAATTAAGAGAGTAAGATTACAAGATGATAAATGAAAAAGCTAACTTGCAAATTTAAGATTGTTTTAACACATTTTAAAAATGCAAACCATTGTTTTAAATATATTCCTTTAGAAAGAAAACTATAAACATGTAGCTGGTAGACAAAATGATTTAGAAAATGGTTAATTCACATTTACATAATTACTTATTCATGGCGCTTAATAATCCAATCTAAAATTGAAGAGCCTCTTAGGGCTCTTCTCAGATTACTGAAAACCAAAATACTAAGTTCTCACCTTTCCAAAATCATTAAGATTATCTTGTAAATTTACCAAAAATAAAGTAATTGATTACTAATATTTATCATTTACATTATTTATAACCATGCTGAATCAATCTATAAAGTAACTATACTAGCTATAACAGAAATTATAATTTATACTCCTTTTGGAACTTTAGGAATATTTACTCTGTTTTACTAGCAAATAAAAAAAGGCTCCAATTGTAAAATAAATATTTTAAATGCTCATATGTAAAGTATGAAAAGTACAATAATACTATAATACTGAAGAGAATTCATGCATATCGTAAAAATATTAATAAATGTTTTTCTTTTAAAAATTATAATTCTGAGCACATATGGTATATTTAAAATACTGAGTGACAACAAATTGGCTTCAGTAAGATGATCTCAAAATAAAATTTAGCAGTTGTATTAAAAATTAAATAGATAAAAAAGTAAATAGATAAGCTTATGTGAAAATTTGAAAGAACACAAAACCACAAAGCATTGATTTATGCTTAGTAAACCTCAAATTAAGTCAATGTTATGGTGATTTTATACACACACACACACACACACACACACATCTATATGTATTTGTGCACAGAAACCATATCTATCTATCTATCTATCTATCTATATAAACTTTTATTTCAAATTTTACAACAAGTACTTAATTGATAGTATAGTATTGCATATTCCAGCAGTTGTTTGATTTTATTATCAGCTATCAATTTGGAATTCCAAGCAGGTAACTGAAAAGAAGCACTTATTTTCAAAACAAACTACAAAAATCCAAATAAAAGGTGAAAAAATTTTGAGCTCATTTGTTCAAAATACACAATGTCTCCTTGTCAATAATGAAAACAGGCCTCAAGAAGGAGATTTAATGACCAACTTGCAATTCTCCCAAAGTAAATGTCAGATTTGTAAAATCTACTATATTTAAAACGTGAAATTACTAACGATTTCTTTAAACATGCCATCAAATCAAACTCTGGGGAAAAGGTTTCTCTTAAAAATGCATAATATTTATGGTTTCAGATCAGATCTCCCTCTACTCTCTATATTGCATGTTTCTTTAACAGGAAAACCTTACAGATAATCGGTGGCCATAAACTAACACGTTAAAAGGGTAAGAGACACTTGAAGCACAAGTATAATTAATAGCACCAATGAAGGAGGGAATGAAGGAACCTCCTGTGTATGGATTAGTGGGCACAGAAGTCCACTTCAGAAAAATCACCACACATAATTTGACACAAATAATAATATCTACTCAGAAAAGGCTCACGACGGAGCTCCATGTGCCCTCATGGAGAAAATTACTTCTGATTGAGGCCACTTGGCAGGCAAGTGTGAGGAAATCTGAATTTCAGCTCTTCAATTGCTTCTGATTTACAGATATTCAAACACACTTGACAGAATTAATAGTCTCAATGTTCATAAATATCAACATTTACCTCATTTTAAAATGCCAATAATTAGTCATATATCCTAAAACTTTGAATGCAATAGTGCTAAAGGTTAGGCCCATAATGCTGTTAACTGTCTCTCAGCATGAATGAGTAGGCATCCTTCCATAGTTTATACTGGATGAATAATGGGGAATACTGGTATAGTCTGAGGGGTGCAAAGCAGAATCTCTATTATTAGAGGAGAGAGACAATTGCATACTCACTCTCCACTTGCTCTGGCCACAGCTACCTTTGCTCTCCAGAGATAAAACTGAAGAAAAGAAATGTTCTGCAGATTCATTACTCCTTGCAATACTGAGGGCCATCCCCATGCATGATGAAGCCTTTCCTTTAGCCAGTACCATCAGCTGCATTGTAAAAGCTGTGACTCAGGTGGATGGATCAGAGAAATTTTTATTTGGTGATTATTTCAATAATCAGGAGTTGGTAAAGGACAAATAGGTTGTTCAAGATTAAATAGTCTCATCCCATACACTGGCAGCATAATCATGGAGTAAAGTGAAAATAAAGAACTGAATTGGTATGGTTAAGAAGCAGTTAGAGGAGTACCAATTCCCCTATATAATTGAGTTTATGAGAAAACTGTTGCTGAAATTCCAGGGGTTTCAAAAAAATCCCTTTATCACATCCATAGCAAGTGAAGTAGCAGCTAGAAGTTTATCAAGAAAATTGAGAAAAATATAAAATACATATAAAAATTCAGAAAAAGGATTAAAATTAATTACTACAGTGAGGTAATGTAAGAAATTATGGAGAACAGCATAGCACATAAGAAATCACACACATGTCTTTGACTATGCATTGCCTTGATGAATAACTTCATACTCTGGCAGCCCATATAAACACAATGACCCTTACCTAAATGGTAGAGTGTCCTTGTTCAGATAAATTCAAAGCACTTGAGAATAAGAGGCACCCAAGAAAGAAATTAAATTCTTCAGAAATTAATATACATTGTCATGTAAGGAGAGAGGAAAGAAATGCCAGACCTATGGTTCCAATGCAATATCCCCCAGAAGGGGCCTTTACTCTAAAGCACTCATTGGTGTTAATTTATTAAACATTAGTTTAGTTTGGTTGTGCATGCATTTTGATTAAAACAAATGGAACTATAGAGAGCATTCAGCCTCCCCTCCAAGCATTAATATTCTAAGCATTCTAAAGGCTGCACAAGACTAGCCACCTAGCAAAATGAGATTGTTTCAGAATACTGGGCAGCCTTGATTACAACTGACAGGTGGGAAGAGCGTCACATTAAAATATTATCATTCCCAATAATTACAATAATCCATCACAGTGTGCTCAGAAATTCTGCTAGGTGAGTTTCCCCTGAAAATATACAAATATTTCCAGACCTTTCTATTCCAGTATTTCTCAATATATGCCACTTTGAATCCTTTTTATATCAGATAGCCTAATTTATTAATATTAGAAATTAAAACTCCCATCACTAACTTTATATCATTTTATTCACAAACAGAGTGAAGAATCCACTCCAATGGATTAAATTTCTTAAAATCTTAATGAATCAACAAAAATGAAAATAGTGCTGCTCTACCTAGGTTGCTGACTCCTGTTTTCTGCTCTGTAAAACTCCTTCGCAATAGATCTATCTATTCAGACAAAGGAATGGGAAGGCACACAAAATCCATTTCTTCTTATCTACCTATCTATCTATCTATATGTATCTATGGGGACCTCCAAAACCAACAATTCAAGCAAAATTGTACACCAAGCTTGAATGATCCCATTACAATTGAGCTACTTTCATCGAGTGATGCTACCTTGCAAAATGTCAATATAAAAATAAAAGTTCAATTCTGGTTCACATTCAATATATGAATATAAAATATATTTTAAAACTACATAAGCTCTACATTAATTGATAGGTAATAAGAGTTAGAATAGACCCTTTCATCTTAAATTTAGATTTTATTTTTGTCACCTAAATTTAAAGTGAAAATGAACCAGTGGATTTAAACTGGATATCTTGTTACCTAACCATTTGTATTCCCACCTTCTATTTCTTTGTTAATTGCCAAATAACATTCATAAAACACAAAATAAAAATCCCTTCTAATATGAAAAAAATGAGTATTACATTTTCTGTATACATATGCCCTGTTCAATTAGAATTAAAAAAAAAAAAACAACTCAAAATCTGAATCAGACTAAAACATGCTCCTCTCCATCTCACTAAGGAATTGGAACATTTTTAGCTTTACAGTGCTTACATGTTTTCTCTATTTTTTTCCTTGGTGGTATTTTTGTGGCTTTCAGTAATTCCTGTCCTAGAGTATTCGTCTGTTATATTCAGACTTCCTTATGAATCACTAGCCTGTAGGCACACCTCCAAATGCTTCTCTATCGTGTCCTATTACATTTGTCTCATGCACATCCCACAGAGCCATTTAATGAGAAGGGGCAGGGAAGAGGGATGCTCTTTGGACAGTGCAGATCCATACTACTCATGTAATTGAGCTTAACAGCAAGAATAAAACCTTATTTCTGTAGTTTAAAAAAATATATTTTAAATAGGCAAGTTCTTCCAGCAGTCACCCACTTTCAACAATTGTTGCATCAGGGGATCTAGAAAGAAGGAAACATTTTTATTAATTTTCTCCTTATCTACCAGAAGAATGTTGATTTTTTTTTTCATTTGCGTTTGTTGCCTGCAGGTAGCAGACTAGAGAATCATATAGTAGAAATTCTTCTTTTTGATTAATTTCTTTCCATGTGTTATTTCTTATATATAATTGATTTGGGACTTTGCTCATAGCTGCACATCTTTTTATATATATATCTATACCAACTGCTGTCCTTCAATCAAGAAAGTTGAAGAAAATTACCTGAATTTTGTTAAGTTGATTAAAAATGAGATCTGTGAATATTTAAATTGAGTTTTGAAATGTTAATGCAAAAAAGGATATTAGAGAATTTTTAATGGAGGGTTCAATTTGACCATATACCATTGTAAAATGAAGGGGAAGGGGTCAGGTCATATTAAAATTATTTCTTTAGGGGGGAAAAAGGTACTCTTTAATCTTAAAAAATGGAGTAATATTCTTTGCTGTACAGTCATCAGCCACTTTTATAAATGGAAATGTTAACAGTTTTTCTATAGAACCTGAAAACAATTTAAATTTTTAAAATATTTTTTCCCTTTGGAAATGCCCTGCTTCAAATTAGCTGAAAGATGCTAACAAGAAAACAACATTTGCTTAGAATGTATGCAAACCTTGCAAGCAGCAGTCAGTCTTACATAGTAGATAAAGCGCTGATATCACAGGGAAAATAAAGTTAGAGGAAGAAATACAGACAAAATTTGAACTAGATCTCTAATGACTAATTTACTCTCAGGAAGTAACTCAGGCATTAAGAAAATTTGGTTCATTAGTAAATGCCTTGTGCACTGACCCAAGAAAGTTAGTGACAGCAATGGCATTGAAATTCAAATATCTCATAATCAGGTCTCTGTCCAGAGCCCCATCATGAAAAAGTATCTTAGTATAGCTTTTGCTAAAATAATACAGTAGTCCTTCCTTGTCTACAGGGAATACATTCCAAGACTCCAGTGGATTCATGAAACCATGGAAAGTACCAAACCTTATTAATATGACATGTTTTTCCTATACATACCTATGACAAATTTTAATTAATAAATTTGGCACAATAATAATTTGATAATATTAATCATAAAATAGAAAAACTGTAATAATTTTCTATAATAAAAGTTATTTCAAACTTACGAAATGCTTATTTTTAGAAAAGAGAGAGAGAGAGAGAGAGAGAGAGTGTGTATTTGTGTCTGTGTGTAGTGCTAGGGATAGAACCCCAGACCTCAAGCAGGCTAGGCAAGTGCTTTGCCCTGAGATATACACCCAGTCCTGGGATCTTCCATTTAATGTTTTACACCAGTAAATGTAAAGTCTGATACCTCATTTTGTTCTCTTCATGATATTTTCCCGTGTTTATTCATTTATTGATAATTTCCTTTACTAATATTTATTGAGGCTACTGAACATGGCAGGTACTGTACTGGGCACTAGAATAAGAGTATATAAAGGTGAGATAGTCCCAGCCAAGTGGAGTGACTAATTCAATAATCCAACTAAGAGGACAAAGTTTATCAATTATAGAATGATTAAAACAAAACAAAAATGTTCTATTTTACCATGGATGGAGGGGCACAAAAAGTCTTCTCAAACAGCACTGACACTCTAAATTTCTAATTACTTCTGCATTTTCCTTTCATCCTCAGTTACATTATAATTCTCTTACCCACATTTGCAACTGGAAGCAGCAGGTAATGGTACCTTAGCCACTGTACAATACTCACTCAAATAATGATTTTTTTCAATAGTATTTAATTGTAAAAACATTGAGGACCAAAATAAAGGAGCAATAGCAATCTATATACATAGTTTTAAACTATCCCTACTCATGTTGTTAAATAAAATTTATTTCACTTGACAGTATGATACCCATTGTCCTTTCCTGGTTATTCAAAGCAGAGGCTACCCACCCTCAGCCTGACAGACATTTTTGAAGGGATACGAGAATGGGCAAGCAGGGATTTTTCTAAAAGTGAGCACATCTGCCAGAAGACACTGGGTGTTATTCAGTCCCTAGAGTATGAATGCAGGGCATTAGTTTTTAAAAGAATTTAGGACTAAGAAAGAAAAGGGATTGAAACTATCCCTTGAACCCTTTATGTATGATATGTGGCAGATAAATATTTACAAATGAATTCATCAAAATTTGTAATTTTAACAATATCTACAAGAAAACATATTTTCTTTATATCCATAAGATATGATGTTTTGAAATGTGTTACTCTTACTTAACAAATGAAATGCTGCAAAACTATTATATGTGTTTCTATTTAAAAACTAGTTGATAATAGCCTATATGGTTTTATAATGAAACTAAATTAGTACATGTAAAAGAGAAGTGATTTTTAAAAATGTTTTAAACAAAGAAATAAAAGAAAAGAAAAAAAATGAAGAATGCAATCTTTTGAAGCCAGAATGGAATTTATATTTCTTTCTCTTTCTAGAGCAAATCAAAGGTAACATACAAGTCGATTTATTGTTTTAAATCAACAACAACAAAAGCACTAGCCACACAATGAATACCAAATAAAGGCTTTGGTGACCAACTTTATTAAACAGGTTCATAAGGCCGAGATGATTAAAGATTGTCCTTAATATTCAGCATGCATGACTCCGTCTCTTATGAAACAATATAGCTACAGGCAGAAAATAAGGGAAAATATTAAATCACTGTAGGATTTTATAGAAAAACAATTAATTAGAGGAAAAAAGTCAACGCAAATATTTGCATCAGAATTTGGTTATCTTATATGTAAACTTTGTTTCTTCTTATCTAACACAGTTTTTATCTAACATACATCTCGTCAAATAGGTCAATTTCTCCTTCCTAATCCTTCATTTTAATAACACCCTTTCTGGAGCTATCCTGTTAAATTGATTCTTTACCTATATAATTTATTATTAATTGAAATTCTGGGAGAAAACATTTAATAAAATAACTACTCTCTCCATGACACCTGACTTCACTGGCTGATTCCAAGTAGTTGATCAGCAAACATTAGCTCTCCAAGTGTCACCCCTGGACAAGCAACATTGGTATCACCCAGAAACTTATTAGAAAATCCAATTAGTTATCAGACCCCACCCCAGATGTACTGATTTCAGAAACTCCATGGGTGGGGCCTTAATTTGTGTTTTGAGAAACCGAATGGGTGACTCTGATGCATGCTCACTCAAGTTTAAGAACAACTAAACTGGAATACAAATGCTACACAGAAGTCACTTTTAATAGTATAAATTATATTGATTATTGTCATTTTCTAGAAACAGTACAATAATTTGTGAGTTATATGTGCTCCAACCTCAGCTGTAGATAGACAGGCTGGGTACTGTATCTGATGATCTATGATCAAAATAATTTTCACCTAAGAAATTCAATGTAGTCACTCCTGATAATGGGCAGATTAACTTTAGGTATTTAATGTTGGTTAACTGTTCTGCCACTATCGCCAAAAGTTCAGCAAGTGCCCAAAGAGCATTCTTTCAGCTGATTCTGGGATGACACGGAATAGACTGTAGCCATTGCAGGATGATCCCAACTGTGACTTCCCCATTCACTCCTGGAGTCCTGGAGTCAATCAATTGACCAGGATGACTTTGACTCAAGAATCTCCCCCAACATATGTCTGGCTATGGTAGGGAAAGAAAGTCACGGGATAGCATCTCAATATTTTAAAATTATGGTCTCCTGTTTGATTCTTTTAAAGAAGAAGAACTTCAAAGAGCAGAAGTATTTTCATCCTCCTCCTTTGAGGGGCTGGCATATCATGAGATATGAGGAGGGGTACACTACTCAGGTAAAGCTGGCCAATCAATAAATTATGATACATGTGCACAAGAAGTCCAGGCCAGATCATATAGAAATTCCCGTGCTCTTTATCCCTCACTCCACCCCATTATTATAATCGGGTCTGCGCACAAACCAACTATGGCCTTTTCGATTTTGTGCCACAGCATCATAGTGAGAGCCACGTTATTAACCCACAAATGCGGCTCATCAAACTGCATGTACTAGCACCACCACCTTGAACTAAACAGTCAAGGTGAGGGCAACTACAGAACTGCTCCATTTTTCACAAATGGGTGTGGCCTCCTGCTCCTGAAATGCTGCCAATTTGGCCCTCCGTTTGGTTTGACACAGTAAATAATGATGCATATTCTCTCTAAGCCTGTACGGTCCTGCACACATGTTCCTTGCACAGCCAGAAAAAAAACCCCCGCACAAAACAAAGCATTGTTGTAGATCCCATGTATTGGTTGGAATACAAACTTTATAAGAATTTACCTAATTTCACAGGTGTATGTGTAATTTCCCACATTTCCATTCTGGCAGATCTCTTTAATCTTTGGGGAACAAAATACAAAACAAAACAAAACACAAAAATACTAAAAAAAAAAAAAATAAAATAAAAAGCAGAAAATCCATCCAATAAGTCTTGAATTGCAAAACCCTAACAAGATGAAGGGACTGTGTTAATGGAGGTAAAAACAAAATCAACATGTTCAATCCGCTCTAACTGTAACATGCCCTGGGACACATATCAACAGGGCACTTTAGAACAAGTGTTCTATGTTGTCATTAAACTGCTGCAGAGGTACCTCAATTCAGTACTTGTGAACATCTCAAGAGGCCCAGAAAGCACTCCCCCATAAAATACACCTTCAGAATGACTTTTACTTTATACTAGCACATTAAAATAGTGTCTAAAGACACACAGGCACTCGGTGTAGCTGTATATTTAAGAGGAGCGCTTGCTCCCTGGAGAAATAGGAGGGCAGGGAGGGTGCAGCAATAAGAAAGCTGGTTCATCATACCCTTCCAGCGCTGCAGCCTAGACAAGCAGCAAAAGGCTCTCCTAAAAAGAAAATATCCCCTGCCTTTCACAACAAAGCCGACAGCAGAATAAAAGCAATCACCTTTACAGGCAGGAGTTATGGGGTGAGCCAAAGGTGGAGAGCTGCCATAAATGAACCCTCCACTGGCAGTTCACAGCACTCCAGTGTGTGCGTCATAAACCCTGTCCAGCCTCCATAAGGCTCCTGCCTCTGAACTCCTCACAAAACCATCAGCATGCTATCACACACGGGAAGCAAACGGCAGCTTCTTTTTTCAGTTCAATGGAATTTCATTTTCTACTTTAAATTGTTAAGGAAAGAATGCACTTCCTAAATCTATGGAAAGTGATGAGTTGGAAAGTTCTTTTTTTCCATGTTGAATTAATAACGTCAACTTCATGAAGATCTAGAAAGTTCTTATCAGTAGCTATGCAACTCCATACATTCTCTCTCTCATACTTGAGCCAAAGAAATACATACCCCTTTCCTCTAGAAAGAAAGTTCCAGAACATTGGCTTTATCAGGACTTACTTAAAATTTGGTGTGGGTAGTAAGTACAAGTGACTCTGCAACCTCAAGAACATTCAATTTACTTTCTTAAGCCCGTGATTCCACATCCCTCAGAAACAGCAAGTACATCTACCTTAGGAATAAACATTTTCTGTTCTCAAATAAAGGGTTGCCTTTTAATATCATTTAATTTTTTTCAGATTGTTTTTGTTTCTATTTTTATTTTACTTTGCTAGTAGAACATTACTATCTAGAACCAGAATAGCAAAACATGTTGAGAGGGGGGTTACTATTCATTTCCTAGCTTAGATATTATTATCCTGCCAATATTTAGAAAATCATTATTTCAGCTCCACCTCTTATTTTTTATGTTCTTAAGATATTTTACTCTTGGCTTGGAAAAAATATAACCAAGTAAATACTACCTGCAGATGCAAAAATAAATAAATCAATTAATTAATTCCATTCACCGGTAAATATTCAATCTGATCCCCATTCCACCTGTGCCTATATGCTTTTTAACTGCAAAAAGGAAAGAAATACCTGTTGCCAAGCATCACACCACACTAAACCATCTTGCACCTTCCAGTACTCTATGTTGGAATTGGGCTAACACTTGGCTCAAGAATCAAAGAAGCATGGGAAAGACTGAGTAAAACAGCATTTTCCCTTTGCATATTATAGGAAAATTGTGGCACCTATGGTTGGTCCTACAATTGTTGACAAAGGTCCCAGTCTTACTCTCTAGTATTTTACTTCTGACATCAATTTTAGTGCACATTACTTTCTAAAAAATAAAAATGCAGTCTTTCAGGGCTCATTTCCAAAGACTCAGCATCTCTAGGATAGGACCCAGGAATCAACACTTTTATTCTGCATTCCAAGTTATTTTAACACAGACTACAGGATGAAACACAGGGATCTGTCTATCTTCTAAACCTGAAAGGAGGGGAAATGAAGCAGATCTGAGTTACAACATTCCTACAAGAGTGTGAGAAGAAAGATAAGAGTGACCATTATCTCTCATCAGTAAACCCACAAGGTCATTTTGTTCTTTTATACTTTAATTCTACTCTGCTGGAGTACACCCTGTTCTGCTGGGGTATACGGCATATCTACTGCTAAGAAACTTGACTTATTAATTCTGTAACATCATTTTCTATGAGGCCTAGTTTCCACATGCAATGCCAGTTTGACCATTTATTTTATCCACTGTACATATAGTCTATGACTCATAGAGGAACTGTGGGGGAATTCCACTCCCACAGCTCTTTGGGGGTTTAACTGTGACACAACTAAGTCCATTTTAATCAAGCTGTAGAAACCACTACCTGGGTTGTTTTTGGACTTCATTTTACAAAATGTGGCTGACCATGGCAAGTTACAGTGGATCTGCAGGAGGCACCAGGGGCGGATGCATCTGATCTTTCCATGAGCTGTTAACAAGTTGAGGATTCAAAATACTGTCAAGAAATCCACCAGGATTCCATATGTAGCTATTGAAAAATTTCCAAACTCCTTGAAAGAAACAACACGTAAAACAGGGAATAAAGCATAATTTATATTGTATGTATGCTTGAGGGGGTGGGGCTGAGAAAGAAGATGATTCAGTGCAGAGGTTAGAGAAAGTTTAGCTCATTTAGCACAATTCAAACTGAGTGGTAACATTCCTAAATAATATTCACACAGACAAGAAAAAGAAATCAAAGAGTAAAAATTCATATTTATATGATGCCAAGTTAAATTTTAAAAAGCAACCTTTCCCTTATGGTAACAACTTCTGTATCAAGGATCATCAAGGAATAAGACTTACCAATGTGACAACCATTACAGCTTCAACAAATTTAGAACAAAGGGATAAGTTAATCTGTTTAGATGAAAAACTTTCTAAAATGGCATAGTTAATAAAATCTATGTTCTACAATAGAGAAGTGCACTTCTAGAAATTTTGTTTGTCAATAAAGACAGAAAACCACTCCTTTGAAAGCCCTCATGAAACCTGCTGAAGCAACAATACTGCACATGTAACATGAGCGAACTTATGCTCAATTCTGGAAAGAAGCTGCATATCCTTCAGCTTCCTAAATAATCTCAATCTCTTCCCTAGACTGTTTCATTTTCTATTGGACCAATGGCTTAATCTGCATTTTACTAATAACCACAGATGTCCCCTAAAATGATGAGTACTCTCTGTGCATTGATTTTTTTTTTTAAGTTTTAGATGGACAAAATACCTTTATTTGTTTATTTATTTTTTTATGTGGTGCTGAGGATCAAATCCAGTGCTCCTCACATGCTAGCCAAGCACTCTACACTGAGCCACAACCCCATCATCCACTCTCTGTGCATTGAAATGTTGGTTACTTTGCAATGTCCGGGATCAGGACTTTCACTAGGACTCTCATGGAGATGGAGAAAACAGCATGAACTCAGCATTTCTCTGGCCCTGGAAGTGCTGGATAATCCATTCTACATCATCCAGGCTTTGCCATTTTTGACTCAGAGCCCAAAGAACCAGCCACCAGTGCAAAGCTGAAGGAGATGACAGAAACATTCACATCTGTTGATTTTTTGCTTTAAAGCCTAGCAGTATCTATGTTATTTCATTAAGTTAAAATATATATTTAAAGCACAGCTAGGAGTTGGGAGGTGGATGTGGAGGAGAAACATGGAACTTAAAATAAACAATACATTCTCAACTAAAAAAGGAAAGCTTCATCTTTCACCCCCAAAATATTGACTTAATAAAATACAAGAATAGTTTTTAAAAATAAGCTTCAGATTCTCAGGAAGATTGTTGAGAGAATTTTTTAAATGAGCAAAGCATGAAATAAGAAAATTAAAATCACAATAAAGATCACAATAACCAAAATTATAATAATAATTAGATTATTATATGCCCACTTGATGGCACAGAAAAATTGCATCAGTGATGCTGAAGAAAAATCCCAAGAAACAGCATGACATTGCAGAGAATGATTTAAAAAAAAAAAAAAAAAGAAAGAAAGGAAGAAAGAAAAAACAGATTAAAAAGTTTTGAGGTGGGAAAGGAACATTAGGAAATATGTTGACAGAGTTGCAACCCATTAATAAAAATCCTGTATTTAAGTAAACAGGCAATGAATTAGCCTATGTGTAATATTAATAAGTAATACATGTTAAGAAGTTGCAGGCCTAAAGAACGCCACCATATTTTTGATTAAAGAAAACAAACTAAAATCAGTACAATGTTTATCCTTACGTATTTTCAAGTAGCAAGAGTGTGGAAAGAATCATCTTTCTATCTTCAAACCCATCTTCCTATCCCCAACCTAGGACTCTACCAAGAAGACAACTATAAATAAATAATAAACATAAAAAAACCCTCACAATATAGAAGTGAAAGCATAAGTTTGCAGGGACAGGTTATGAAAGAACACCATAATGAGTTAGCTAAGAAATGTGTATGGACTGTTGAATAAAATGGCCTCAGACTTCTAAACCTTGGACCACTATTCTTGCAAACCTTTTTAGAAGATAATCTCTCAAAGAGATAAATTATTAACCAACAAGAATGGCAAAATTGTGCTCAAAAAATAATTTTCAGAGAGCAGTAACATGTACTAAAGACAAAAACCATTTTTAAAAGTCAAATTACAAATAAAAGTTTATTTTGCTGAATTCAAATGCTTGTTGGGACTAAGGCAACAAAACAGAATATTGGATAATATGTATTAAAATACGAACTAAATTTTAATAAGGTAAATAAACACAGGTGAGAATAATAGAGAATAGAGAAGTTGCTGAAAAGAAGCCCAAAAATCTGAATTTTGTTTCTTTTTAAAAGGGGAGCAGATAAATTGACAATGTCTCAAAATAAAAAATAAGAAGGGCTGGGTTGTGGCTCAGTGGCTAAGAGCCTCTGGGTTCAATCCCTGGTACCAAAAAAAGGGTGCAAGGGTTACTTACTTTCATTTTGACAACTGGGTAAAAATAAAATTTGTAAAACAAATTTTAAGATGACATATTTTAATATTCATTTAGTAGGACTGCTACATTTTAAAAAATATTAGAAACAAGAAATAATAACATGTTCAAAAAAGTATGTTTACATACTCATAAAATTAGTATGTAAACATTAGGAACACAAAAAATGCAGCCTCTAAGATGATAGATAATTGAAAAAAATTTAAAGTTAGAAGAAAAACAAAAGCATATGAATTTTTCATTAAATATTCTAAAATATTAAAGTTGCTTTCCAAATGAAAACACAGGGAAAAACCATGGAGTATAAAAGAAAAATATAGGAAGGCTGATAATATTAGTATCACAAATGACACTTGTTATCTTGATTTTAAACAATCAACAGCGATGCCATTGAGCAGAGAAAACTAACAAACCATGATCATAATGCCACAGTGAGCAAACAAAACATTAAAAATGTAAACAATTTGAAAACTATAATTAACACCTACATGAACAGAATTAAATGTCCCATACCATACTATTTCTTATAAGCAAAAAATAAGTGTTTACAGGGATTCATAAGATACTTACAAACACTGACCAAATATTAAGAATTCCAAAGCTCAACAGTTTCTAAAATGCCAATTTTAGGACAATGCAATTTAATTAGAAGTTAAATATAATTTCTAAATGACTTAGAATTTTTTCTTAAACATTACTTTGTTAAAGCGAAAGGGATGTGGTCTTGGTAATTTTGGATTCAAATGTTAGCGTCTCCTAATTTTTGACTTCTGAGCACTTAGGAGAGGCAGCGAAATGAGGGGTGAGAGCTCCAGAGTGAGGGAAACAAGATGCCCTGAAGGCAAATGATGACATCTGGTAGGTCAGCCAGGACCTCGCCCCTCCTCTTGGAGCAGCAGAGTGTCTCAGAGCCACAGAGAGACTCTGTGAAAAGTGGGGTGGGGGAGGAGTCAATAAAAGCTACTGCTTCCTTTAAAAATTAAAAAGCTTTGGAAATTTCTTAGAAAAAAAACAATCAACATAAGTGAATAAAATTTGAAGAGAAAAAGACAATAATATAGATTTTTTTAAAACTCAAGTAGGAACACCATACTAATAAAAAAATTTAAAATAAAAATAAGTGCAAGATTTCTTTTTAAAAAGCTTACTATATTTTTAAACTTTTAAGTAGGACACCTGAGTTGAAAAATGACCATGGGAAGAATGAAGAATTTATTATGTAATTAATTACATTCTTAAATCTTTAGTGATCAAATAATTTCAAAAATTGAAAAATGCCCAGAATTGATCTTAACCAAACATATATGTGGCACGGATGCATTATAATTGTAATGCACCAATGAAAAAAATACATGCAAATAAAAGGAAAACCAGAGAGTAGAAGAAGGAGAACAGAGGGAGGAAGGCAGGTAGGGAAAGAGAAAATATTAAGGAATGAATAAGAGTGAATTATATTATGTGTATATATAAATATGTCACAATGACCTCACTATTATGTTTAATTATGATGCACTAACAAAAACATGAAAGATATATATAACATTGAAAAAAATCACAAAATTTAATGTGAGTTAAAAGAAGGTGTGTTTTATACACATCTGCATAACTCATTTTATAAGTAGAGACTAGATATTATAAAAATGCCAATAATCTCCAAAGTGAATGCATCATTTTTTATTTTACAATTCCTTAGGGAATTTTTAGGAAGTTGAAAAAAGTGACTCTGTAGAACTGAACTGTCATAACTTTCTGTGATGATAGAAATGTTCTGTGTTTCAGCACCGTCTGATATCATAGTCATTCACCCCACGTGGCTATTTTGAGCAATAAGCCTAATGAGACTGAGAAACAGAATTTTTAACTGTACTTAACTTTAATTCATTTATATTTAAATATTTGTATGTGACAAGTTGCTACTATATTAGAATGAAACTGCAGAACATCTGAGGAATAAATAATTAAGAGTTGCAAATAAATACTATGGTCCAACTCAAGTACATACCAGAAGTGCGTACATTATAAACACGGGGAAAAATCAGTACATTGAAAATGCCATGTTGTACAATGATTGGACACTAAAATGAACACTTGGAAATAGATTGTTATTTGTAAGATTCAATTAACAATAAAAACACTTTTTAAACAGGGAAAGATTAATTAATGAAGTTATAATAACTAGTTATCAATTTAAATTCAGGATCTTGTCTCAAATTGTTTAAAAACTAAATTCAGATTTTTTTCAAGCATTAAACTCAAAAATAATAACCACAAGAAGCAAACTTGTTTATTAATCAAAACTTTGGATAGGGAATAAGAATTTAGACAAAACAAAAGAAAATGTAGAACAGTAAATAAACAAAAATACACAGTAAAAACAAAAATGTTTCATAAATATAAATACATTTAGCATCACCATAAGGCAAAAATAAAAAAATATATAAGAGTACAAAATAAAGAGAAATATGTTCATCAAATAATTTAATCATAGGTAACACTCTATATTAATCATTCAATAATATTTTGAGGCACTTCCTCTACAGTTTGACATATCTTGTGCTAATGAAAAAGGAGACAAGTAGGTCCCCGCCCCCATGGAGCAATTAATCCATTAAAGAAGAGTTTTCACAAGCCCTAAAGTGGACAGTCATACTAGATTCTTCTTTTTCCCTCACTCATGCATCAAATCTTTCATTGGCTCCTTAAAGTTCTACCTCCAAAACATAGCTCAAACGGAATACATCTTACCAAGTCCACTCTGTGTCCTTTCAAGCCTCCTTTTGTCTTTCAGCAGAGCTAATGCAGTGGCCAGCTCTCTTATCTCCAAGAATCCACTCCAACCTCTCCTACAGGAGTCCTTTCCTTGTCAAGGGGATGCAAATTATATCTTATTATTCCTTTACTTTTATGTCTTCAGTCTGCATTTAGGGTGACGTCCAAAATCTGTATTGTGACCCAAAAACTCTTACAAAGGCCCACCTGGAAGTTGGCCCCTCTTAACTAACTGAGATAAACTCAAACTCCTCTTTCCCTCCTTGGAGTTGGCATATCAGCCTTCCAAAACTCATTTCCAAGTTAGGGTCTTTGCACATGTGCTTTCTTCTGCTTGCAACAATCAGCCCCTAGGAATGCAGTTCACCCTTGAGGCTAGAGCTCAGATGTCCTCTTGTGGCAGAAGGCTTGACCACCTCACCCACTCCACCCTAGCACTCCAGCTCAGCATGCATTTTATTGTGAAGGCCCCAGAGAAACTGTTCTCTTACATAAAATGGCACATATTTGCAGAATAACTTGCCAGTGATGCACATACAGTCCTATTATTCCTAAGCTTGCACAAGGATCTCCATGTCCAGGAATCTCTCCTATCTAACCCAAAACTTGCTAATTAAAGTGTACTTTTTAATATGGTCATGTCATATAGAACCTAAACGTAACAAGTGGTTTGAAGTGCAGAGATTCAATGTTTGAACACTGGAAACATGTAACCCAGACAATATCAGTTTACATTTTGCTTTGGCAATTAGTAATTATATGACTTGCACAAATTACTTAACCTAAATACCAATTTTTGAGTTTTTTATAAATCTGTAAAATGAGAATGTACATACAACATGGAACTAATTATTAGGGCCAAACAATGTATTTTGAAACTGTCAAAGACTCAAAAAAACTTGTTTGCTTAATATTAAGTATTATTGAATGTCAGCTATTACCCCAGAATGTCTGATTGTATTCCTGGCTATACCAGCATTATGTTTGTGATCTTAAGTTGGTCACTTTATTTTCCTATGTCTCTTTTCCTCATCTTTAAAAGAGGAATGACTAATAGTCATTTTTAAGATGAAATAAGTTAGTAAATATGATGTTCTTATAACAATACTTGACAATAAAAACTATTATTTTTGTATTCAAAATAGAATGTTACTTATTAAAAATAATAATTAGGCCTATCTGACAATGTGTTTCAGAAACTTCAAAACTGTTCATACTCAGAATCATTAATTCAACTTCACAGTTTTTATCCTCCAAGAATAATTGGAGAAGACAAAGATCAGTGTTGAGCAAAGTTCATCACAATGTTTGTTCTGAGAAAGGAGTATCAGAAACCATCCGAATGCCAACACAGTTTGATTTCAAAAGCTGCAAATCCCTATTATTGACTGTTATGCAGTCTTAAAACAAAACAAAAACTCTTTTAAAATAATACTGAAATGTTGATATATATATATATATATATATATATATATATATATATATATATATAATGAAAATAATTAAACAATGTGATCGTTATGTAGTTTGCTCTACTCAGCTTCAGATTACAAAACTAAATAACCTAGTTTGGTAGAACTGAGCCTAATTATTCTGACTAATGAAAGCTCTAAGTAAAGTTCCTGAGGCTTTTTTTTTTCCCCATTCTGGTTATATGCTTAAAAAAATAACAAGGTACATAATTTGACTTGTACATATTTTGGGAGTTATTATATGTGATGTTTACCTTATTAACAAATTATATTTGTGAACCAGGAAGATGTGATGTAACTGATTAAACTCATTATGGCTCAAAGGCATTTTTTAGTTTAATTTTTTTGGTACTAGGAATTGAACCCAGGGGTGCTTTACCACTGAGCTACATACCCATCCCTTTATAGTTTTTATTTTGAGACAGGTCTCACTAAGTTCTGAGGTTGGCCTTGAACTTTTGATCCTCTTGCCTTAGCCTTCCCAGTTAGTGGTATCATAGATCTGCTCCTATCTTTACGCCCAGCTCAAAGGTACTTTCTGTGAATGTAGCCACTACACGTGATTTGTCCCTGGAATATGAATACACATATCTGATTTCTTCATTACTGTTATATCCGTCTTAGCAATAGAAGTCATGTGGTAGAGTGTATAGGAAAGCAAACTCTTCTTTGAAAAATTGGATTCCTAACCTCATGGGTTTTGTGTGTTAGTATACCACAAATCATATGTACATATCTATTTTATAGCACAACAAACTACAGAAAATTTTAGTAACAGGTGGTGGTTAAAGAAGAAATCTTCACTCTCAGGGGGTGGAACTGCTGATGACAGAGGGTTGACTATTTCATGTTACCCTGGGAGCAAAACCTCCTCACTGGCTGTATTAAGTACTAGCATTTGAAGGACAGTTTTAAACATGAAAAAAAAATCATAAAAAGGAACTAAAAAACTGCATAATCTTCTAACATTAAAAGTAATAGTAATCACAAATAAATATACTGTGAATCATAAAAATGACTCAAGAGTAGACAACCAAAACAGCACAGAATAACTGTCTTGCCTCAAGGTAGTAGTTTTTTTAAGTCTCAGGGTTCTTAGAATATTGCTAGGTATTTATAGATAAGGTTATGTTATTTAAGTTGTATAATTTATAAAATCAGGTACATCGAATCATATTGAAGCGGTTCCCTTTTATATTACTAAACTTGTTATTTTGATACGTATCTTCACTATGACATCAATACCTGAGATTGATGATGGCTATGCTGGTAAAAGGGAGGAGCTTAGAGATATAAGACATGATAGAAAGGACTGGAACAACAGTGTGAGAAAAATTCAACTAGGAAGATGACAAAAGGAGAGTGGGTGCTAAGAGTAGAGGTCTGGGTAATTGGTTAGGTTGAAGATTTGTTCACAGCATAAGTCAAAACAAAAAGTATATTATATGGGGCTTCATTTGTGTTATTTCTTCAGTAATGCATAATTAACTCCAACATTTACATTTAAACAGAATTCAACTGAAAATTACCTTGCAACATTTAAAAACTGAGTAATTAATAACACAAATTACTTAACACAGGGCACAAAGTTTTTCTTTTTGTTTTTAACATCATAAGAACTAGTTCGAGATTCCCTAGCCACTGAAGCACAAAAAGTAGGTTGTAATAGTTTTTCCCACCTTGGTCAGCAATATTTTGTTAGAACCCCAAAAGGCAGTTGAAGCTCAAGGGAATGCTATCCAGAATCTTCCTCATTGTCCTTGAAACACAACACAAAATGTAAACATGATGGATACACACCAACTGAAGATATCTGTGCACTCACCAAATCAGCAGATTAAGAATCTCTTTTCCTGATGTCTGGACCCATCTGCATTCCTCCCTTCCTTTTATCTACAAAGGATGTTTTCCATATTCAATTTTTCTCGCCTTCAAAGAGCCTTTAGCTTGTTCTTCATTCTCACACCCACAAAAGAAACATGGAAATCTCATTGCAGAAATATGTTAGAAATAGAGATCTAACTCTTCCCCCACTTCAAGGACTCGGACTGAATAGGTACAGTGTTCACTACCAATGGCCAGAGAATGGAGAGTACTCACTCTACCAAACAAGAAACACTAACATTCTTGACAGGCAGCCCAGGAAAACTTTGCAAAAAGCACAACCTGGAAAGCATCATATAGTCAGTGTTTGCACATTCACACAGTCCTAAGGAAAATGCTTTATGAATGTGTGTTCTCTTCTCTTCTCTCCCTCTCTCCCCTGCCTCTCTCTCTCCAAGACACACACACACACACACACACACACACACACACACACACACCCCTCAGTCTGTTCTCATATCCTGGAATAGCTTTACATGATGCATGCTGGTTCTGAGAGACACAGGTGAGCATGAGCAAAGAGGCTATGGTAAAACATAAAAATACAGAAACATAGAGGTATGGGACATTGAGAAAATGAAAGTTCTCATCAGCAATGGAAATGTAATAACAAATCACAAGCTTAAACACATAAGAGTATGAAGTTTAAAATTAATAATAGATGTCTAAAACATTAATCTCAGAAATCCTAATATGATGTTTCATCTTGAAAGTAATTAATTGGTTAGCAACTGAGCTAGAGTAGCAAGAGGACCCTGCTGCCTTTAGACCTTGGTTCCAGCCCTAACAAGCTGTCTGATATTGAGCAAGTCCTGTGTCTCTGTTTCTCATCTATAAAACTAGGATAAAAATCCCATAGTAGTTATAAATCTTTTGGGTTCATTTGTGTAATGAACTTTCACTGGTGCCTGATATAGTTTTGGTGTTCAAAATTTGTCAACGTATTATGTTTTAAATTACCATAGTGTGCTATTAGAGAGCTAGCAACAATGAAACCGCTGTGGGAGTGAGTAGAGAGACAGATCAATATAAGAGAAGTATAAGTGTTTTGCTGTTTTATAATAAAACACTGCATACCTAAAAAGAGGAAGTGGCTTTGCTAGGAGACTCTCTAAAGCTCCAGAGCCTCCGGATATTGCTCTCTAGGTGGTGGGTAAAGCTTCACATTTTCTCTGGTTAACAAGGATTAGATAAAATGTGGATCCTACCATTTCTGGGTATTAGTGTTTAAATACCCTCAATTATCCCTTTCTTATTTACAAGAATGTAAGAAAAGAGTTTCTAATTAGGACATACAGTAAAGATAAAACTTTGTTTCATGAAAACAAAAATAAACTTCCATTACAGATCAAAAGGGAGCTCTTTTCTTTAGGAAATACTGAAAGAAAGTGCGGAATTGGAGGAAGCACAAACATAATGGAGCAGGGCAGCTTCTATAGAGGAAAGATTCGGAGAGGCCCTGGGGACAATCTGCGCACAAACTCTTGCTTCTGTGTCATGGAGATAGGTAGAGACTGTAATAATCTGGACCAGACCCAGTGGAAACAAACTCAAGATGCCTCTCCTTCCAGACTGCTTATTTACTTGTGATTTATACTAAATTACAGAGTTCTAGTTATAGACACTACCCAGAGACCACACTGGGAAAAGGACCAGGAAAGATTGTTTGACACACGGGACTCCAGGAAATCAAGAGAACCTGCACAAACAGAGGAGCCCCTGTTTTATGACTCCAAATGCTGCTTCATATGGATAAACTGATTTTAAAATGTTGAAGGCATGAAAAATACTACTCAAAATTCAACTCATTTAATGCCGCACCCTTTAATTTATTTTACTGCCTCAAGGATGGAAAAGGCATGTTCTTCACTGTCTGTGAAGACAAGAAGCAGTGCCAAGCTAATGCTAATGGGAATTCTGTGGCCAGAGCCCATACTCAAAGCCATTCATGTACACTTCAGCATGGAGTTTACCTGCCTTTATAAAATGGCATGATAATATGCATCCTGCAAGTGAAAGTATTTTTAGTTTAAAATTATTGTTGGACATAAGGCACCTAACTCAACTCTCCAAGAATATAAAACTTCTAAATTAAATCATATGTGGTGCTCTATAATGAACTTCCAATAACATCTTGAAACTCTCTCCATTTCCAGGTACTAGTAAAAGAGTTACATTGTTTTTTGAACTGAGCTACACAGAACTATATTCCCAAAGGAAATAAAAGTCAGAAAAGTGACCCATTTGCATAGCATTAGCACATCAGTAAGGATACACATTGTATCAACATCTTCCCCCTAAACAAAGGCAGCAGGAGCGCTTAGAGATGCCAGGTTTGTTTTGCTGCAACCTACATACAGTCCTCACAGTGCCAGGACAGCTCTGTACACAACAGAAGCATTTTCAGTGTAATTCTATGAAATTTCAATCTTCAAAATAACTTTCCAAATGAAAGTTAGAAATAGGAAGAATTCTCACCAATCTAAGAAGCCTTTAGTGATTGTAACTTTCACCACGATAACGGTACTGTGAACAGTTTACAAACTAACATCCAAAATCTCAAGTATGTAAATATAGGCTGCGGAAAACCTCACCTAATTTTCTCTACACAGCATTAATCTCTTCCACCCAAAACTACACAATTTTGCCAAGGCCAACTTACCTTGATGTAACAGCAAGCAATGATTTGTCATAATATGAAAAATGCTTCAGTTGAAATTTTGTGTCTGCATTACATAGGAAGAACAGGCATCCATAAAAGGGTTCATGTGTCATCATGTGGATTGATTATAAGTATGTTTAGTTCCTTTGTTGAGAACAAACTGCTTTTAGGCATGCTCAAATAACTGGAACCATTTTGGTGATATATTTCACATTTAAATTTTAAATAACACAATTTCTCTAGTATATCATATGCCACAGTTATTTTGATTAGGCTGCCCTTTATGTTAGTCTCGCTTCCAACTACAGAGTTCAAAAGCAAGAAAAATATTTCTTAAGCTATCTTGCACATCAAATTTTTATCACATTTAGCTTTTATTACAGCCCTTAAAAAGAAAGAAAGAAAGGAAGAAAGAAAGAAAAAAAGAAAATCATAGATTTTAAAGCTGGAAAATACCATAAGATCTATAATGAAATCCAGAGAACACTGAGGGATGCTGGTGATGAATTTCAACAGAACAAGGGCTGGAAACCAGGTATCCTGTTCTTACTCAACAATGGTGTACCATAGGCTAGATGAAGAATCAACCATACCCATCATCAATTTGCAATGTTAAGGCCTCATTCGAAAAGAACTTGAATTTCAGGTAATAAAATCCACTTTCTGATAAGAACTGCCAAAGCAGAACCAAAACTCTTAGTTCAATCACTCAATTTAGAGATGAAGAATTGAAGTTAAAAGGGGTAAGGTAATTTCTATATTTGCATTTTTCAAAAACATCTCCAGTGATCCTCTTTTTAATTTGTATTGTTAATTATGCAGCAGATAATGCTGCTAATGACATTATACCAAAGTCGTTTCCAACCAAAATTATAAGGATTAAAGATAAATGCTAGTGTTTTCATAAGTATCTTTTCTCTCATCAGAATATACATTATTTAATTTTTTATGTTCCAGTATACATAGAAGAATATGTTGGCACACAGTAAGCACAGAACAATTTCTGTGTAAGAGTTGCCACAAGAAACTAGACAAAGCGATGTTATATTTTGCAGCATATGTGCTATAAATTGGCTTTACCAATAATAGTCTTTATGATATTTCATAGATACAAAGCAATTATTTCCTATTCAGTCATTTGCAAACTATAATTACTTTGATTAATTTACTATTACTAGTTGTAAGCCAATTTGTAATTAAAGAGTAAGTTTCAAATGAATAGATAAAAGCACTGACTTTAATTCCATTTTGTTAACCTTTCTGTCAGCAGAAAAAGGTAAACTTTGAAGAGTAAAGATTGGGTTAACTTCAAAGTCATACTGATTCAGGCAAAATATGTTAATTTTAAAATGTTAAAAACACCAAAATTCATAGGCTCTACATCCTCATTTCAAGCCTAAAAATTGACCCGAATCCATAGAAG
Source organism: Callospermophilus lateralis (assembly GCF_048772815.1). Lineage (NCBI taxonomy): Eukaryota > Metazoa > Chordata > Mammalia > Rodentia > Sciuridae > Callospermophilus > Callospermophilus lateralis. The sequence goes on along the minus strand of NC_135320.1, from coordinate 60,525,808 downwards.
GTTATTTTGACAATTCCCAGACGACTTTAAATTTAGATCAAATTGGGTAAAAATTCAATTTAGAAATAAAAGTAAATGATCATAACAATGTTAAATGTTCAGGGAAAATGGAAGAAATAAATTAGAGAATAATGTTTTTAAAAAGCTTGTAAATGAATATAACTGTAAAAAAAAACTGTCAAGATTTTATACATAAAAACCCTTTCAAATTAATTTGATCTTGAGATTTTAGAAAATTTAAGATGTGCTGGGATTATTTTTACCATAAGATTTATATTTTCCCTTCTGTAATACTTGGCATTTTTTTCCCCTGCTGTACTTTTTCCCTCACAGCAATATTTCTCCATTTGAAAACAACAAGAAACACATTCATGCTAAGGAATACTGACTCTCAGTATAAAATTCTGAAAATTCTTCTAAACCTCAGATAACTATTTCTGTACCTTTATCCTCTCTACTCTACATTTCCACCAAGTACTCCAGCAGTATCTTCAACTCCAGGCAACTAAAATTAGGTCATAAACTACTCTCCATCTCCCAATCTCTATTTTCTCACACATTTCCAATCCAGCCTCAGTTTAAACTAGTGTCAGTTTTGATTAGGATTTAAAAACTTGCATCAAATTAGATTTTCCTCCTCTCATTCTTTCCTCATCTGTCTCTCCATTTCCATTAACATGACCACACTTGTTTTGTGCTCTATAATAATGAATTTAAGGGATCTTTGTTCTGAGAAAGGTCTTTCCTATTCAAAGTAGGCCCTGATTATAGGAGACAGGATGAACATTGGATATTTAATTGAATCATGTGGGCAATGATTCAGTCATGACTATTAATGAAGCTCCAGTAGAAACACAAGTCACTAAGGCTCAGGTGACCAACCAGGTTGGTGATCACACTGATTTGCCAGGAGGATGATAGATTCTGATTACAAGTGAGGATTCAGAAGCTCTACCTTCAACACATCCTGAATTTTAACTTCATTTAGCCACTCCTGCAATAAATCCTTTATAATAAAGCCATGATCATCCATAGAGTGTTTTCCTGAGTTCTAGTGAATTATCACAACCTTAGGAGGTCATAGGACCCCCTGAGTTTGTAGCCAGCTGGTCAGAAGTCCAGTAGATCTAGGGAAACAATTGAGAACTTGCAATGGACATCTGATGAGATCTATCATGTTGGGGACTGTGCCTTCCACCTGTGAGTCCAAAAAGACTTTAGATAGTGTAAGAATTGCATTGTAGTATTTCAGGTTGTGAGATAAAATATAAGATTTCATATAAAGAAAATACTTGTAATATGAATATGTCCCAAATATTGCATGAGACATATCTATACCAGAAATTCATATTTAATTGGGTAACCTGGGTTTCATTCTCATTGTTTTTCTAAATCTGGTAATCTATACCTTAAGCTAGTATTATGGTTTAAGTATAAAACATGAAACCAAAAGCCCATGTATTGGAAACATGATATCCTTTGTAGCAATGTACAGAGGGTGAAAAGATTAGATTATGAAAATGTAACCTAATCAGTGGATTGAACGATTGCTAATTTGAATGGATAATTGGATGGTAATTGTAGGCAGCTAGGGCATGGCAGGAGGAAGTAGGTTACTTGGGAATTATATTTTGTTCCTCTCCCATCATCTCCCTCTCCCCACCTTCCCTCTCCCCTTCCCCACCTGTCTCTGTTTGCTGGCTGCCATGAGCTGAGCATCTTTCTTCTTCCAGGCCTTTGCATCATGATGTTCTGCCTTACTTCAGGCCCAAAGCAATGGAGTCAACTGACCATGAACTGAACCGCTGAAACCAGGAGCCCAAAATAAACTTTTCCTCCTCTATGATGTTCTTGTCAGGTGTTGCAGGCACAGCAATGAAAAGGTGACTAACACAGCCAGGCTCTCCTTGTTCCTTACCCAGAGGTCTCATAAACTATTCTTCCTTTTTCTAGAATATATCTTTTTAAATCCTTTTAGATTATTTTCCTTTCACGCTTAGATTATTCTTCTTAAATGTAAATTTGAGCAGGCCTTACCCTGCCCCAAATAATCTCACTGCCTAAATATAGACAAACAGATCGTTAGTTCACATTTATAACCATTTATAAGGCAGCATAAACTTTGAAAATGAGAACAGGGTTCAAATCCTATCTTCTTCACAGATCAGATGGGTAAAAATGGAAAACTGAACCTATCTCTTAGGTCCTCAATCCCTCACTGAAATATGAGTATGCCAATATATCAGAAGAGAAAAACAAAGCAACTTTGGGATCTACCCTTCCACTGGGCAGTGACCGGTGATCTTTTAGTAGTCCAGAAAATTAACACCACCTAGTGTGTTGTTACTCAGTCTTTATGGAAAGTTTTGGTTTTGCTGGCACGACCCCTTCCTGCTCTGGTTTCCCTCTTTGTCCAGTTACCCCTTTACATAGTGTCCCTATTAAGTTTTGTCCTTGATCTCTTTTCATTCTCTATCCTTTTCCTGGTGATCTTCCAATACTTCACCAGTAAACTCCTGCTATATGCTGATAGATTTAAAATTTGAAATTCAAGTTCCAGCTTCCTACATCCATCTGTTTACAAGATATGACTGACCAAGTTTCCTATGGTCACTTTAGGTCTTCTCCTCCAATCTCTTGCACTTCCTACAGTGCCTGTTTCTTTAAATAGCATCTCTCTGTTAAGTAGGTCAGCCAGAAGGGTCAGACTGTCCATGATTCTTCCCTTGCCCCATGCCTGCACACACCTGCCACCAAGTTCTGTAGCTCTGTTTCTAAATTAGCTCTTTCCTCTGAGTGTGCACTTTCTCTTCTTTTACTGAAAACCCTCAATGCTTCTCTTCTGTATAATTGCTATAGTGTCAGGTAGAGTCTAACCAGGAAATAGAAACTACTCTGAGTACTTAATATAAGGGAAAGTTATTCCAGGGAATTGGGCACACAATGCAATTCAGAAATTAGCAGCAGCAGGAAGTTGTTATCTTCCCTAATCTAGAGAAATAAAACTGAAGTACCTGCAAGAAGTTGGAACTAGAGTAGGCTTGTCAGACTAAAGTCAGAGGTAAGAAGCAAGTCCCCAGCAAAAATGCTGTCCCCTCCCCCGTCCCTCTAACAACTGTTCTGCCTGCATACTGGCTTCCCTTCAGGGCACACTCTCCAATGCCACCTTCTATTGTTTGTGCCAATGCTGAGAACTGTTCAGTGGTTTTCTGCTGTCTGCATGTCATCAGGACTCATCTTCTTTTCCACAGCTGTGCTGTGCCATGCCCAGAGTCTCCTCCCCACCTTGGTTCTCCCCCCACACCCACCACATGCTAAACTTCAAATGCCTCTCATCTTTCAAGACCTATATTACAAGCCATCTCTGTAATGACACAGTCCATGTGTATTTTCTCTCTTCTTTTTTTTTTAAATCTCTCTTCTCTTTCCCCCAAACTTTGCCCTCTCCCTCTCCATTCCTTCCGACTTTTCATCTTTTATTCTCACCAACAGAATCAACTGTTTGTTCTCTATGAAAACTTATATGTTGGCACTGATTACACAGTACTGTAATTGCATATGTACGTCTATGTGTGTGCATGAACATGATTCTGTGTTTGCATATTTTGGCATGCAATATTCACATATATGTCTATCTTTACAAGGTGGTTATCTCCTTGGAGTGTTCACTACTATTATATGTTCATATTTCTCTACAATTGGAAGCAAAAGCTTAAAGATTTTATAAGAATTCCTTATTGCATGAGGAAAAAAAAATCTTGAAAAATAAAGCATTCCTTATATTTGTTTTCCAGGGATACTACAGGTTCTCTTTCTTCTCCAACCATCTTTAATTGTGGTTTTAATAGGGTTACTAATTTGGTCAGTGCTTATAAACTTAAGATTCCTTCTAATTCTAAAATTCTAATGCTTAAAAGAATATGTGAAAATTCAAAATAATTTTCCATCTTAGGAAAGGTAAAAGAATATGATATACTTGAATTGTGGTGAATGCAATCTCTGGCTTCCACAAAAAATTACTTTTTGATGACTTTTCATGAGTCTCATCAAGAATATCCTAATAGGTTTGCTAAAGTTCAAAATACTATCTTTCTAATTCTTAGCCCTCCAACTCAACTTCCTGGATATTTTACTGAGCATCTATTAAAGTAGACAAATATTTATCTATATTAATTTATTTAATGTACATAGTTCGCTCTGTATTTGGGGTAAAAATGGGAGCTCATAACCCACTTGAATCTAATGTATGAAATATGATATGTCAAGAGCTTTGTAATGTTTTGAACAACCAGTAAAAAAAAAAATATACATAGTAACTACACGAAGGTGGGTTACTTCTTTTGGTTTATTTTACAGATGAGGAAACTGAGGCAGAGAAAAGAAAGTTTCCCAAGACAACATTGGAATAGATAGCAGAAGTGGGATATGATCTTTCTCACTTCAGACCCTATATACTTAGCCACTCAACACTCTTCCCCATGTGTTAATATTTATTTTCCCACAGCCCTTTAATTCAGGAATGGAGAGGATAGCATAGTTAACATAGAGTGCCCTTCACAGCTTATCCTCTCTGTCCTCTATGGATAAAATGTGCCAATGAAGGAATGACATTATTGCTGTAAGGTAATCATCAGGGTCCTTTTGCTGACCAAGGAAGATCTAAGAGTGATGTACTTTGGAAGCAAAGAAAAATAATATTTGCATGTATTTACAACCTGCTTTTCTCAGAAAGAATTTAAGGTGTTTCACTAAGATATGTACATTACTGACAGATAAAGTAAATTAAAATAGGTGAAAAAAGCAAAGCAAAGAGAAAGTTGAGATAGAGCAGTGCAGTGAGTGCCCACAACACAGGTCATGAATTTATAGGGACTTGCCAATAGTGAGCTTGACATTTGGCTCTAAACTATGGAGCAGCCAATGAAAACAGAGAAATGAGATAAAATAGTTGGTTTTTCTACAAAATACAAATAAAGTGGTTGCTTAGGAGAAGCCCAAATATTTCCTGTACTAAGAATAGAGAGAAATTACTTCCATGGTCTTTCAGAAAGGACACTGTGTAACATAATAAGCAGCATTCTTAATAACCTGCCCAGAATACGTACAGAAACAAAACTCAAAGATTACATTTCACAAAATCCCTCCAAAATAAGCATAATACATATAAAACACAGATCACAAACTCCAGTGTGCCAGAAATTCTTCATTCTTTTACATCTCTTTGAAAAGTGATTTGGTACAAACTGATAGTGACTGGCTGGATTTGAATCCTCTTTTGGTAACTTATTAGCTATATAGCAGTAGGCAACCTCTTTCAGTTTGATCACTAATAAAATAAAGATAACAATAATAACTTCCTTCTATGGCTGTGTGAGACTTTAATTAGTCAATATACATAAAGTGCTTGGAAAAGGGTTTGTTTGGGATACAGTAAGCACTGTATCAGCATTTGTAAGTATAATTACTATTGAATAGCTAAATTTATTTTTCAAGTCCCAACCTCCATGTGACAGCCGAGAATGGGAAGGAGTGGGAAGATAAAGTCAGATAAAGTGTCATCTATCCAACCTAGACTCTTCTTGAATTTCCTCTTTCTTCTGGTCAAAAGTTCTTGGTCCACTCAGGTAAATGTTTGCTTCCAATTACTTGCACCCTTTCAAGTTCATGGAGCTCAATTCCATTCTTAATAGTGTGATGAGATCAGGACAGTCAGTGATCCTACCTTAGGCTCATCCACCTCTGAGGCCTTGCTGACTCCCCAGGCCCAACCACAGAGGCCCTATATAGTGTATACTAACAAACCTACAGGGAATGTTCTACTCCTGGTGTTGATGGAGGAGGAAGGGGTGGTTCATTCTCTTCCTAGAGATTGTCATTTAGTCACTCATCACTTCCCTTCCATCTGGGGAATTCTTATCTTGTCAAGGCATCCTCAGGATAATGACTAGAGAGAATGAGTTAAAGCCAGTTAACATTTCCAGTATAACCTATCACATATAATTACATAATTTTTCCTTAGTATTTATCAATTAATGCAATTCTGAAGTTGTCCAGTATGATGAGATTCACATTTGAAGCTACATCTTCTTTGTATCAATCCCTAGAGAAATTTTAAAGAAGACAGAAGAATGGGTAGATTGACAAGAACAATAATGTAATAATTATACAGGAATTTTTAAATTACATAACTTATTTGAATTTAGCTGCTTCAAAATCCCAAGTGGTAGGCACATTCCAAGGGCTGGTTGATCAAGAAGGAGCCCCAAATTGTCTATTTCAATGTTCAATTTAGTTATTTCTTTCTTTTTCTTTCTTTCTTTCTTTTTTTTTTTTTTTTTTTGTGTGTGTGTGTGGTGCTGGGTATTGAACCCAGGGCCTAATGGATGTAAGGCAAGCACTCTACCAACTGAGCTATACCTCCAGCCCTAAGCTATTTCTTAAACTATAAACAAGGCTAAATTAGTGTGCAGAAACTCCTGCAAATAATATTCAATTTTCACATAGTCAACACTACTATAGCTAAAGTCCAATAGGTCTTTTGAGTTGCATATTATCTACCAATAAGCTTAGAATCAAGAACTATGCAATTATAAACATGCAAGGCCCTCAGCACCTAATCTTTCAATAAATATATATGACTTGATTGACTTGATTGTTCTTTTCTTGGATTCAAATATTTTATTTATATTTCTATTTACACAAAGGGAAGAAATGTGATCTAAGTAACCCTTTCTATCCTGGTTTTCTCATATCCAGATCCATTTTCATTTTAGATATGAGAAAAATCAGGACAGAAAGCATTGAGATCACACCTCTTCATATTGATACAAATAAATATAAATAAAACACACTTGGGTCTCTAACCCTGCATGCTTTCTACAATTGTACCTAGAAGGTCTTCTAAGGCAGACACATGAAACATGCAATAAATACACTTGTAAATTCCTCATGCACAGGTGCATATGCCTATTTATATCTCTCATAGTACTTAGTCAAATACCTTGGGAAAGTATGTGTGCTTGTTCATGGTGATGATGAGCATCACACATTGAGGATCATAGCCCTGGTTACCCTTCCTGTTTTCTTCATCTCTTATAATCCTGTCTGTTCTTTTAGGCTCAAGGTCAAGCTTACCCTCAGTTCTGGCATCTCTCCTGATGACTCCTAGCCTCATTACTCTCTTCCCTTGCTACCTACTTTCCTTCTCATTAAATACCTATCCATTTAAATCTTTATACTTCTTGATTATTTAGCATGGTCTGTCATAACCTACAACACGAGGTTCCCAAATGTCATTCGCTAGATTCCACACCTTTTATGTTCCACTCATAATCATGGTCACCACGGTCATCAAATATGAGACATCCAAACATCCTTTCTATCACTTTTTAAGCAGCCAAATTATTATTACACTTAAAGACTCCTTTACCAAGTTTTATGAAAACTATTTCCAAAGTCCTAACCTTTGCCAAACAAGTTATGGCCAACTTCCTTCTATACTTCATGAGCGCAATCAGGCAGATTCTCAGACATCATCTTTCCACTATAAAATTACAACTATTTTAAGCCATTCCCTAAGTGCAAAAGTTATCTTTCTTCCCCTAATTCTAGAAAAATTATCTAGAATGTCTTCATTTCCATTTCATATTTTGCAGTATAGGAAGCTCATATGCAAATTGTATGTGCACCACTGTGTTATAAAGCACAAAATAACATTTCCTATCTTATTTTTCAGTACACTTCTTGATGAAGGTAAGGTTAATAAAATGAGAATAAGGAAACATTTACAAAAGCATTTAGTAAGAAACTGTCTTATAGTTTAATATTTTCTAATAATTATACAAAATTTAATAAACTGTTATATTAGACATACAGGATCATCTGTGGTTGACAATCTTAATGCAAATAGTTTTTGTACCCTGTAAAATTATCTAATAAATACCCAATGATAAAAAATACTTAATGCTCTCAAGTATGACATAGGGGAATTATTGTATCAACCGGGTGAAAACAAAAAAAATAATTATATTATCAATATTTTACAATAGAAGCAACAGATCATTAAGCCAATACTTACTCAAAATACAATATATTATAAAACTTACAAGAGCCTGAAAATATCTTACCTTTTGGAAGTACAGGAGCAGCTGTTTTAGAAAAATCAGTTTTTAATATATTCTTTACAACAGGTCTTTCAGTGGCCCTTAGGCCCTTAAATTGATATGTTTGAATTTATGGCAAACCCCTTCACAGAAAGACTACAAATCAATGGAAAGAATGTTTGGGACTTCAACTTATAGATTATATCATGTTGATAGCTTAGTCATTCAAAAGCAATGAAATGGAAAAATACCATGAAACAGCAATACTGGTTGATCAAATGAACCACAGCTATGTATTCATTTGAAGCTTTAATTTTTTCTTCACTCAAAACTTTCACTGCCTTTCAGACTACTTTTGGGGCATACACACACAAAAAAAATCAAAAGCAACAATTAAATTCAGCATAGTTCATAATATTTAAACTTTTTAATGTTGCTGAATGACTTTCAGGTGGAGGACCACCTGGAACACACCTGTATTGAACAAATGTGGGTTTCCCACCTCACAGTAATGAGGGAATTGTAGGGCATCTCAGAAAGAATGTGTTAGATATAATTTATTCAAGTTGGATGTCTGTTAGGTGATTTGTGGAAAAGTTCAGAAAGCAGGACTTTGCTCTGTGTTGGATGATATAAGGAAATACAGCATTTCTATGATTGGGTATCTTAAAATTTCTTATCTAAATGGCACAAAGAATGGGGATGTTGCAACTATGATTAGTTAACAAAAAGAAAAGCAGTACATAGGAAATATTATTTCATTTTCTAGTCTGTAAAAATGCTCACACCTTTGCTTGAGTTCAGGTATGAGTGTGGATAGAGTGTTCTTGTTTTTTTTCCTGATCCATCATGATCACAGAAAGTCTTTATCTAATGTTGATAGTCTGTGAAATTCTGTCATCAACAGGACAGCATGGCTACACAGAGCTATGAGTGCCTCTATCTTTCTCAATCTTAGAATGCAAGCATAAGAAAAGGGGTCATCATTCCCAGGTTAAAATAGTCACAAAAATGTGCTCAATTGGACTTATGTTTTGAGCTATAAACTAAACCTCATATTTTTTGTTGCATTACTGTGTTAGAAATATAGTTAACATTCAATAAATGTTTTAGCTAACTAGGTTTTTCCTTCAACAAGTAATTTCTGGGGGCTGGGGTTGTGGCTCAGCAGCAGAACACTCACCTAGCACATGCAAGGCCCTGGGTTCGATCCTCAGCACCACATAAAAATAAATATAAAAAAAATTAAAGATATTGTGTCCAACTAAGAAATAAATATTTGTAAAAAGTAATTTCTGGCTTTCAACTACAGAAAATACCTACTGAAAAATGAAAATGATATACCAAAATCCCATCTCTCGATTATAAACTGAATGACATGAGACTAGGAATAATGTGGTGAATGAGAATTGTTCTACAGCCACATTATGTCCAATTCCAAATTCCCACAGAACCAAGCACTCTGTAATGAGTGTTTACTATACATACAAGCACTATGAGGGCTTAGGAAAATAATAATGACAAGGTCAGGTCCCCATCCTCAGAGTGTTAATGCCCTATGACAGGGTTATAGTTTTATTTTTCAATCCTCATTTTACACAGTGAAACAAAATTTCATCCTTTCATCCTTGTATTGTGTAGTCAAAAGAGAAAATTAATATTGTCCTACACCATGTGTTTATGGCCAATTTGAGTCCTCATTATGGTCAATGTAAATTTTTAATTAAATTTTTACTACTGGTTTGCTGGTTCACTGGAAATTTTATATATTCTCTCTCAAATCTATAAGCATCTTACATATAAACTCACTTTTATGACATCAGTGGGAATTTGATTTGTTTTTTATTTGATATCCATATGATAATATGAATATATAAAATTGTTTTACAAATGACACTGTAATAATAAATAGCAAATAAATTGCATGACTAAAAACAGTGGTAAATAAGGAAATTAATGTTACAAAAATCAGTAAGAATAAAGGTATTTTTAAAAATTTTAATTGTTTATACATTCCATTTAAGTACTATAAACATGAAGTAGTCCATATTATCATTTTCACATGAAAATAATATTCTTAATGGTCAAATCGGTCCTAGACTGTTAATTACTTATCTATATAAATCTACTCTTCATAAAATTAAACCTCTTAAGTGAAACTTAAAATTGCCTCAATTTTAAAACAAGTAGATGGTAGCATGTTTCAGAAATATTTCTTCTTAATAATTTGTTAGTGTTTATAGAGTCTACTATGTTCTATGAACCTAAAGACAAATATGTTAAATCAAAACTTCCCTCAACTGTTGTTTCTATAATGATGAGGTATGCTTTCATCATTAACAATCTACATATATTCACATAATCTGTACTAATCTGCTAATTATTCATTCACTCACCAAATATAAACTTATCAAGTGTCTTCCAACTATTTGGAGGAAATTATAAGGAACAGAGCAATTAGAACAAAACAAAATACATTGCCTCATCTTAAGGCATTCACATTCTATGGCATAGACATAGACAATAGGCATAGACATCTATACAAATATTAAAAGAAAGCAGTAAATATTTGTTATCATTGAAGATAGGAACACAGCACTCTGAAAGTTCAGTCTAGGGGGAGAGGACTGCAGGCTAAAGGAATCATTAGAGTTCACACACCCCCCTCCCAAAAAAAGAAGAAGGCATCCAAACTATGCTTCAACAGCACAGCTTTGCAGATAAGCTCTAAGAACATCTACTGTGTGACCCATGCCTCCTAATTATCAGTTCACCCCAGTTCTTCTTCACATTCATTACTATCAAATCTACACTGACCTAGGCTTCTATAGCTCACCTTTCAACTAAAAATGCAGAACTATTTCCATTTACCTTTCTTAATTTCATTTTTCAATCACCCAATTATTAAAAGGGTTATTTTGATATATAAACTATATTGTGGCAATAATTTGTACTCTAGCATTTTTTTTACATACATAATAGCAGTTGTCCTTCCCCGTTTTGCCACAATTGCAAATATCTTTCATGCATTCATTCATGGGATATCAAACGTCAACCAAACGAAACTGGGTAAGTGGGGGATACATAGTTTAATGTAAGCTTAAGTATTTACATAAAAGATATCCTGATATCTAGTCAAATATTCATTCATTTTCTATACAGCAAATATCTCTAGACTACCAGTTAATAACTGGTACACTTTTGGTACTCTTTAAGACTAACAAATTCCCTGATATCATGGGCTTAAGGTCTATTAGGACATAAAAATGAGCAGAGAAAATAAGCCAACCATAAAGTGAACAAACTATAAACTACATATACAAATAAATGAAAATATAGTTATCAACAATAATGTAAGTACTATGGAGATAACCAAAATTAGGCAATGAACTGATGCAAGGGAATATGTACTTGGGAAGTCAGAGGAGCCCTCCTTGAAGGGTACCATATTAGATGGGATCTAAATGAGAAGTGGTGACTGTACAATGATCCATGGGGAGGAATGTTTAAGGCAAGAGAACAGCCCTGTGACGGGAATGAATGTGGCATGTTTGAGAAATAGCTGGAGTTCAGAGGGGACCATGGTGCAAGATGAGGAACACAGCACTCTGAAAGTTCAGTCTAGGGGGAGAGGACTGCAGGCTAAAGAATGGCTACACAGAGCTACTATGAGTGCCTCTGTCTTTCTCAATAGGAAGATAAATAGGAAGTTCCACAGACACAGCAAGGAATATAGATTCTGTTCTAACTGAACTGTGAAGCAACTGGCAAGTTTTAAGTGTGTTAATGATATAGAACAAATTGTATCTTCAAAGATTACTTCAGCCACTGTTCACAAAATGGATTCTAAGGAGCTAAAAGAAATCCAGAAAAAATGATACTAAAGATCAATAATCTGGCAAGAGAGGATGAAGATCTGGATTAGAGTGGAAAGAAATGTATGAATTCAAACGATATTTTAGAGGCAGCATTGACAGGATTCATAATGGATTGCATATGAAAAGATTAGAGAAAAAGGAAAATAAAATCTAATTCCTGCTATCATACTTAAACCAATTGTGTATGTGTTGATGAAATTGACTAAGATGGAACAATTGGAGGAACAGATTTAGGTGACAAATTATCAAGATTAGTTTTCAGGACATATGCACTTTGAGATGATTGTTAAGAGATCCATCCCTTTTAAGTAGGGTAGAAATTTGAGTTTGAAGTTCCAGGAAGAAGACTGATCTGGAAATAAAAATCTGAAAACCTTCCATATAAAGTTGTCATTTAAAGATGTAGTATCCAAAGATCATCACCCAACTTGACAATAAACTTACAAGAAAACTTGTCTAGGTGAGAGTCTTGGAGAGCTCTAAGACTCAGATATTGAGCAGAGGATAACTTAATCACATAAACTTAGAAAGTAAATTTGTTTGAATAGAAAGAACATTCAGAGTAATCAAGAGAAGAAAATCTTCAAGAAGAAGGGAGCAGTCAGCTTTGTCGAGGGGATGGTAATGGTTAAGAAAGGTGAAGATTAACTCTGGCTACCTGGAAGTAGTCATGCCATCGCCTTAACAGCAGTGTTAATGGAGCACTGAGGAAAGGAAGTCTGAGTGGGGTGGAGCTGAGCATACAACAGGAAATGAAAGAACAGGAGCAAGAGAAGGGACGATAATTTCAACATCTTTTCGAGTGAATAGGGTTCGGAAAAGTGGGGCAATACACGTAGTCAATGTGAGATTTTGTGGTAGATGATAACAAAGCCTTTGTTTTGTCCATATAGGAATGACCATGTATTTACAAAGAAATGCTGCAGAAGAAATAACAGATAAACTATAGAAAAGTCTTGGAGAAGATGGAGTAGACTCCAAAGAGGAAGAGGATGGTTACCCTCAAAAGTTATCTCAGTGCTGTGATTATAGCACAGTTTTCTTCTAGTCTGTTGGTTCATACACAGTAAAGAGATTAATGTAAGATTTATAAAAAAAAGAAAAAAAAACTTAAGGCCCTAACATCTATTCCACATACCAAAGCCTCCTCTGCTTCTTTAAAACCTGTATCTATCTTCACTGCTCCTCTTGTGAGGGGGTCTCTGATCCGCTTGGCTATACTCCACATTTACCTGTGGGTTTTCAATGGTCATATGGAAATGTTAGTGAATATCTCCTTGGCTTCCTCCTCCTTTGCCACAGCATGAGTACCTAAAAGTAAAAACCATCTTCTCCTTCTACCTTTTCCTATTTGTTTCCTTTCTGGAGGAAAATCTGTCTTACATGTAGGAGGCTACAGGCAGTATTTTTCTACTTGACTTTCTTCCCTTCTTTCTTCTACCTTATCAGCAATCAGTAATCAGCAGTCAGAAATCTCAAGACTTTTCCCTCAAAGGAGAATCTTGCTAAATTTCTCTCTGTAATAATCCTTTTCCTTTCTCAAGTGTGATAAATCCTAAAATTCAAATTTGGGTTTACAAGCTAAAATGTTTATTATTTTTATTTACCCAGATTTTCATGGGTTGGGGAAAAAGTTCAAGGGTTTTAGGTCTGCTAGAAAATATCAAATAATAATGATAAAATATTACTCCCAAATTCCATGCCTCCTGTATACAAAGCAGTCAAGGACTACATTATCATAATGCTCACTAAAAAAAAAAAAAAAAGTTGAATTAAACTACATACACTGAGAGTAAAATTAAAAAGGATCTGGTACCTTGGGTTTGGGCAGGTAGATTCCTAGATAGTAGTCTCAGGATACAACCTTTGAAAGCTAAAGGCTCCAACTAGAGTCTTCATGTTTAGTTCTGTAAGCTTCAGCTACCCTAGAAATACTCAAATCCAGGATGGTACCTTGTACTATGATCCAGTAGTTAGCTAATTACCTCTCTGAGTAGTTTCCTGCTTCATCCATTGCTTCTTGTCATTTTAAGCTACTATACCCACTTTATCAAACCTGCACATCACCTTTCACTCTCTAACTTAAATCAAAGACACCAGCCTAGAACTATCAGCCCAATATCGTGATAAAGTTTCCCTGAGCTTGCTTAAAACTAATGCTAAGTATCTATGGACCCATAAGGACTTCAGCAAATTGTACATCTTTGATGTATAATTTTATAATTAAATCACATTCTAACATTTTCTTTATTAAAAGTTCTCACCCCAAAGTAAGTTATGGTGTATGGATTCCTTGAGAATTGGGACCACATTATAATTATATCTCATTTCTTCCAGGCTCTGCACATATAAAACTTATTTATTATTGAATTGAGAGATAGTATATGTATCCTATGAACTGAAAGTCCCCAAACAGGAAGACAACTGATATCCCATATTTAAGAGATCCATTTAGATATTAAAGTTTGCCAACCGCAGTACTTGAACAACCTTTTCTTTTTCCTTTTTGTTCAATCTGTAGGTCATTCCTTCTTTTATCGTGACTTTTTTTCCTCTCTGCCCAGGTGTTGGCTATTCCAGTGATTAGATCAAAGATGACCTTTTTGTGTGAAGACAGAGGCGAAGAAAATGCTTATTAAAAGTCTCTGCTTTTTGTATGTCATCAGTTAAGAGCTTTTCTCCCCTATCTGATAGAGGGGCAATGTCTTCCTTTATCATTTTCTTGGGTTTAATATATTTAAAGTAAAGAACATAGCTCCCATTTTTCTTTATTCTTTATCTCATTTATTTTGTTTTGTCATTGTTTCTCTTACTTTCCTGACTTAAACATGCAGTTAAGCACTGATTTGTCTGTACTTCTTTTATTTGTCAAATAATCTCTTTCCATTTTTGCAGAATTCTTTACTTGTATTCTTCAAGCTTTGTATTTATTCACCTGAGATGTCTTTTACCCTGTTTATACCCTATTTATATATTATGTAATGATGATCATGGGGTCCACAGAAAGCACTACTCTGTGAAATTCATAGTATTCCTCATCAGATCTATTTAAAGGATGGCTTGAGATTGAAGTAGGAAAAATAACTTATGGCTTAAATTGAAGTTTAATAAACAGAGAAAATAAAATTGGAAAAAAAGATAATAATTAAGGGACTTGGAAAGCAAGACCTGCCAAAAAGGGTTCGAAATGATTTCTAGAAGTCCTTGAAGACGTAGAATAATGTAGTAATAGAAAGGTGGTTTGATGACTGCTGGCTGATTTCAGCAAGTAACAATTGAAATATGGGTTGTTCCTTCCCTCTGCAGATCCATGGCTTTCATATTAAACAGATAAGACAAAGTCCCACAACAATGGTACAGTCAGAATGGAAGACCAAGGCAATTTGCCAGCAAGAGGTCTCCTGGCCAACAAGAATAGGAATGAACTTTTGGTTGTTCCTGAAACGCATAAAGATAAGAAATGTAAGATACAGAACTGTGCTGGTGAGAGCACTTGGTGGCCTTCTGTATGCAAACTGGAAGATGATGTATGAATTTTGAATATTATTTCTACCTAAGACATTTTTCTCCTACTTCCATTTACATCTTCTAAAGTTTTTCTTTATCAAATTTCACTACATTCTGATCACTCTTATCAACTCTTTCTTTCTCCCCATTAAAATTCCTGATAGGACACACTCTTGATGGATAAAAATGAAAATAGCATTTTGTCCCTACTTTCTCTTCTTTCTACATTACAAGACTACCTGTAATATAGCCTTTAAATATGGTAGAATTTCAAAAATGCAAGGTCCTTCAAGAAAATTTTTAAGAAAAGTTTTCTTCAATACTAGGTACAAACCAATATGGATATGTTTAAATTAATCTCAAATACAAGAGTGAATATTTTATTCTAGTGTCTCTAACCTGGATATTAACCTGATTATTCTGACTTGGATACTTTTGTACCTATTACTCTTTCATTTCCTAGAAATATCAGTAAATATTAAATATTGTTATTATAATTACTGTCATTTTTATTTATTAGGATAATATATCTTTTCGACTTACCTGATACATTTCAAACCTTCAAAGGTTACTATGCTACTATGTCCACTTCATCAAACCAGTATTGTTGTCCCCTGCACATCACCTTTTACTCTCTAATTTAAATAAAAGACACCAGCATAGAACTATTAGCCCAATAATCTGATAAAGTTTCCCTGAGGTAGGGGCTTGTGGCTCAGTGGTAGAGCACTTGCCTAGCATGTGTGAAGCACTGGGTTTGATTCTGAGTACCACATATAAATAAATGAATAAAATAGAGGTCCATCAATGTCTAAAAATGATTTTTTAAAAAGTTTCCCTGAGGTTACTTAAAACTATTGCTAAGTATCTCTGGATCCCTAAGGACTTTAGCAAATTGTACATCTTTGTGATGAATAATTTTATAATTAAATCACATTCTAACATTTTCTTTATTAAAAATTCTCACTCCAAAGTAATTTATGGTGTGCAGATTCCTTGAGAGTTAGGACCACATCATAATTATAATTTTCTTAACAAATAAACATGCATATATTCTTTTAGAATTTAAAATTGCTAATATTTTGCCACATTTCCTTCATGTCTGTTCTTCAGTAATAATAATAATAATAATAATAATAATAATAATAATATCACTACTATTCTGCTTAGCCATTTGAAAAGTAGGAGCCAGAATTATGGTCATTTATTCTGAGTTGTTCAATATACATCATCTTAGAAAAAGAATATTCTCTTATATATTCAGAAGACATTCCATCAATTCCGGATAATTAATTTTGATAGAACAATTATGTAGTATATAGTCCATATTCAAATTTTGCCAATCATCTTAATGTTTGTTGTATAATTATTCTCTAATTATCAATCTAAACCAGCATTTAGTGTATTCTTACATAAGACAATACCACTTTTCTTTTCCTGATGGCATATGCCAATCACCTATGTTTTACTACCTCTACCATCAGTCACAACCCAATAATTTAATAATCCTGGTTCATTTACAATTTCCTGAATTTGATTTCTGACAACTACATGAGGTAGTCTATATCTTGATCTATTTTTCTTCATGTTCCTCTGATTGCACTAAAGAATTTTTGCCTTCAGGTGGTCCTGAAATCAGGATTTGTTCATATATTTAATTTTACAAATTTTTCTTAAAATTCCTTTCTACTATTGGATGTTGACTATGTGATAATTTTCATTCTCCATTATTAGTAGCAATGAAACCAGAGGAACCCAGGAAACCAAGTATACAGGTATATGCCACTTAGCCATCTACACATCCCTCATCAGAAATCAATTCTTGCACTTCTTTGGACTTGACATGAGAGTATTAGTATTTACTATCTGCTCTATGCCCTGCAGTTTTGTTTTACCATTTCAGTATAAGTCCTAGCAATATTATTGTGCATGGATGGATATGAGCTCACAAAGACACAAAGAAACAACAGTATTACCAAAAACATATTAAATACAGGCTAAAATGCTTTTCAGGGAATTCTGCCTAATATCTTGAATCAAGGTCTCATGGCTTGCAAAGTACATACCAAGGCAGCATATCTAATTTGCATTACAGTATCGATAGTGCTCAGTATATTAAAGGTGTGTGTGTGTGTGTGTGTGTGTGTGTGTGTGTGTGTGTGTGTAGCAATATAGCATCCCCAAAATCCATCATAAAGATTAGTAGGACATTAGTGCAACTGCTGTTTTATGTACATATATAGCACAATATATGTAATAAAGAGATTTAGCTTTGCATTTAGACAATGTGGTTTGAAATCACAGATCTTATCAGCTATGTGACCTGCAGCAAAATACTTCACTTTCTTCTGCCTTAGTTTCCTCATCTGTAATATAGAGTACATACTCTATGGCTTAAAATTATTCACTTAAAAACCACACTGCACCTGACACATGTCCTCAAGGTGTATTTATCCAAAGAGTGGTACACTTGCTTTTGACTGAATTTTTTCCCACTTTTTTGTTGGTGTATATAATTGCACATACTAGTGGAATTTGTTGTTACATATTCATACATATACACAATATAAATGTAATTTGGCCAACATCACTCTCCAGCACTTTCCCCTTCCCTCCCTACCTCCCACCCCTTGGTCTCTTTTCTCTTCATCTCCCTTTGATTTCCATAAGACCTGCCCTCACCTTTCTTTTTATTTTTTCTCTCTAGCTTTCATACATGAGAGAAAACATAGGACTCTTAATCTTCTGAGTTTGACTTATTTTATTTAACATAATGGTCTCTAATTCTATCCATTTTCCTGCATATGACATAATTTATTTTCCTTTGAGGCTGAATAAAACTTCATTGTGTATATCTACCACATTTTCTTTATCCATTCATCCATTAATGGACACCTACGTTGCTTCCATAGTTTGTCTATGGTGAACTGTGCTACTATACATAGGGGTATTCATGCATCACTATAGTATGATGACTTTGATTCTTCAGGATAAATACTAATGAGTGGTAGAGCTTAGTCATATGGTGGTTCCATGTCTAGTCTTTTGAAGAATTGATTTCCAGAGTGGTAGTTCTAATTTGCAATCTCACCAACAGTGAAAAACTGTTCCTTTTTCTCCACATCTTCACCAGCATTTATTATTATTTGTATTTTTGCTGACTGCCATTCTGACTGGTATGAGATGAAATCTCTATTATTTTCATTTGCATTTTCCTAATTGCCAATGATGTTGAGCATTTTTTCATATATTTGTTGCATATTTGTATTTCTTCTTTTGATAAGTATGTGTTTAATTTGTTTCTCCCATGTAATAATTGGTTTATTTGATATTCTGGGGCAAGGTTTTTTGAGTATTTTATATTCTAGATATTAACCCTTTGTCCTGAATGAATTTTATTAATTCTAGCTGGGCACAGTACCCAAAATATTATTCATAAAATCATGTATTCCTACCTCCCATTCAACATTTTCCAATTTACATCTCTGAAGGAGATGATTAACATCTGAAAGATGATTAACTAAACACCTGCTTGAACACTTCAAGGATGGAAGTCTAAGACACGACTTTGGAAAGGTAAGAATTGAAAAGTTTTCATAATTCTAAACTGATAGTAATCTCTCTATAACAACATCTATCCACTGGAAAGAGCAGCTATCAACATTTACTGAATACTTACCTGTCTTTTGTTTTCCTATACATAATGTTATAAAGCAGGTTCTATTATTCCCCCTATTTATGTTATGCCATTTTTTAAACTGATCTACCATGAACTAGTGTTTGTAGGAGTTGTATTTTAGTGGTTCACTGGTGTTTTATATAAAAGATGGACAAGATGTTGGACCAGTAACTAGATTTCCTCTTATTCATTAGCATATATTTTGGCCAAGTACTGTAAATTATTTCTTGAAAACTTGAAACATAATTGACAAACACTGATAAAATTCCCAAAGGAAATATTTATAATACTCACTGCTTTTGTTTTGGTTTTGTTGTTGTTTTTTGTTTTGTTTTGTTTTGTTTTGTTTTGTTTTTTTTAGTAGCAGGGATCAAATCCAGGGCCACATGTGTACAAGGCAAACACTTTGCCACTGAGAAGATATATATGCTCTGTAATATTCACTGTTAAAATCATAAGCACATGTATGCATACTGTTATACATGCATACTTATTATTTAATGTCTTTTCATGTTTTTCAGTGGAACTTCCTAACATTATAATCCCATGAGACCACTCTCACTGCCCCCATAGCCACACATTGAGATAGATTAGATAAACTATGTATAAGCCCTTTCCAGAATGAAGAAATTCCTGACTTATGGAATAGAAATGTTACAAATTATCCACCCAAAGCATAGATTATAACCCTGACCCCATTTTTTATATTTTTATTAGGACTGAAATAATTGATACTGACAGAACAAAGAGAAGATTCTTACAACCATAAAAATCACTTTGCAGCTACCAATATAACTGAATCCTATCCCTAATGGATTATGCAGCCAGGCCAGTCTCATAATAACATCTAGTAACTAACTCTGTCCATATGCTGGTGTTCAATGGCCAAAGGCCCCATTTAATTAAGAAGATGGATTTATGTGTGCTAATAATTCAGGTTAAAGCTTCAAGACCATAGTATTACTCAAGTTAAAAAATCTTTTTAGCCTAATCACTTTTTTTTCCCCTTACTGAGTACACCTCCTATTTGTGCAAGATACTGGATCAAAAGTATACATATAACATCAGATATGCTTTACAAAAATGAAAGCATAATATTATTTAGCACATATTTAGATAATTCACGTCAGGATAATTGCCTTCAATTTTAAACAGACCTTCTTAAGAAAGAGGGATTATTAATCTTTTGAAAACCTGATGTTGAGATAAATGTACTTATCAGACATAGACATGGAAAAACATAGCCAGTTTAACTTGGGAGGAAAGTTATCTAGAAATAACCTAATGGGCCCCACCATGTGTGGTTTTCTATATTTTATTATTTGCTCTAGTCATAAATCACGACATGTATACTCCTGGCTAAAACATCTTCTGGGAATAAAACTCCTTCATTACAAAGTTAATGTTGAAAAGCACTTTGTAAATCAAATGAAACAGAACCACTGAGACCACAGCCCAGCACTTCAAAAAGTTCCTAGGTCAAAACGGCATATCGCCTCAAGCTAAATACAGATGACAAAAGTGACAATTCTAGACAATGCTGAGACATATTTTTGTAGAGCAACCAGGATGAGCCAGGCACTGTGATGGACAGCACTACTCTTCTTTGCCCCCCTTGATATTTATGGATGATAGAGGTGAAGAGTAGGGTAAAAGACAGTCATTTGGATCATCACAGCCCAGAGGAAAGAATTTGGGGAAGGAGAAACTTGCCATATTCCTAATTGAAGAGTCACATTGAAATTAGTCAGTAGTAAAATAAATGGGAGAAGAAACTTCATTCCTCCCATTTGCTTACCATAAATAACCAATACTGAATGTCAGGTATCAATATTTCAATTTAACTTTTGAATGACTGATACGTATCTCAATCTGATCAGGCTGAAGGTGATAACAATCCATAGAAAAGCAAGTAAAAGTTACAGAGATTCAGATTGATTTAGATAGCATTAACTTTAAGAGTTACTACTTACAATTATTACTCTTAACTCCTTTAAATGTATCTCTCTAAAATATACTTAAGCTTTACTTTCTCATAGAGATTTCATATAGCCATTCTGCTTATCATATGGTATCCACCTTATTTTCCACATAAAGATTAAATGTTTCTTCATAACATCTCTTATAAGAATTAGTTGCTTTAGTTGAAATGAAAATAAATATTTAAAAATGTTAAAAGATACTTCTCTGATGGTGCCCTCTCAGCAGTTAGTGGCTAGCAATATTTACTCATAGATCTCTCATTATGTAACAAAAAACTACCCTAGATTAGACTCAAAAAGTCTAAGAGAGAAAAGTCAATGTCATAGAGAATGACTACCGATTGAATTACATAAAGTATCCTAACTTCCATGAACAATCAAAAGGCAACTGACCTCAATTAAATGTTTTTACATGTCAATATGTCACTCCACATTCAGAATTAGCACGGTCATTCATTTTGAGATATTATAGTATCATTTTGATATCAAAAATGATACTCGGACTTTAACCCCTAATCCATCAGAAAAAGTGAATTAACTAACCAATAAATTCATAAAAATAGGCCATTTTTATGTGCAAGCCTTAACGGAAGATGAAATTATTGCTAGGGTATTGGAAATCATCAATCATTTTGGAAAACCCTGAGGATTCTGAGCTTCGTGGAAAA
This sequence comes from Callospermophilus lateralis, assembly GCF_048772815.1. Taxonomy (NCBI): domain Eukaryota; kingdom Metazoa; phylum Chordata; class Mammalia; order Rodentia; family Sciuridae; genus Callospermophilus; species Callospermophilus lateralis. The sequence goes on along the minus strand of NC_135320.1, from coordinate 60,503,992 downwards.
TGAAATGAAGGGAGGAAGAATTAAATTAAGTTGTTCCTTGAAAAGTGCCTACATTTGCAAGTTTCCAAATGAAACTGAGGAGTCCCTGACGTGGTATGCACACTGAAGCCAAAGTCCATGCAGCTGAGTAAGGTGGCCCTGGCTGAGTTCATCAGTCTTTCTCTATGGGAGGCCATTCTAACTACACTAAAAGAGAAATCATTTTCTCTCTTCTGTTAGGCAATATGGTTTAAAATGGGGTCTTACCGCACTATATTTTGCAAAATAAACAAGCAAACAAAAAACCATGCAGCTAACTGGTCCTTGTTCAGCCTGCTATCTAGACAGCATTCTGAATATTTAAAAATGTTTTATAAAGATAAAAAATCCTTTTTAAAATCCCAAATTTCTTACTTAAATCAGCCACTTCTATTGACTAGACTACTCCAGAGATTATGCATCACACTAAATTGCCTATTTTAAATACTGAAAATGCATGACTGATGATAAAATTTACTCCATTCCTTAAATGTGCTATCTAAAAGAGGCTTACCATCCATTGGAAGGAGATTTATCTGGTTCTGAGCAATTAAGTCTGGAGATTCTGGTCCTCAAATCTAAAACCTTCCCTTTAATATCACCATTCTAAAATTCAAGTGAGATTTCTAAGGTTAGCTGTGGGAAAAGTAGACATGCAAATTGAAAGGCCAGTGATCTGTCACTCATCTGTCACTGGGTCTAAATATTAACTTCTTCCTATGAATTATGGCATCACTAAAAGCTCACCCTGGAACATCCTGACTGCCCTGACTCCTAACAGGACGGTGCAAGCCAGGGTCCTCAAATCAGCACATAAGGGCAAGGCGGGGCTTTGAGTGAGCAACATAGAAGTTTGGAAAACTGAGAACAAGTTGAGATTATGGAGACCAGAACACAAAAGTGTAGTGGGGACATGACAATGATAGGGAAGGATAAGTAAACCAAAGAGAATAGGAAGGGAAGGTCTAAACAGGAGGCACTGTTGAAGTTGTCATCATCACTATCCTACAATGCCTAAGATATCAGAACTTCAAAGAATATACTATACAAGAAATGGACTGTCAGTTGGAGAAAGTTACTATGTAAATGAGCACTAAAAATGTACTGTTTTTAATTTGTTGACTGAAAAATTTTAGAAGAGCTCTCATACTTGGTTTGACCCAAAGAACACATCTTTGCCAACCCCATGAAATCAAGCATTCATCTTTTATGCTCCTGGCAAGAATGCACATGAAGATGTAACAAGACAGGCATAATCTTGAACATTTTATAAAATTTTGGAGGTGAAGATTCCTGGCAATTTTGTCACAGTTACATTGTTTTGTTTTTTTTTTTCCATCTCTTCAATGGCCTCTGATACATTATTTGACAGTAAGATCTTTACTAATTTGTATCTGAGTATATATAAAATTTCCCTGAACTATTTCCTTTTGCTGAAACTTTATTCCTGATAATAATTTAAATAAAAAGCCCTGTAATTAATTTCTGAATGTAAATATCTGACTCCTACATGCCATGAATCATTTTTAATGGCCTTATTTCTTGACCTAGTAATTATTGCTAGTCTGAATTTATTAGTTCTCCCCTCCCCAAATCAACTAATTCTTACTTCTGGACAACATGTTGTAACATTAGAAAAATCTAAAAATGTATGTTACAAACAAAAATGAAGATCTACTTTTTTCCAAATACACTCATTTATTAATTTATGCTAGATATATTTAGCATCACATAATCAATCCTCAAATAAGAAAGTTCTAGAAATCTGAAATATAGGAAAATCTGTTCCCATACTAATATCATCATAAAAAACTGTCTTTGTTAACAATATAAGTTAGAAAAGAAATGCATTTTAAGTATTCCCAAATACATACAAATGAAAACCCCATTTAGTCATAGAATTTTGTATTGACACTAAGACTAGTATGAGAAATTTGCACTGATTATGCTTATCTGTAGTTCACAACACATTCTCTTTCTTCTCCTTTTTGTTAATTTTAAATCTGGAAAACAAAAAAGCATAGCACAGTTTTTTTTTTTAATTAGGTAAGACAGATAGTAAGTCACACATTAAACAACTAGTTTTAAATTATTTGAAATTGATTTTAGAAAATTAGAAGGGAAAAATTTAGACAATAGATTTTCTTTCTCATACTCTCAAATCACATGGTCCATACAGTTCTACAATATTCTCTTTGTCCTACTTTAATTAATGTTTTTCTTTTTTTCTGAGAGAGAGAGAGAATTTTTTTAATATTTATTTTTTAGTTTTCTGTGGACACAACATCTTTATTTTATTTGTATGTGGTGCTGAGGATGGAACCCAGCGCCCCGAGCATGCCAGTCGAGCGTGTTACCGCTTGAGCCACCTCCTCAGCCCTCATTAATGTTTTCTGCCTGCTCCATTCCTAAATTTCTCAAAAGCAGAAGATTTAGTTCATTACTCCATCTTCTACAAAATGTGAGCACATGGCATCATAGCAAGAGGAGCTTGTCATGGTAGAAATGGTGACCTTGGGAGATCAGCAGAGCTGGAACTGAGTCTCATACCTCTTCTTCCTTGGGTGAATCTGAAATGTCAGTGTACAGCCAAATGAGATCATCTAAATTGAAACATGTATCACAATACCTGATACATTGTGGGCACCCCACGAGTGTTAGTTTTCTTCATTCCTTCCTTCATTGAAATAAAAAATTAATAAATAAACAAAGCTCAAAGAAAGAAAGTGGGGGGAAAAGACATTACACAAATATCTCCAAACAAAATAGTGTGGCAATGCCTCCACCTTAGAGACACCTAGCAAATGGCCAATTAGAATGTACATCTGATGGTATGACTACCCCCTGTAGAGCAAAGAAAATGTTATATATAAATAAATATATATAAATGTTTTATAAATAAATGTTATATATTTCATAAAAATGTTGTATGTGTGTATATGCATGTGTGTGTGTATATAATTTAGCAAACCAAACAGAAAAAGGGAAAATATGTGATACCACTTTTGTCACAGATAATACTATCATTTAAAATTTTATAATTGACCTAAAATGCTGAGAGAGATACTAAGGAAATGTGATATGTTAGGAAATGTGATATTCAAAAAGCCTTATATTTTTAAAGTCCTTGACTTTAAAAGGTGAGTGTAGCTTCACTCATTCTCCGTACATTCATTCTCGGTACTTTCACACATCCCTTGATACACAGAGCAAAGAGAAAAACAGTGACCAGTATTTCTTTTAATACTGTTAAATAGCTGTCTCAGCACCCCAAAGTTCTAAGCAGGGATGGATACCTCTGGAAATAGTATTAGGTAAAAAATCAACATTTATACCAGGGGGAATCCAGGCATAGGGGTCTCTCTCCTGACTTCCAATCAAGAAACTCTGCATCCATTAATAAAATGTGTCAAATTTAAACTGAATGGCACAATGATGCTAATATGATAAGTGGATTTTTGAAGACCACCATTTCCACCTTTTTGCACACTCAATCAGTCTTCTCTCCCATTTACTCAAGGAAAGAAGACTCTTTTTAGAAAAGGAACTGTACTTTATTGATAAGTTTTCTTTTTTTTTCCCCTTCAATCTCCAAGAGTTTAGCATTATGATTATGAATAAACCCTGAAATACTGTCAATGAAATTGAAAGTAAATGAATATAATCAATAGAGTTCAGCAATAAACAAAGAAAGCTAAATTCTGGATCCCTCTAAACGAAAAGGCTGTTATCAACACAGTATCTCAGAATCACTAATAGTAATAACCCTCCAGGGCTTTATAAATTTCAGTAGGTATCAGACATAACACAAATCCAATACAATCTGTATTAGATGTAAAATACAGGCTTAGTAGCACCAAATAAAGATGAGTTGCCCCAGATCCAGTGTAATTATTGTCACACTATAGTACTGTATAACTTAAGAAGACAGATAAAATATTTTAGCAGGACAAATTTTATCTTGACCAATATCAGTGCTTGAGAAGCTCATTGATAATATGAGTTTACTTATAGATGTCTTAAAAGTTACAATTGAGTCTAAGATATGAGTCGTATTAAATTAACAGAACCAAAGATGCTATAAATATGCTCTACAATACAATGCAGTATTTTTAAGAGTATTACATAATCACACACACATAATCTATTGTAGTCAATCTTGCAATTCCTATAAAATGTTATTCATATAAAAGGAATTTACATAAATAAAAGTGTTGATCTACTTTTATATTACACTAAATAATGGAATTATTTAGGTGATTTTGCTGGAGAGAGCAATACATAAGCAACACATAGAGTTAACAAATGGTGAAAAGTTAAAGATTTTGAGAGATAAAAGTTAAAGATTAACTCATCCATTTATTCTTGGAAGCCCAGTAGTAGCTGGGCATGGTGGCACTTGTCTGTAATGTTATTGACTCAGAAGGCTGAGGCAGGAGGATTGCAAGTTTGAGGACAACTGCAGCAACTTGTTGAGGAACTGAGCAACATGATGAGACTCTATCTCAAAATAAAAATTCAAAAGACTGAGTAGATAGCTCAATGTTAAAGATCCCCAGAGTTCAATTCCCAATTCAAAACAAAAACAAAAATGAAAGACTGATAGTATAATATAGAAATTCATGTCAATTGTTATTTAGCATCTAACTAAATATGCAAAAGCAGTATTTTGGTATAGAGATTAATAACCTCTGTGCCTTAGTAAAACATCCTGATCAAGTTGTTCAAAGAATCTGAGATTTGACTCATTCTGGAGATAGTTTCCCGTATGGTGAAGAAGAGAGCCATGTGCCAAAATGAAACAAACCTAAATGCCAAAATAGGGCCTGAATAAGGACGTCTTCGGTTGCTTTCATTCTCTGCAGAGATGGAAGGAAACAAAACTGGGTAAAGCATATGTTCGCTTTTAGAAAAGACCATGGCTTTCCATTGTTCATTATAGTGATTTAGATCTTTTGTTTATATTTTAATCAGTTCAGATGAATCAGTTCTTTCAGAAAACAGATGAAAACTGTGAAATGAACAACGTTAGAAACAAAGTTTTGACTCAAACTGTCAGTCTGCATTGTGTGATGGTGCATGAGAAACCAGAAATATTTGGATAGAGAACATGACTGAAATACTGAAAGTGGGCTTGCATGATAATGTTCTGCGCTTTTCTCTGGGGTTCCAGAGACTAGTAGCTGAAAACATCAACATGTATAAGGTTCACCTGGAGAGCTTACTACTCCACAGCTTCCAGGGCTGTGACACTGTTAGTAAATCTGAGGTGGAACCCACCGATTTCCTCTGCTAACCAATTTCCAGTTTTGCTGATGGCTTAGGTCCATGCATTAACCACACTTTGAATCCTACTGCCACACATTCTCTTTGGTTCTGGCATTGACCACCTCTGTGTTTTAGGACCCCGTCACAGTTAGCTGCAGGGACAGCTAAGTCATATGAACACTCTAACATAAATTGAAAACAATGCATTCAAAATGAATCTTGAAATCATTTGTAATGTAGTTTCTGAAACAAAACCCATAAATACTGACTTCCTAGCTCTGGTTTTGTGACATGCTAGGTTATCTCTAATTATCTCCAGGGGTGATATAATAGTTCTCACAAAATTAATTTTACTCCATTTTAATTTAGCAAGGTTCACATCTGGAAAATGAATGCAGACTTTGTTGGTTGAAGTGAAAGTAAAGAACAGCTGAATCCATTAACTCTGCTCTTATAACCTAAAGCTCTTTGCTTAATTTTGTTAAATTCATTAAGGATTTTGCTTTTAACTTGGACCTTCTGCCTCATTCTAATAGAGTGGCAAAATGCTATGGTCAAGTTGCAAACTATTTATGGAAGGGTAATTATAAATATTCAGAGGCTCTGATGAACCCAGGAACAGGCAGTGGCAGGGGTGGCATCATCATTCTGTGGTTAAGCAGATAGATGACTTACATGTCCTTCCTTTTAGTAAAGTATTAGCTTCCAAAATGAGTTATTGAACATGAAAATGATACCTCTTAAACACTGATGAGTTATCTTCATTTATCTTCAGGTTAGTCATAATTATTTTTTAAAAGAACATGTATTTTTTTCCTAAGTGGCAGAAGATCTTTCTAGAAGCAAACATAAAACATAATTTCCAACATTCTTGGAAAAAGAAAGAAAAGCTTGTTTTAAATACATGAGAAAATACTCAATAATTTATCTCAATATATTGACATAGCTAGTTATGAATTTTTAATTTACAGCCTGTTTTATAAATTGAATAAGACATAAAATAAATGCCCACTGCCCACCTACTGCAATGTTATGAGACATAAGACATATAATAGCAGAAAGACATAAGAACACCTACCCCTCAGTCCTTAAGATGTTTACATAACTCAATGGGAGGCAAGGCTAATATGTGAATGGAAAAATAGAGAAAATAGATGTCAAATTGCCTGACGCTGACTATTGTTGAAATAGAAATATGATATGGAGATTAGAAGAAAATTGGAAAGCTTTTTGGAGAAACTGGACTTCCACTGGACCTTTTCAGTGAAAAACATTCAGGTGGTAAAGGGCATCATATGAACAAAGGCAAAAGCCCGGTGCTGTAATCCCAGCAGCTTGGGAGGCTGAGGCAGGAAGATCATGAGTTCAAATCCCAGTACTCCTCCCCCTCCAAAACAAAAACAAAAACAAGAGCGGGGGACTCAAAGTGAACATGTGTATTAGGGAGACATCTAGAGTGAGTATAGGGTCTCAATGGAATAGGAAAGGCAAAGTCCTATAAATTATGGAGAGTCCTAAAAGGAAAGCAAAAGAATTAGAGTTTGATAAAGCAAGTAACTGGGAGCCATAACAGATATCAAGCCATGGTAACAATATGTTGTCAATTACATTTATTAATTTATTTATTCATTTGTCAATTGCTTTTAGATCAGTTTAGTATACTTGAAGGAGGAGAGATTGCAAGCAACATGTAATAGTAAAGAGGAGAAAGAGGCAAATTCAAGACTTGTTTCTAGGAAATTCAGACAAGAATTATAAATGCATTGGGTAAAGAAAAAAAGGTTAAAGACATCACAATCAACAAATGTGAGGGGAGGGGTAAGATACCACAACCAAAAACAAAAGAAAAACACCTAATATGGACCAGCACAAGTTCTTCTTTGCTGAATCTTGAAGTAGGAAGTTATTTCTGCATATTATAGCAATCTTCATGTAGTTTGTGAGGTCAATATTCATAGCACCTAGCTTCCTATATATACCTAAAGAAGATGAAAAGCAACACAATTGCTTGTAGCTTCCTGGCTCATAGATCCTTTTGATCTTACAAAAAGAAAAAGGAATGAGAAAGAATTCACCAAATACATGTAATAAATCAAATGGAGCTGTGTCTTAATTTTATTGACTGCAAGTCAATATTTAATAGATATTTAATGAGGACCAACCATGCACAAGCCAATGTTAGGTGCTACAGATAATGCAAACAGTACTAAGGTCAGACGATAACTCCCCCAAGGACCACAAATGCATCAGAATCTTCTTGCCTTTCTAAAGCAGTACTAAACTTAAAATTCCAGGTACTAAAGGGAAACCATAGAATTCTTATGCACAACAACAAAACTATTATATCCTTCACTAAAGAAAGTCTGAATTATAGGTTGACAAGAAAAGGTGAAATTTTCCTGAAAGGGAAGTTTCACTGTTTGTTACAAGTCTCTTTCGTGAAAACTTCCAAGGAGTTCATACTCTAGCTTTTATAGTTCAAAAAGATGTAATCAAACCAGGTGTTGATTACAGAAGAGAAAAGAGGGAAGGAGAGAGACAGGGCATGCTTAATCTTTTCCCAGTGTTATCCTTTCAATAAGAGAAGCATACATTTTCGCCAGTTCATTACAAAATCCCATTTACGTGTTCAAACACATACTCCATTTAAATGAATGCATTGTGATTATTATAATTAGGCTCCTACCTGAAATTTATAATATATGCTGAAGCAAACTGTATTTTTTTTCCTTTTACTTTGCAGTCACTTAAACTATAGTAGTCAAATTGCCTTTAGGCATATTGCCTACATATGCAAATCTATATGGCAAAAGCAAATAAATGGATAAGCTATAGACAATATCTCTTGTCATTTCTACTTTTCCTTCCAACAGCGGAAAATTCAATAAGAAAATAAAAGCACAGAAAAACAAATAGTTTTAATAGCACCTTTGAGTTTTGGATACTCACTGGTCAGGAAAACAAAAATCAAATTTGTTTGGCAAAAGGCATAGAGAATGGAATGATTACAGTAAAATTTTATGTGGATTTCTCTATGATGTTGCAACATTTTAAGTTATGGAAATCTTCTAGAATCTAAAACAATAAAACTATTACACCCACTATGAACACATTGATTACATAGCCCAAAGGGGAGAAATCATAACAAACCAAATACTATAAAATTGAACTGAAGAATTTTTGGTGTAAAACTTTTGAGCATAGTATGACTCAAGAGTAGGTGTGACATTATCTATTCAGCAATCATCAGTTTTTAAAAAATGCCAGTGGCCTACAGTGATTTCAAAATCCCAAACTCCAAATATCCTTGGCAACATATTTTATTTTGTCAAATAAAACATAGGTTAATGCTAAAAACAGTGTAAAAGCAGAAGAAAAATTTAAATGACTCTAGAACATCATTTTAAATCCTCCATCTTTTCTAAGGGTAAATTGAAAGTTCATGGTAAAATATAGACACATTTTTATTATGAAAGCTACAATAAAATAATATGTTACATTTCAAACTATAAACCCTTTAAAACATTTGAAGTAATGTTTTCCTTAAGTATCATTGTCCTATATGCAATGTTGAAAATTCTAAAGTTGCATTGCTTCTAGTTTTATAGCATGTGGTTTTGTACAATTAAATGCATCAGACAGAACACAATTAAGGAATGAAACAGCAGTCTCTGTTTTATCCTCTTTGAACATACAGATGTTAAATGATCATACCTCACCAGTACATGCCTACTGCAACTCATGTTTCACTTTCCAAATACGCAGGGTTTAAAACAGAGCAGACTGCACTTTTGATAACATCTGCTACAACAAATAACAAAAAAAGAGTGTGAAGTCTGATGAATGTTTAAACAGAACATTTTTTATGGATCAGCTAAATCTTTTCTGCTTTTTAATTAAAAGTAAAGAAAATGGAACTTAATTATCCTGTAAAGATTAGCTTGTGGGCATCTTCCTGTAAATTACTTCTAATTGAAAGCAAATTGTCAAGTGACATTCAAAGTACTGTCCTTTAAAACACAGCTGTTCTATTGCTGATTTCAGTGCATTGCAGTGTTTTCTTGTTACAATATGGCATTTTTGAATATTTTAACAATTTCACTGGTTTTGTATAGATTTCCATTTAACATATCTTAATCACATTTCTTCATGTAAAAAAGTTAACATCCTTAAGTGGTTTGCAGTATCCTGAACTAGCCTCTCATGAGTGTGCGCCACTGAGGTTCACTCTTTTTTCCATTTGCTTATGGTACCAGAACATCTGGAGAACAGCGGTCCAGGAAGTGGGTGGCTCTACTCATCAGACCACTCTCACAATCCAACTCTTTATGATACCTGTATAATTAAGCCACAATTTATTGACAGTTTAAGATGCATTAAACGTTCAAATGGAATTCATACCAGAAACTGAAAACAGGCAATTTTTCAGAACTTAACAAGTTTAAAAAGACTTTAGTTCTTTTAAAAAAATTAAAGTGAACATTAAAGAGCAATATGAAGATAACAGGGTTTCTAATGCTAAGCTGTAATATGTAGATAGACAACAAGCAAATGAGGAACAAACTTGCATTCACCCACTAATATATGATTCTGATTCTATCCATTTATGTCTATAATACTGGCTATCACCGATTTGCTACTACTGCCTAGCACTATCAGCTCTGGGGATACAGCAATGGAAATAAAGAGAGAGAGAGAGAGAGAGAGAGAGAGAGAGAGAGAGAGAGAGAGAGAGAGAGGAGGGAGAGAGAGAAAGAGAGAGAGACTGACTGACTCCAGGCTCTATGGAACTTACATTTTCGTGTCAGGGACTGTTAAGAGTTCCTGCTTACAGGTTGTTTAATCTAACAAAACAAAAAATTATTACCTGTGTAGATTGATAATTAGTGTGCTTTAATGAAAAATAAATCAGAATGTGGCAATAACCAGTGACAGAGGAAGGAGTGACTCTTCTGTATGGGATGGTCAGGAAAGGTCTCTCTAAGGAGACATCTAAACGCAGACAGAGTGAATTAACAAGTGAGAGATGACATGCACACAGTGCCCTGACCAAGTACAGGAGAAAATTCCTGCAGAGAATTAGGAAAGGCTCGGGGGGGGGGGGGGGGGGGATTGGTGATTCAAGAAAATACTTGGAGAAAGGGAAAAAGTTAGGAAGGTAAAAGATTATTAACCATGGTGTTTGATGATTTATATTTTTGCTTAGACAGTAACACGACTCAAGCCACAAATCCAATGAATACCTACTGTCCTTCCCCAGGTAAATAAATCATGTTCTCAAGCTGTGTATTTATCTGGAACCCTATTCAGTATACTTACATTATATTTTTACATAATAATAATGTAATGTTCTCCAGAGTGGAATAATCTGTATGAGTTGTTCTGAGTGTAACTGACTAGGGTAAATAAATAGGTAGGTAGGCAGGCAGGCACACAGATAAAGTTTGTTAAGGTTGAAGTATTAAAAAAAAAAATACAATAGCAAAAAGGCATTCCATAACAGTGCAGGACTGGATTTTAACCACAATTTGCATTCTGCTTTTAATGGCAATATCCATGGAGACCTAATGAAAAGGGAGATCCAAAAAATAAGATTCTGAGACTTATACTCATCAGTTCAAGTATATCAGCATATCCAGTTAATGAAAGTAATATAAAGGTAAAGCAAGGATGAGAAAAATGGAAACTTTGGGATTTTTTTTTTAAGTCACATCAAAAGAATTGAAAAACAAACACACAGAAAAGGGAGTATGCCTGGACTTGCTTTCCATTTAAAGCCATGCTCTTCCCTAGTGATGAAATGATGTTGGCTCATGTGCTGCCAATATCATAAATACCATTAATTACCTTTGACAAAGCTCCCTGAAGGGGGCCCTAGTGATAATACAAATTATAATTGAGATTGTCACCATTTAAAGTATATAATAAAAGAAAAAAAGCCTAATTTTATTATATGTTTAAAAGTTGTCAAACTATGCTTCTATTATGGACTCAAAGTTACAATGTCATTTTTAAGAAGAAACATTTAAGCCATATAGCAATGCACAAAATATCTATTATGTATCCAAAGCTTAGTCCCACACTTGAGATGCATAATATTTAGGAAATGCAGCACCAGTTGGCCATAATTAAGCTCAGTTAAAATTAAAAAAAAAAAAATCATCCTGAATTGGTGGCTTTCCTACCTCAGTAGGCACATGAAAGGTGTGTTAAAATACAACCTCCTGAGCCCCGTGCCTCAAGATTCTGAACCTGTAAGTCTGGAGGGTGGTTTAGGAATCTGCATTTCTAATATGCCCCCAAGGAATGCTGGTGGTCCTAGGCAAATGCCATTCATTTTAGTTAAAAAAAATTAATTACTAAAAATTTTGCTTTTAATGTAAAATCAAACCTTTCTACCCAAAGAAGAAAAGAGTCCCACATCTTTTTCACTGCAATAATTTCGAATGTACATGATAAAGAAGACAAAATTGTGGTTTGGGGGAAAATGGTATTTGTTTCTATTAAATATCCCACATTTCAGTATTGACACTTTAGATCAGCAATGTTTTCTGTAAGCCAAACTGAATCATGAAAGTGGACACAATCTCACAGCAATCCTGATTCCTAGGAAGGGATTCCACCTCAGGAGTTTTTATTTAAGAAGAAATCTGAAATTGTACCTAAATAGACTAGTTAAATTTGGTGTGTATATTTTACAACCTTGAAGTAAGGCATAATACAGTGATCTTTCTATTCTGGAAAATATGACTCAACTTGGTATTCTCCAAAAGCCACCAATAAAAAGATGGATGAATAGATGGAAGAATGAAAAGATGTAGAGGGCATTAATGTGCTAAAATAGCTAGTAAGGTAACAACTTACTCATTCGTTTACTGACCCCAAAGAAATTAGAATTGTCTATTAAGTTTGCTCTTCATCCCCTGTCCCCACCCTGAGAAAGCCATCTTTTCTTTTCTCCTACCAAACACTTTCTACTTTCTTCAATTTTCAACTCAATTTTTTTTGTCAATACAAAGCTTTTCTATCTTACTTCGATCTACAGTACTCTATCCGTTTATTTATAGGACTATTTCTTCTATGACTATTCTCACTACTTGAGCATTTCATACAGGTTAGAGTAGATTCTTCTATCTCCTTTCAGACCTCAGAGCACACAAGGCCAAATGCTCAAAGAGGAGCAGTTTGCCAGGTGTCTTTCCATCTCCAAATTCCATCCCTGGCCCACGAAACCATTACTGCAACATCAGAACTGCTTAAACAGACTCCCAGATGGTGTCTGCTTCAGCCTCTGGACAAGTTATTATTTGGCAATATCACTCCTGACTCAAATATTGTTATAGAGTTGATAGATTCTAGAATTTCTAAGGAGACAGCAACTCTTGAAGTCCAATGTTAAAGTTTTAACTTTTTCTTCACCTCTCCTTCTGTACTTTACCTTCTAAAAAGTATATACCCTTTAGTCCACTAAATTTTCTGCTTGACATGTATCCTTCAAGAAAAACCTAAAAGAAATAAATGACTGTATCAATTTAGTCACTGCAGTGTTAGTTACAAAAATTGAACACTATCCAAATGCCTTATAATAGAAAGGTTCAAATAAGTGGTAACAGATTAGCTGACACACTGCAGGGTAGAACTACAAAATGAAAATTAAGGAGGCTACATATAAATATGAAAAATGGTTCTTATTATAAGTATAGTAAAATTAAGTCACTACTATTTACATGCATGTTAGTACAAAAAAAGCGAAAACAATGTATAATGGTAGTCTGTATTTTTGTTTTGTCTTTTGAAGACATTGGGGTTGGTATACATCAAGTACAGACTCTGCAGCTTTAATTTCCTCATTGCTAGAGTTACATAGTGCATGCCATGAGCTTTATGATTTAGAATGATGGTGTGAGTTTCTAGAGGGTCTTAAATTATCCTAAGTTCATTTTGTTCACCTAAAAGTGAACAAAAACTCTTGTTCACTGAGAATTTCAGCAAAGGTTGTAATGAAACAGTTTCTGGATACCCATCAGATAAGTTCAATTAATCAAAACACTCCATGGTGCAATCCAGGTTCTACCTTGTATTATGTACAAGAAAACCTAAGAGCAGATGGGTTTTGTTGTCACTTTCTTTGTTGCAAGGTTTGTATACAATTACAGGCCACATTACTCAAGCCCTCAGAACTGAATGGGAATGAGCAGCTGAAGTCCAGGTCATTCCTTTGAAAAGGAATGTCTTCCAGCTATTTTTCTTTCTTTTTATATTGAATTTTCATATGGATCTAACTATGGATAAGTAAAAGCTAGAATAGCTCCATGACTGATTCTCATTTTAGAATTCTGGCATTAAAAAAAAATCTAATACTAATCAGTTAACATTAATGCATTCAAAGATTTTGCATGTCTACCAAATAATAGTACAATCTAATAATTGAACAATTTAAACCCAAGTTCCTTGGGCTCATTAATCATCTTTTTCTGTAATCCTATAACAGTTCTTTGGAAATGAGAAAGAAGATAAATGGATCCCTGAGAAACAAATATTTACAAACATTCTGAAAATGCTTTTAAGTAGAATAGGAAATATTCCATTATCTAGGCTGATCACATGAAAATTCACAACCCAGGGTCAAGTAGAAAATGTGCTGTTCAACCTCATATTCATTTACAAATCAAATCAAATAATTTGAGATTTCACATTTACAAGTGAAATTCCAAATCCCAGTCAACTTTTTTAAACTAATTACAAATGGAAGCTGATTTACTATTTTCAAACTGATTACCTAATATATGGATTGTCTAATACCTTTACTGGCTTACTCTTCTTCCTGACCCACTCTGCCATGGAAGAGAAATGGACAGGAGGTAAAACACAAAAACGATCAAAAGTAAAGTCTATTCCCTGAGTTTCACATGGTTAATATATTTATCTTCCTCACTAGAATAAGAAACATTCCTTCTAAATAAAACAATAAAGCATTTGGAAAACGGAGTAGTATAAACAGTAGCCTAGAGTTTTCATTTCACTTTGATTATATAGAAAAAGCTATAGGGAAACAAGCCAGCATTGTGATCAGAGCCAGCAATGATGAAAATCTGACATTTGCCACCTGATGAGACACTGCAGAAACATGGAGCCCCCTTTTAGTTACTGGAAAAGCATTTCACATCCTAAAATTGTAGATTATAAATCTTGGCTTCCTAAGAAAATAACTTCATTAAAGTAAATCATATATAAAAACACAAAGCATGGAATATTAGCAAGATGTAAATATAAATAATACCATCTTTGGTATGTTACAGTTTCTTTAGTCCTTACTACATGATTATTTATCTGTGTAACATACTACAGTGTGACCTGTGACAGCCTCAAAGAACTAACAAAGTGCACAAGAAAAAAACTGACGGAACCTGATTTTATAAGTTGATCCCTATATTTTAAATATTACACACATAAACAACCACACACTTCTTCTCAAGGTCCTCAAAAATTGGATGTTTTGGAAAAGTTGTTCAGTACTGTTGTTTAAGGCACTGAATGGAATAACCTATGACTTAAGCACACCCTTAGAATATTGTTCTTTTTCATCCCTTTTGTTTACTTTGTTATTATTTTTAATATGGTAAATATGTCCAATGGCTGCAATATGCTTTTCCTCAATCCAAAAAATGAGTGATAAAGGCCAACTACTAATTTGAAATTTAAACATGTGAATAAGCTGGAGGGGGGATAAAAGTGAACCTATAAGAAAATATAATGGAATGGAAATTGCTCAAACTAACTGTGCAACAGGACAAAGCATTCTGATATGTGCCATGTCTCTGAATGAAGCAGAAGTATGTCACGTTCCCCTTTAGGGGCTGCATGTGTCAATGCATGTTCAGCATGCTCTCCCCTCTCTCCCATACCAGCTTCATCCTACATGTTACAACTCTAGTCATCAAATCTAAAATAAAACCCCTTGGTGACAGGATAAACAGAGTCCCTGAACTGAGGCCTTGACTGAGTTTCCACACATTTCATATTGAATATGCATTTATTTTTCCCATTAAATTTTATGGATGTATCTTATTAATTCCATATAATAAAACTGAAGTAAGTCTGTGAGACGACATCAACTCTAAGCTGAATCCCACAAGCTATGAAAAAACAGGCTTTTTATTGACATCAATGACTGGAAGCTTTATGTTTCATTATAGGGTTTTAATTCATAATCAGTAAATTGGATTCTTAATGTTAGAATAATAACAACATTTAAATTGGATTCTTTCTGCAAAGTATATATATAGTGTTTTCAATAAGTTCTATCTGATGCCTAAAGGTTTTTAGGGGAGTTAATATTACCGAAAATTATCTAAAGTTTCCAATACCATACTTTCTCAAGTAAGCTAACTAAAGGCCCCAAATTGATCCCTGTAGTTCCATATTTGAAACCAAATGACATTCCTCTCCTGACATTTCATTCTATACTATACATAGGGTCCACCTGGTATCCTTGGACTGTAAGTCTTGTGAGGACAGGGACAGTGGTTCAAACCCGACTAGCACTTATGGGGTGTGTGTATGCCAGATTCAAAAACAGGCATTTCTACCTACATTATCCCATGTTATTCACTGTTGGATCCCTCTATTTGGGGTGAAAACCACTTTCACTGATAAAATGGTATTCTAACAAGGGCCTCCCAAGCCTAGTCCAAATATTAGGTCTGTCAATTGCAGTGTAACCCAAAAATGTCTCTTAAAATGGGGTTAATCATACCTATCCTCTATAAAACAAGATTATGATGATATATAATGTAAACAAATTAAATGCACATAAAGTGGCTAAGAGAGTCTCTGACACCAGAGATGCTTGCATTAGAAGTTTCATTACATTATCCAGAATATGTAATATACACATATATCTATCTAAAAAGGTTATCATAGATTCCCAGGGGATATGTTGAATGAAAAGAATGTTTGCTGTATTCTCCTATTAATTCCATATGTAACACTTAAAGCAAGAATGTCAAGTGGATAAATTTATCCACTTATCTACTCAAATAGTTATGCCATAACAACACTTACTATTTGTTTTTCTTTTTAAGTTCAAGAGAAATCATCCAAGTACTTGTCGATTTCAGGTACATTGTAATTGCACTTCAAAAGTTTTTGAAAAAAAATCAAATATTAAAAATAAGAGAAAAAAGAACATTTGGAAATATTATGCATAAGCATAATAATATAACTGAATTTTAAATATATATTTAAAAGATAATAGTTTATTTTATATTCCATGAAATGCTAGAATCACCAAATCCCACTTGAGAGAAACAAGTTTGTGTGCTTAGCTACACAATTCATTCTAGGATTATAACAAGGTTATTGCAGAACATTTACCTTTTCATTTCCTCTATTGCACCAATATCAAGGATACATGATGGGAACTAGATTTGGTCTGCTATTAGTTTCCTAATCAATAAGATATACACAATAATACAGCCCTTTTACCTTTGGCATGGGAATAATGAACACATCTATTAGATTACAATATAACAATATGTTCTTATTTGAGGGATTATAGTTTACTGTGATCTTCCTTATTGTTGTTCATATTAATCATTTCATAATGAATAATTAAAACATCCATGCATGTTAAGTTGTAAACATGTTGTTCTCTATCAGTATTCAAGTAGAAAGTTGAGCTGATAATAAAACTTCTCAGACTCTCCACTACATACGACAAAACTTAATATAAAGAATAATGGCTACACATCTCTCTATCTGTGACACTTGGAATCATACTATATGTATATAAAACATATAAGGCAGACACACATAAATAGATCACAGGTATTGTGTATCTGAAGCTTATAGGGGATCCTCTGTAAGAGAGAATACAAAACTATGAAGTATGTGTGAAAGAAATTTTTTTCTCAGAGAAATCTCAGAAAACTACAAGTGTTAAAAATTTAACCATAGTCCTAGCTTAACGTCCCCTCGTGAAAATCCTGAAAATACCTGTAGACATTAGGAAGTATGGCAGAGGGAAAGTTGAGGAGGGAAAAATTATTAGTTTTCTTCACCTGTAGTAGAAATATCTTAATTTTGCAACATTTTATAAAATAAAAACCAGCTAAACACACTAAACTAAACCCATTTAAACAAAATGAAGATTTTCTGGTATGTATTAAGTATGACCACTCTCAGTCTTCAGCAATTATAAAATCTCCAGAATTAGGCAATACCTTTTTATTGGTACCAAATCCAGAAACTTAAGCATGACAGGTATTGGACAGAGTTTACAAAGAAAGCCAGATAACTGTTTACCCACATGTTGCTACTTTCATATCCAGAAAAATAAAGAATAGGTTAGAAAAATGATTATAAAATTGGCTGTTTGTCTTTCAAATGCAACCAACACAATAGCAATTGAAACAGAAAGAAAGTCTTGTTTTTATTTATTTATTTATTTTGTTGTTGTTGTTTGTGGTGCTGGGAATTGAACCCAGGGCCCTATACATGTGAGGCAAGCACTCTACCAACTGAGCTATATCCCCAGCCCCCATTCATTTGTTTTGGTATGAAGTAATGTAAGTTATAAATTTTCATTCCTCTCTATGGGGTTCCTCAGCCTTTTCCCAGTGGCTTTCTTATTCATCTTGCATTCTTTAAGTGGACATCCAAGTGCAAATGAAAATATTAATTAATGCCCCAATATTAGTAGTATCCAAATGTCTCAAGCATTTCTCTTGAATTCACATACTCTGAATCTTTTTCTTTGTCAAATTACTTGGTGTGGGCTTAGTTGTATCCTTCCTTCTGAAGAAAAAAAAAAATCTTCCAGAGTTCTGGGGCAACTGTGCTTCTTTAAAATTCTTAGATGTTTTCTAAGAGAGTATGCTTTTACCTCTTAACTCCTGTGGACTGAATCTTAATGAGTGATCTAGTACAGACCATCAACCAGAATTTTTCAAAGGAAATTGTGACATTATAGCCAACATATGTGGCCAAGAGGTTAACTCATCACTTAAATATAAAACTATATTCTTTATAACCTCCATACTTGTAAGTTTATAACATTTATACATAATACAAGAATGTCATATTTTCTCCTAGAAGCTCTCTCCCATAATATGAACAGAATGATGTAATTATCAGTCTGATTGCCATGATTATCCATTTGTTGATTGTCATGTAATATCCCATAAACTTATATTCATGTAAACATTATAAAAGTAAACAGCAGGCCTAAAAATTTAAAGACCACTGGGGTGAGTTTCCAGAGAGCCACCATCATTGTTTTAAATAGAATCATGTATTTCTTCCAGAACAGAAGTCCCATTCTAGGGTGTGCTTTATGCCCACCTTAGTAAATACACGGTCCCAAGAACCTAACTCCATTTCTGACACATACTCAAATATTTTGCTCAATGGAGTCCAATGTCCTCCATATTCTTTACTGGCCTCCACACCACCCAAAAGCTAATATTCTTCAGCTGGAAGTTGGAGGACAGTTTGGATCAGTACCTCTGGGAAACATTGGTCCTTTTGCCCCTTACAGTGGTTTCCAACAATTTTCAAGGAAAGATATTCATTTTGGTATTCCTCATTAACCACAGCAGTTTAGTAAATTTTTTTTGTAATTCTACACAGACTTTGTGTAATTTTACACAAAGAGTTCTAATGTGATCTACTCTGTTTGATTTTCTTCATAGCACTCATCCCAATATGAAATCACACTGAGTTACTTTTTTTCTATTGCCTGTTTTCTACTTCTAGAATGTTAAGTTCTACAAGAGCAGAGTCCTTACCTTCCTAGCACAGTGTTCACCTCCAGACACAACAGCAACAGGCAGATTCAGGAAAAGATTACAACACATATTTGTTAACAGGATGAATAAAATTATGGGAAACAAAGACATAATGTTGTATCCATTGTTAGTAAGATACATCAATAAGTTTCAAAAAATTACTACAAAATTAAATGGAGTTCTTGATTTTGAGGTAAGCTATATTCTGATTTTTAGGAGCATTAATATAGGAATTCTAAAATCAAGAAAAATGTTTGGATTTTATCTTTTTAAAATTAGTCAAAGATTTAAGTAGTTGCCAGAATTTCTCATCAGCATGGAATAGTAAATATATTCTGACCCTGTGATCAACCCAATTCCATTTTCCCAAGGAAAAACCATTTTATACAGTGCATGGCATATAATAGGAGCTCAATTGATGTCAGTTTCTTTTATTCATAAATTTATAGTTGCTGGGAATACATAAACAAAAAACTAAATCTTCAAATTCTATAACAAATCGCAAGTTAGCCTGATGGTTCTTTAAGATCTCCTTTCTGGCACTCATTCTTATGCCAGGAAAAGTTGCACAAAGGAAAATCAAGAAGTTTCACATGACAATTTTGCTCCTCTAAAGCTCAAAGTAAGTTTTTGCACTGACAGATCATTGTTTTTAAAAACATAAAGGAGACGGCTGGGTGGGAAGACAGAGAGGAGGGGAGAGTGAGAATGAGACAGATGGGAATGAGAGAGATGTCAACACTCAGCAGCCCAGCAGGTTCCGAAAGCTCTGGATTTTTTTTTGAGCCCACACTGCAGAGTTCAACTCTGATCTAACTACTAGCATGATTTTTGGGCGTCTGTTTGCAGATGCAGTAGAATTATCAATCCGAACAGACACACAATCCGGGTCCAATGTCACTTCTCCTCATTATGTTAATAGTTAATACATGCAAATGAAAACACTCTAGCAATTTGATTTCTTTGAAGATAGTTTGCATATTGTCTTAGCCATAATGACTGTACACTTCTCTCGGCTCCATTTATGCAAGGGTAGTGTAGTTCATTTTTATCAGCTCAAGTTCATTCTGGCTGCTACTGGAATGTATGTGCATGTTTCTTTTCTACCTTTAGCCTAATTACCATTCAGGTACCATAAGCAGATTTTTCATGCTATTGGTGTTTTTCTTAATTAAGAAACAAATGAATTCTCCCTAGCAAAAAAGATGGAACAACAGAGTAAGATGCCAGGGGCTGATGTTCTGTTTCTTAATTGAAGCAGTTCTATTGTTCGGTGTCGGTAGTGAGGGGCAGAAATGTCAGAAGTGTAGAATGTTAATAGTACAAAAATAACATAAAACTACTTTTAAAAATAAAGAAGGGATACAACAAAAATGCTGTAAGAGCTTTGAAAACACAGATTTTTATCCACATATTAATTCTGACAGTAACAAAGTAGCTTCATTTACAAATCCCTCACACTTAGAAAGCCTGAGGTTGTAACCTCAGCCCCGAGAGATGCGCCTGCCCCTCTCTGCGGGTCTAGTTAACTGCATCCTACTTATTTGCTCTTCATCAATTAAGGAGGCACCCAAGGGAACAATTTGTTTCTTTAATTTGTGAATAAACCATTTCTCTTTTAATTTGCATTCTTCCTTTTCCACCCACAGTAAAATCTCAGTGTCATACCTATATATTCAGTATGCATTACTACAACCTTAAAAGAAGATGCATGTAAATTGAGAGGCAACACTTCCATTTTTCTTGGGGTGATGAAAACTTTGAGAAATCAAGGTTTTAAGAAAAATTTGAGTTTCCTACCTGTTTCTAACACTGACGCTGCTGGCACAAATCTAGACCAATGAATGGCATAAATGGTAGCATATTTTTCTCTTTAACAAAAGCTATAAACAGATATTCTTTCATTCTTAGCTTGATTCTTGTCTCAGATTACTAAAATTCTACTTTATTATTTAACTTAAATCTATGAAATGAAAATCCATTAATGTATTTTAAATAAGCCAATAAAGATATAGACATGTTTTTCTGACAGGGAAAGAACATTATAAATATGGTCTCTAGTTATAAATTTCTAAATTACTGAGTTTCTACTGATATTGATAAATTCATCTTGGTGATGTTATGAATTATGTGGGAGCTATATCTAATAGACAAAAAGAGTAAAAGGATTTTAGTGTACACAATTATAGATGGTAACAAAATACATCCTCAAGTGGTTTCTCCCAATGTGGAAGAAAGGGGTCATAATGAACTTGTATTATAACTATCACTATGTGCAGTAATAAAGAAAGATGATCCTTTATTTTTTAAAACCTAACATTTTATGATAATATGGACTATCTCTTGAGATGCTCTAAAAGCATAATTCATGGGTTTTGAAAAGTACATACTATAAATAAATTCAATGTGAGATGATTCTCAAAGTTTTTAAGGTACAGAAATATTTTTATTTCATGGAGTATCAATCAGACAATTCAAAGAAAATTCTTTATGAAAAAGATCCAAGATAAATGAATTTGCAGTACACACTATTACATATGTACAAAAAATGAGAAATCATTTGTACAATCATCATCATTTCAAGAATCTTTCTTTGAAAGTAGTATTGTTCAAAGAGCTTAACTTACTCACAAAATTTGAAATTCTATGAAACTGTCAAACGAGTCCTCAGTCTGTTTGCTTTTCATTCACCACTTTTTTAAAAAGTGTGAACAGTGACCAAATACAGATTTTCACATCTGTTGTCTTTATGCTCTGACATAAGAGGATTTTCTTACTCCACTGAATAAGATCAGTCACACTACCATAAAATGTCACATGATGTTCTGTTAATGACTTATTTTTGATCATACAAACTATGAAATAAGATCTAGGGACAATATTTTACTGACTTTTTTGAGTTTCTGTAAAATTGAGATGGGTGAAATGGGAAGAATTTTGGAATTTTGAGATTTACAAACAACTTCCATATATATGGAAGAGTGGACTAGTATGAATAAAATTTTCCTTAAGATTGTTTCTGGAAACCTGATAGATTTTATTATTTCTTCAAATTCACCATGAGACTAAAAATGTCCATTATCTTAACACAGTGGCAAAATGTTTAGAAAGCACTTATTCCTCACCCTGAGGCAGGGTGAAATCCTTGCTGTCTCGCCCCACCCCCAGTCTCTGACTTGCTAACATGGTGTCCCTGCCAAATTCCTGGCACTGGAAGTGAGGGGGAAGAGGCCATACCATAACGTGTTGATAATGAGGAGATAGAAATAGCAAACCAGCTGGATTGTCCTAATAAAGTATGTCTGGGATTTTAGAGACACAACAACTATGTGTTCAGGTCATCCAAATGCATTTTAACTAATTGGTTCCTTTGATGACCTTTTCAGATACCATTCAGGATCTTTTTAAATAAATTTTGTATATTAACCCCAGAACTGTCTGGAAAAACAAAATAAACCAAAGAAGTTTTTTCACTACTTACTTTTTCTGGTAATGATTATTATACCTAAAATACCTCTGTACTATTTGTATTAATACCAAAAAAAAGTGCTATTTAAGATTTAAAAAATAGGCAAAGTGATCTATAACATTTCATAGTTCCTAAAGTCAAAGGGGAGGGAGGGGAAGAGAGAGGGTATGGAAATAGGAAAGATGATGGAATGAGATAGACATCATTATCCTAGATACATGTATGAAGACATGAATGGTGTGACTCTATGTACAACTAGAGAAAAGAAAAATATGCTCCATTTGTGTACTATTCAAATTCATTCTGCTGTCATGTGTAACAAATTAGGACAAATAAATAAATAAATTATAAAAACTAAAAAAATTTTTTGAAAAAAGTAAAAAGCTCTTACTTGTTTATAGCTCCTTGTATGTCGCATATACAATCTACTATCAATCTACTTCATCAAACATTTTCCAGTGGAGCTCAAAATACACACCTCTTGACAATAAAATATTTAATATTTAAAAAAAACATTTTTTAGTTGTTTGGGAAAAAATATTAAATTGTTTGATTTGAAGGTCTACATTTTTATAAAACTTACTCCAATTAGAAAAATATTTATAAAAACAAAATGCTTCATTTAAATATCTGTTTAGTTAAGTATAAAGATATTTAACATTATATTTTAGATACCTGAAAATGTTCACCACAACAAGAGAACAGTTTCCTTCCATGGACTTGATCTCAAAAGTAAAGTTTTATTAGTGTATTCCTGGGACTGCTCTTAACTCTTTGCATATATGAATCCATTTAGTACTCTCATCAGCTCTTGGATAGTTTCTTTAATAACTTCTTCTTTACAAATATAGGAAACTGCTCAAGAATACACAAGGAAGTAACTGGGATGTAAAGCCTGATGCAAGGCTCCAGAGTTCTGAAACATTTTAACATAATTTCTCTTTAAAGAATGACTGCATAAATCAACCCCTTTCTAAATAAAAACATAAATGCATGACTTTGCCCAATACCTCAATTCAAGTACTACCTTACAGGCAGCCATTAAAGCTAATATGTAAGTTCACCTGCACCCTCATTCTCAGGTAAGTACCTTGCAAATTTACTTTACAATACTTAGACCATGAGGGTAACAAATTTCCTCAGGGTGGCTAAGGAGGAACAGTGTACCATTTGATCAGAATACACTACATGTAGCATAGCAGGTTATCTAATTCTGAAAACAAATTCTAGTAACATCAGTAATCCAGAGGTCTTTTCACCCCAGAAATTTTGCTTATTCCTCTGGGATTTGTAGTTCTAACTGGATCATCTTCAATAACTTATTCTACTAGGTTTTTCTGTGAGTCTATTTTTAGTACCAACCACTAACTTTATCATCAAGAAAACCACTTGTAACTTTTCAACAGTTGATGGCTGGTACATCAGCAGACTAACATAGAAGCCAAAATTCTTGATGGCAAAACATACCTCAAGAGATCAACGTGATTATTTTTTCCAAGTAATTTCTTCCCTATTAACATAAAGTCATCACTGAATGCTACTGATTAGATAAATTAGATCATGCATCTTGGTAGATTCTCAGTTTAAACTCAGAATGTAAAATTTTTAAATGCAATAAAATTCAAAATACAATCTTCAAATCTATCTGGGTTGTTCATAATACAAAAGAATAGATTTAATAAAACTTACATTTTGGTCATATGTGATAAGAAAGAAAGAGAGAGAGAGAGAGAGAGAGAGAGGAAGAAAGGAAGAAAAAGACTCAAAATGCTAGAAGAATCTAACAGGTAACAACAAACAAGCACGATACATTAATTTTCTAGGTTCTAGATTCTTTCAAATGATAGAAGCAAACACTGTATTTGTTTATAGGTTCTAATTTCCCTCACCTCCGTATGTTACTTCCTACTAACTTTGTGTCCATGTCTTCAAAATCTTTTGACAAAAAGTCAACATATTTATTTTCTTTGCCCCTTGTCCTAATTATTAGAGGATACATATGGCGGCATTTGTGAATAAGACCTTCCTGTTTTCTGCAGGGGCATCCTTCTGAAGTCCCCATGACTCTTCAGGCTTAATGCTAGGCCATGCACTCATTCCCTTCCTGCTTCTGCTGTTGCTGTGACTACTTCCCAAAAGAACTCAGGAGGTAGCTCGGAATATTTTTGAGGATACAAAATCCCTAATAAGGTGCAAAAGCAAGCAAACAAACAGGTTTCACCTTGAACTGCTTTTAAAATATGCCTGCATATAATCATGTGAATAAAAATGAAAGCCATCTTAAAATCACTTGAAAGGTAAAACATTTGATATGGGTGAAGGAGGAACCATTTGAGGTAAAGCATAGCAAAATTTCTGAACTCAGGAAAGGGAAATCACAGAGATGAACTTCTTTTTGTATATTAGGACCTAGAACTGTACATTGAATTTTTTAAAAAATAGATCTTTTATCTAAAACCAAACAATCATACACTATTAATTTGAGGTTAACAACATAGCCCTGACCTATGCTAAAAATAGAGAAATACTATACTTTAAAAGGCAATATTTTTAAAATCTTTTCCCCTGTGATATTTCCTTCTCCAAAGTAAAACAGAGCTTAATCTCCACTGGAGTGCCCACTTTGGGTATATTCTTCTATAAGCATAATAGGGACTATAGCAAAATTTGTCATGATAGCTATTCTTCCCTATATCAGTGTCTGAATTAGACAGATATTGAAATCATTTATCAAATATTTTTCCTTCTACTTTTTCTTCCTAACCCCTAGCAGCATTGCAATCCACTCAACTATGCAACCAAGGGGAAGATGAGTAATTTAAATTTTCATTATATTGGCAATATTTATTTGACTATTTTCTTGCCCCCAAACCCCTGTCCCCACAACAGGATATATTAGTAGCAGTGCTGGGTGATGGTATGAAAATAATACACTTTCCAATGTAAGCATTCTAGTTTTCTTTTGATTTTTCTTATTGATATTAATTAATAACTGATAATTATAACTAGTTTAAAATCAAAATAATATGAACAGGCATTCAGTGGAAAGAAAGATTATGGGATACTTCAAACTCACAGGTATAATTCCCAGAGACAAGAATCATCAAAAATGTCTTGCACATTTTTATAGGAATTTCTCATGAAAAAATATTCCTGTATCTACTTATCTATCCATGCTCCACTTTAAAAAAAGAGTACAAGCAGAGAATATCATGCTGATTTTTTCTCCTCATTTTATGTGTCTTTGAAGAGATTTCCATATCAGCATGGACACATCTATTTGATCCTTTATAATACATAAGAGAATTTTACTATAATTTTATTTAACCCATCCCCTATTAATGGACATTTAGGTGATTTCTAATTTTTTGCTATTATAAACCATGCTGTAATGAGCACACATGTGGGTTTCTATGGGATATGTGGAGTTACTGGGTCAAAGAGTATATGTGCAATTTTAATTGCTAAAAACTGCCAAATTATCTTTCAAAGGGGTTGCACCAATTGGCAATCCCAGTAACAATTACTCTGCCCATTTGTTATTGAACATTTATCCTTCTTGATACTCAGCTATAAAACTAGGCTAATGCATATGATTGAATGGAAAGCTACTACCAAAGACAATCTCATGAGTTAAGCACAAACAGAGTCAATTAAAAAGATACTGCTCTATTCATTTACTTTTCCATGTGTTGTCTAGCCTCATTAAAATATTCATACTAAACTACTGAAAGCACTGAGTGATTGTTTTAGCCATCAGCTACAATGCTGTTATTAAATCTCTATGTAGAAGTTAGAAGGTAGCACAGAAGGTCTAAGGTTGAATTTGAGATAATAATTTTTAACAAAAATAAAGTTAACTGAAGCCCATTGTCAGCTCACAGATTTCTCGTCCTCTACCATTTTCAAACTGTAATTTGGTAAGGCTGAGTAATTATCAAACAGAGTTAAGTCACACTAATCAGGCTCTACTTTCAAAATCTGCAATGAACATCAATTACTTGGATGAATCCAAGTTCTTTACTGGGGCACTTTAAAACTCACCCAAATCACCTCTCAAGCTGTTTTTTTGTGACACTTTCCCATGAAGCTTAATCTCTGGCCACCATTAGTCAATGAATCTTGAAAGTGTCATGCTCTTTGATGCTTTCCTGCTCTTTGCCAAACTATTGATTATGCTGAGAGGCAATCCCTTCTACTTATGACCAGATCCCCTATTTATCCTTCAAAACCAAGCCGAAATAAGACTTCATGCTAGAGGCTTATCCTGACTCACCTAGGCATTTCAAGGCCCACATCACATTATACCTCCAATTATCATAGATGTGTCATAGTGTGATGCCTTTCTCCCTCACTACTTAATGTGGTACTGGAAGGAAGAGACCATGGTTTATCAATATTCATATTCTCCCCTCCTCATAGGGTAACATATTACACAATATTTGTACTTGTTATATGTCTCTTTAATGAACAATGAATGAACAAGTGGAAATTTTTATTTAAGTTGAATTTACAGCATATAGGTAAAATTTTTCTTGGAGGCAGAACTGAAAAATCACTTTTGTTCTGTGATATATTTCTGGAAAGTTAAAACAATTTAAATTGGTTTTAAAACAGTTGCTCATTCATTCTCTTCTTCAGCTAACATTTTTTAGTGTTTGCTATGTGCCCGGTACTCTTTTTTGGTAACTAGAAGTCCTGAAGTAAAAACAAGACTAGTTCCCACACCCACTGAATTTGGATCCAACCAAAAAAAAAATCATTTAATAAACATATAAATAAACTAACAAACAAATGAGATAGGTAACAGGCAAGATAGAAAATTGAAGCTTTTAGGGAGATAGAAAATTTTAAAAAGAGGCTAGAAAAGTCCTTTCTAGTGTTGACCTAGGACATAAGGGTCGTATGATAAGAAGCCAGCCATATAGAAATCTAGGGGAGGGGACACACCAGGAAGAGGAGCAACTGAACATGTTCAAGAAAGAAAGAAAATTCACAGGATGAAAAGTAAAGCAGGTGTTTTATCAGAGTCAGGGTAGAGATTGGGATTACACCTGCTGATCAGATGGATGCAAGGAATAGATGGTGGAGAACATGGTAAGCCATGGTAAAAAGTTTGGATATTCATTGCAAAGGATATCAACTGGAGAATTTAAAGCAGCAAAGTGACATAATTTGATGTTTCTGGAATAAATCGTTTGGACAAATAAAAGTGAAACTGCAACCAAGTTATATAATTACTTTAAAAAATTTAGTAAGTGATCATATCGATGCCTACATGGAATTCTTTAGAGTGATTTTAAGGTTTTGATGGGGCTGTAAAACCCATTGAGTGTCACACTGAAGTGAAAATCGCTTCCTAGAAAAGTTCTTGAATGCACACAATTTTGCATAAAAATGTGTGAATCTTCACACTCTTCAAAATTTATGGATTCCAAGCTAATAATAACAATGTTCAGTCAACATCTGCTTCACCTCCTATAAATTTTGAGAATTAATTTTGAATATTTAGAACACCAATACTAACCAGAGTTTTGAAAATTGATCCCATAAGATCTGCCATAGCAACAACCTGTAACTAAATCTCATTGTACTTTCTTCTAGATGAGAACTTTTGAATCAAGAGTCAAAGAAGAGCAAAGTGAATGTTGGACTATTAGTTTGGCCACTGAATCTTAAATGAATACTCTTCCTTAAATGAAGTTTCTCATCCTGAAACTGCAGTCTAGCTAACCAATGGGCTCCTTGTTACTTTCCATATGAGAATGGTCAACTATAATTATTTTTATGGTGTGATTTTTTTCATCTGACTTTAGTTTTACTCAATGTACATTCCTTAATGTATAATTAGTTATTTTTCAAATACGTTAATTCACATATATAAGAAAGTATGCACTTCAAAACCAGATCGAATAAAAAGAAGGAAAAAAAAAGAATTAAGGAAGAAAAGGATGGCAAACGAAGTGTTAGGTAATCTATGACATCAAGCATATATGTGTACCCAGAAAAGTAGGTCAATAAATTTTAGAGAATTGCTAATAGATACTCAAAAAAAAAAAAAACTCCATCAAAGCAATTTGCCTTTAACAACAGCCACATTTCCTGAAAATGAAACATTATTTTAACTGTGTAATTGAGAAAGTATCACAGACACTCATGGAGATCATAAAAGGAAAATCCACTTTGTTCTCCTTTCCCTCATATAACAAAAGCATTGACCATCTTTAGCTACCATCAGCAGCTATAACTACAGCACTCCCATCAGTAACATGAACATCAGAATAAGATCACTAAAGGTGTGCTTCTTTGCCTGAACCATCTGTTCTGCAAAGTTTTTTATTTATTTATTTTTTTATCATACCTAAAATGGTTCCTTGACATTTCTGAATATATACATATTTGTGATATATGTGTATGCATAGATAGATAGATTTGTTTTTTTGTTTGTTTCATATAAATGTATGTAGAAGAAACCAGGTCATAATCTCACGGAACCTTCCTTGTAAATATTCCTACTCACTGCTGAATGACCATCAGCCCACCTTCCCTGATCATTAATTGTAAGGACCCTCTCAGGTTTGGGCACAGTCACTTCCATATACTATTCCACTTGTCCTATCAACCATACACAGCACCTTACAGAATTTACCTTACTGATATTAAGCCTGTTGTGTTAACTGAGACTCAATTGTTCTTTGGAGATCTGACCCTTAAAACTCAGAGAAAAATGGTAGATCACAGAGGATTTCTAGAGAAATCCAACTGTCCTAAATCTAAATTCAAATCCAAGTTGTTAGAATTCCAACTCTAACAATTATACTAATACTCATAGCTAACACTGGAAAACATTTTATCCTAAAACTATTATAGTTTACATCTGCCTCCCTTCCTTCCTCCCTTCCTTTTCTCCCTTCCTTCCTTCATACCAAGAATATTTATCCATCTATAATTTTATTCAAACTCAGAAATGCTCTACCATGTATTTCTGTAGAAACAGGCAAAGTAGCTAACTCATGATATTTTTGGGTGATTTTTACATGTCAAGAATATATGGATTTCTATGACTGAAATACAAATACTAATAATCTGATCAGCAGCAAGATTAAAGTTCAGCAAATTTCAGTGGAATCATTCATTGACCATGAACTTGTATATAAAGTTCTCCCACTGTGACATCCAAGGTTTCTACAATGTTGACATGTCTGTGTTCTTTACCAGAATAATTTTCACCCAAACTTCTCAGAATTTAAAATACCGAAACACATAGAGCTGGCAACTCCATTAATTTATATAGAAATATTTTCTTCCCAAGAAACCTGTACTTCTTTTAAAAAAGTATTTTTTTTCAAATATTAAATTTGGCCAGTTTAAATGCTATACTTTATAACACTTTAACTTATAAAATTATAATTAAAAATTAATATATAGTAAGTCTCTGTATATTGAAACTAGCATGTAAAATGTGACTTAATTATCAAGTAAACATGCCCTTCTCCTTTATGACATTAAAAAATGTAAAAATATTAAATTAAATACAACAGGGAGGCAGTCACACATTTCTGCTTGTAGACTGAATCTTCATACCTTTAAAATGACTATCAAATGTTAGGACCTGGACCTAAAAAAGAAAGAATGAAATATTAATAATGTCCCACCTTGTGGGAGCTCGACATTACTTGACACTACACAGAAACCGACCTTTTTGTCCTTCAGGCTTGCCTACCAGGCCCCATCTTCTATCGCAAAAGCCAAATCATCTGATCCCAAACTAACTGTCAACTGCCTGTGATGGTGGGGAAGCCAGACATCAATCAATCAGGTTTTATCAGACGCTCTCTTCGTTTCTCTGTTGTGCTCATCTTATCATCTGACCCAGTTGTAGCCCTGACTTCAGAAGCTTAAGCAACTTGATGACAAAATATGCGCCTGTTTGTCCAAGATGCACATTGTTAAGAAGTGGGTGATATTTTTAGCAGTCACCTAATATATTTGCAAATGAACTCTTGAATATTTCAAATTTATACAAGTCCCACGTTGGTCATTCTCCCCTATGCACTGAATCTGCACTTGCCAGTGGGAGGCCCAATATTTCCAAAATATGCAAGAGTACTTGCAAGCAAGGGAAATGTCATAGAAAAATGTGGTTATTTTTATGTCCAGTAGGCAGAAAACCTTTCAAAATGAAAACTGGAGAATATCATTCCAAGAAGAGAAAGAAGATCTGATTGATAATTGTGTACAATATAAATGCAGATAACATTATTCCAAATAAATAAAAATAACCCAGAAAATTAAAAATATTTTTATCTACTTATATAGATTGTGGTTTTGGAGAAAAACATGCTTAAGCTTTCAAATACTGTTGCCAAATCTATGTTAGCTGAGCCACTGCTTTCTGGCATACCACAGAATATATTCCTCTACATGAAATAGGTAAGGAAGCAAATATGACAATTTATGAATTTGAAGTGTTTAATTCAAAATACACATTTGTTCCATAATTTCTACACAGAGTGAAAAGAGTAAAATATACTTCACAGAGATAATATTCTACATTAGCAAATGTGACTACTTGCTTAACTTTGTCTTCTTTTCTAAAAAGCAATCACTTAAACTTTTTGAGTTTTCTTAAAATCAAAACAATAAACTTCATGATAAGTATAAGATTTCCGTTGACAGGCAGTGTTGTCAATATATCATGCATCATTCAAGTATATATTCACTGAAGTATAATCTAGTTTGAGAGGATTTTTAAATTAGCATAACATTTATCCACAGAATCTAGACACATAAATGCACACCACACATCATGAAAGTATGGACTATTCAGCACCACAAAGTAAGACTGTGATATAGTTTGACATGGATGAAAATGCACATTCATGAAGGCAATTTGAATACGGTAAGAAACATGTCATTCCAAAAGATTCCCACTGAATTCACAGGGTTTTGTTTTGTTTTTTCATAGTTAAAAAAAAGGGTTATATTTAAAAACAAATGCCTCTGAACTTCTTTGCACACACAGTAAGCAAGAAAACTTATTAGTACATAGCATTTTATATTGGAGTCATTATAGGGGAAACTAAAGGACCTTCCAGTGGTAATATGAAAAAAAAAATGTTTACACTATTGAAAGAAACAAAATTTAAAATTTTTCTTAAATGCCAAATATGATAAAATCAATCTGTGACATGCAGCCAGGTGTGGCGCTCATTGGAAAAGCACTTGCCTACTATGTGGGAGGTCCTGGGTTGGCTTCCTAACATCTTCAAAAATAAAATATTTAAATAAATCTATGACACAAGTTTTATCAGGTAATTATATATAATCAGATCTTTTAATCTCTTCCAAATTAGGTAATCAAAATGTAGTAAACAAGGGACAAATCGACAACATCAAGTAAGTGCATTTAATTATAAAGCATAATTATTATTTTATTAATATTTTAAAAGGGTTTTTTTTTGCTATTTTTGTGCATAAATTTAGAAGATTTGGCCTCTCAATTGTACTCAAAGACGTGCAAATTCCTTATTTTTAATCTGCTAACCCCAGTTCCTTGCAGGTCCCAATATTTCCATCATATAACACAGTGAAGTGAACTCAGTGTTTATTCAAGAGTATACTTTTGTTCAATATTCTTAAAGAACATATAATAAGACAATTACATGTTAAAAGTTCCGGATTAGCAGGAAATTAAAAACGAATATTTGTCTCTCACTCCAAATTTTGTAATTAGTTCTTCACCCTAGTTAACTTTAAAGACTTTTTTTAATTTTGTGAAAATAAAAGAATTTTAGAGATGGTGCCTGAAAGACCTGTCATTTGTTTACATTTATAAGAAATTTTCCATATGCAATAGGATCTAGTATAATAAGTGTCAACTAGCTGAATACTATCTTTTATTCTCTCAATGAGAGATGCCCACAAGTTTTTCAAATGTAGATTAAAGTAATTTATATCTTTGAAAGAATTTATCTTTCTAAGAAGAAACTCAATGAAAACTAACTTCCAATAGATGCCCATTTGAAGAAAAATTTCAGATCCATTTGTTTATATTTTAAACAAAAATTAAAATATAGCTTTTTACTGGCCTACACAAAAGGTAGATGGTGCAGACTATTAAAATTATTATTTTGTGATGTCCTATCTATACACTATTATAACTATTTGTAAGTTTTCTATTATAAATTTGACATTACCAAAAGCCAAACCAAGTACATGAAAACATCAGGTTAACAACACTCAACATCTTCCAACAATTCAAAAGGGAACACTTTCACAAATAAATGAAGCAGTCAGTGGCAAATTCCAGATGAAAAGAGAATATATTAAGTATTATACTAATGTCTCTTATAGGCATATTTCTTGCCTCATATATATAGAGGATTACCTGAATATTAAATAATAAACAGCATCACGTTTTAGACATAAGAGGAGTTGACTTTAAGTTTTGTGTGGACAATACCTGGAATGAGTTATTATGTGGTATTGCTTATAGCTACCAGGCACTAGACATTTATTTTAAAGTCTCTATAATCATGAGGTGTATATACAGGTTTTCTTAATGCAAAAACATTTAAATTCATATAAAGCCTGCAATTTCAAGAGTGGAATATTGCAGGTACCATTTCTAAATCTAGTGTTTACTCTCTAGAATAACTTTTTTTTAAAGAAAATGATGAATTTTGAATGATCATATTTTTAAAAATGCATATTTAAGTGTCAGTATATCTTAGAAATATCTGCAAAATACCCTGTATTTTATTTTCTGGATTTAGAAACTTATGATCCTTTATTATCCTTGCAAACCTTATTCACACACATTTATCCTTTCAGCTCATTGTTTGGTATTTCACTTATTAAAAAGAATATTTGTTAATATTAATATATTCTGCTATAAATTTCTTCCATGGACTTGAAAGTCCATTGGGAAAAAAAAAAAACTCTCTTGCCTTAGACATGGGACAAGTTGTCTCATACCCATCCTTAGGCAAAACTGGTCCTCAAAGGTACTTTTTGTGTAGTGGGTATTAGAATAAAATACCAGAAAAGATGAAAGAAAAAAACAAGCCTTTTATTTTAACACTTGAAATCTTGACCAAAACCAATTCTATCTAGTAATTATCATATATTCATTTTCAGAAGTATTTGTCAAAGGCACAAATTACTAAAGCTTTAAATAATCCTGACTAGACAATTCTTCTCTACCTTTTTGTCATCTCAAAAAGACAGCCTGACAGTAATGGTATGACACCCTCTCAGGCAAGCCTCTCGGCATTAATATTTAAATCTTACCTATCCCTTGTGATTGGAATTCAGCCTCTATTCGCAAACAAAAACTAAATCAATGTTCTTAGAGTTCAAACTAGATCCCTAAACAGTTTGCCACTCTCTATGCACAGATAAGATAAACTTTCTTTGACCCAAGAGATGAAGTTGCCATGACGATCAGAGAGTCCACTTTCTATATTGATATTTTGCTGATGTAACAACAAATAGAACCAGATCTTAGTGATGATAATGGTGATTAATTAATACTAATATTGATCCCTACAAGCAAGAGACAAGGCTATTAACTTGAAGCCTGAAAAGTCAATTGTTACCTGTGGCAGAGATACTAGGAGCTGATTTGGAAGCATAATAAACAAATGTGCTATCTTTATGCTAATACCTTTAAAGAGATAGTTCTTTCCAGAATGCCAAATATTGCCATATCGCAGTTTATTAATTTAATTGCATTTCAGCTTTTAAACATGTAACCTTATTGAGTGATATGTACTTACCCCTTTATCTATGGTGGAAATACATTCTCTGGCTACTGAAGTAAGGGACTTTGCTGCTATTCATTTGGTAGAGAATGAGCTGATATTTTACACAGTGGCAGGTGCTGAATTAGACTGGGTTTCAAAAACATCTGCAGCGTTTTCTGGAATGTCCTACTAGTCCTTAGAAATTGGGAAAGTAACAAGCCATTCAAAGGAATATGCCTTGGAGAAGAACTCCAAAGTTAAGATATCTAATCACACTCTTTAGTGAACAAAGATTGCATTTCAAAAAAGAAACTATTCTTGAAAAAAATTTATTCCCACATAAGCTAAATTTTAGGTTCTTTACACAGTTTAGACTAACATAAAAAATTTCCTCGAAATAGTATCACTTAATTTAAAACTTGAATACACATTAAGTTACTTTGAAGGACAGTTCACTTGGAAAGGGTTTTTCTCAAAATGTAAAAAAAAATTACAGAATGACAAATGAATAAAATTAGTTTATTCATTTAATACCATTTGAGCAAAAATTACATATTTAAATAAAAATGTGATTAAAATGTAAATGACAAGTTCATTGTTGATTTGCCTCCATTTTGTTTGGAAGGACAAAATTATCAATATTATAAATTCACAAATCTAGTCCCAATTAACTCATTTTAGTTTACATGTTAGGTTCAATCTTGTCTTCTCAGAACTTTTGAGAGTGCTAATCACTGGTAGTCAAATGGTTAGAGCTACAATTTTTTTTTTTTTTTTGAAGGAAAAGCTAATTAGCTCTTCTAGTCCTCAACTAGCAGAAACGACATGGATGAGAAAGGCCCTGGATAGTTCATGAACAAGAGCAGTTACCTTAATGGTGATACAATGTTAAATTAATGCATGCTACTGCATGGATATTGATAGATAATAGCTAGAAGATGGGCAAGTGATATAGTCAACAAATGTCTTAATTTACCCCAAAATAAAGCAATATATTAGTCTTTTCATTAAACCTTTAAACATAAAATTTTAAATTAACAGTATGTACAAATCAGGAGCAAGTCATCTAATATTGCATTGCCTTCCTTCACAAATCAATAGCACCAACTTACATAATATATGGCAAGTCACATCATATTTTCTATGTCTATCTTTAAGAAGCTCAGGAAATAAAATTTTAATTGACAAAGACTTATTGTCACAAATCTTTAATGTCTAAAATGAACACAGGTCTCTTCAAAGAGACTGATCTCTTCCAAAATTCAAAGAGATGCTTGCACTTGTAATTGAACAGATACAATTACATTATTCTTAAGGTTTCTACCTCTAATTTATAGAAAATGAACACCATTTGTTCATTTAAAATTAATGTAATATTTTTAAAAATAAACATCATAGTTATTTTGACTCTATAATTTTTCAAATGAACAACTCTGAAAGTTACCAGGAGTAGAAAATATAAGAACTGCTCTATTAATTACAAATCACATCACCAATATTTATTCCTAAACTGTTTTCCAGCAACCAGACATGAAAATTCACATTCACTTATATTTACATTGTTGACTCTACTGAACTTTAAAAACGCTGACTTTGTGATCAACAATATTTTACAAGTAAACTTTCTTCTATTCTCTTCGAGTTTTGAACACCGGCATTACTATATTAGCCAACTTAAAGCTGGTCTATTTTAAAACGTACTAAATAATTATTCCTAAATTTTTTTTCTGAAAAAATCTATGCATTAATATTTTCTCAAATTTGAAAATAAAGAAATTAATTTTGTTATCTTACAAAAATGGGTACCATTCTTTCTGTTTTATTGATACAACATTATTAGAATAAATATTCTTTTACTCCGTGGCCAATATAAAAATAGGTTTTCCAAGATGTTTCTCAATCAAAAATATAGAAAGTAAAATGTCCAATATGAAAAGTATTATAAAATAAAGAGACAAGATTATTTTAATATTGGATTTGATGATTCCTAAAATTTAGGGAAAAAAGAGTAATTTATTTCAAAGCAAAACCCTATTTTAAT